>NC_059111.1:53427504-53738504 GCF_020740685.1 Jaculus jaculus | reverse complement strand
GAATAATGGGGTATCTTGAACAGTAATGCAGAATGACTCAAGTTCCCTGTAAAATAGTTTGTCAATCACACACACACACACACACACAAATCCACCTTTGTTGCTGAAATCTAAGGAGAAGAAATTAAAGTTGCTGAATGTTTGGAAAATAGTTTGTAATCTAATCATACATAAATTTTATTCATTTTCACTAAATCCTTGAAATAGCTCAAACATCTATGAACTGAAGGAATAGAATCCCAAGCATCATGGATACAGCTTAAAATGAATCATGTTAAGTGAAATAACTCAGACAGAAAATAATGTGCACTATGTTCTTCCACCAGTATATAATTCTGTAAAAGCAAAGTGTTGTGGCAGAAAAAATAGTATGTTTGTTAAACACTGGGCAAGAGATCAAATAGTGGCTGGCACTGCCACATAGGGCAACATGTGTATAACAAAATTCTTTTTATATAATTGTGGTAGTGGTACATACTCATAGTTAAAATCTCATTAAATTGCATACTCAACCACTGATTATTTATTTCATGTAATTTTACACCCAGAAACCTAATTATAAGGTTGTGTATTATTTATGTCAAGCAGTGAAATAATTCTAACTAGCAGTGTTATGGAAGTTGCAGGGTTGAATTGCCACAATTCACTGATTTGACCAAGAGGAAGACTCATCCAAACAGTGCATTTTTTGCAATACTAGCAACTGGACCGTTTCCCAAAATGTCAATCCACATTAGGTATAAAAATGAGGGCCAAGTATTGACAGTTAATAGATGGGGTTGTACTACAGAAGAGACATTCCATCACATATAGAAACTACTGGTAAAGTTGTCTGCTTCTCAGTTGGAGAGATTTCATGTCTCTCAATAACCAAACCTTTCAGAGGAAGTGAAGTGTCTCTATTCACGTGACCCTAGGTTTTCTGCAAGTGTAGCATGGCTATATTTTATTCTGGGATAGAAATATAGCTAATAAAATCAGATGTTAAAGCCTAGATATTAAGAACTATTAGCAATTTAATGAAAATTTATCCCATATATTTCTCTCATTTTCTATCTTTCTGTGATTACAATATGGATATTGCATTTTCATATTTATGTCCTCATTCAGTGTCATCCTTTGGTGGGAAAATTACCAATAGGTTATATTAGGGTTGTAGATGCTGGTATGCATTGACTTTTTTTTTTCTTCACTAGGTCTGTCACTAAATGCCTTTCCCTTGGAACTGGAGACCCATGAATCAGCTTCATAGTTACACAAGAAAAGGTACCACTCAGTCTTATGAACAACTATTTATAAATTCCAGATGATTAAAAAGCTCAGTTCATGAGCTGTAGAGATCCCTGTGATGCCAAAGGTCCAAGGTTTGATTCCCCAGAACTCACATAAGCCAGATACACAAAGTGGCACATGCTGAAGGCCCTTGTGTGTCCATTCTTTCTCTCTCAAATAAATTAAAAAACAAACAATCAAAAAAACAGGAAAAAAGCTCAGTTCAAAGGCATTGCATCTGAGTTTAATAGCATTTATTGATTTTTTCTGTTAATTTTAATAACTTAAAAAGAAAGACAGCTTTGTTTCTAGTATGAGTTAAAAGCAAGAAAATATTGCCTCTTGATCTACAATGTTTGTTAGTTGTTCCCTCTCACTTTTCTCTGTGTGATTATCACCTCAATCCTCAACATGTAAGCAAAGGGTATAAGGCACAATAGATAATAAAATACATAAGGATTGCTTCAGACATTATTTGATAATGACATTCACTCCTTCTGAAAATTTACTGAGGAAACACATTTAACATGACAGTGATAAACTAGCAAAATCATAACCAAGTTAATTGGGCAGAGAAAAACACCAAGATCTAACTAGATCTAGCTAGGCTTTTATCTATAACTTCTATATTTTGTTGATAAACTTTTTGTTTTCAGAGATGCTTTCCTGAATTAAAGATTCACAAGTAATTATCTAATAATCTATTGATCCTAGTAAGAATTGATTATTTTCAGTGTTCAATTACTTCTATGTCTTAAATATTCTTTTAAAAGTCTTTAGATTTTTTGGTGCTTTCTATTTCTCCCATGATCTTCTACAACCTTGTAATTCTCTTTATTATCTAATGACAGTGATATCTGTGAGGTAAAACAGTATCCATATATCTATAGCTTCTGAAAATGATTCTGGATCAGAACTGAAGTCTAATTTCATGACTGAAAACTAACTACATTTAAGTTAACATTAATTCCTTGGATAATTTTATTTAAATAACTGTTATAATGAGATCAATGAGGGCTTCAGTGTTCTAATGTTGTATTTTTATTTTTCTTCTCAATAACATGAATGGAATTCATTGCTTTTGATGATGGTAAGATAATTAATTAAAGATTTTATATCACTCTGACAAGTGATTCTCACCCCATTATGAAAATGTCATAGGATAAATAGGGAAAAATATGAATGAAGAGATTTGATGATGAAAATGTTGATTAACACACCTTTTGAGAAGAGAGCACTATTCCACTCAAAAATAACCAGAATACACTGTAAATTTTTTTCTATGCCCTTTTCTACTTCTATAAAACTGTATTGGCGCAAAATCTAGATAACTTCATAGATTCTTATTCCTGATTATTAAAACGTTCCACATCCTGCTTCATATGCTGCAGATGTACTGTGAAGTACTGTGAAGATTCTCTGACAATGGATTTAAAAAAATGAAAGAATAACTCTAACAGCAGTTATCTTGTGAAGTTAAGCCTTTGTTACTCAGGAGAAATAAATTCAAAATAATCATGCTGGCAATATGACTTCACAAGACATGTTAAGAAACAGCTAAATTACAATACTGGGTTTTACTTAGTAATGTTTATATATTTGCTATTATATGTTTTACAGAATTATGTATCCCACTGCTAATGTAGAGATATTAAATATATCGCCTAATATTACATGTTGAGCAATATATTTATCTGGTTCATCGAATTCCTTCAATTATTATGTATAAGATTTTGTTGATATGAACTTAAAATGCTTCATTAATGCAATATATCATTATGATAAAAATAATGACTATAATGTTACTATTTTGAAATACCATGTTACATTGCCAGCAATTCTACATTTTTTTAAATCAAAAATGTATACAAGTAATATATTTATAATATACTGTTTAATATTCTATATAATATATATATATATTTTATACTTTGTGTATTTTTATTTATTTATTTGAGAGTGACAGAGAGAGAAAGAGGCAGTTAGAGAGAGAGAGAGAGAATGGGAGTGCCAGGGTCTCCAGCCACTGCAAACGAATTCCAGACGCGTGCGCCCCCTTGTGCATCTGGCTAATGTGGGTCCTGGGGAACTGAGCCTCGAACCGGGGTCCTTAGGCTTCACAGGTAAGTGCTTAACTGCTAAGCCATCTCTCCAGCTCATAAAATATATTTGAGTTAAACCTGAGGAGTAATCATTATAGTAAACAGCAGATTTTAGTTTACTTTGACCTGAATATTATTTGTGGTTACTTATTTGAATGTTTTCATAAGTTAATAAAGTGAGTTTTATTACACTTATTATTTCAGTAAGGTAAAGTCCACAAAAAAATCATAATTAATTTACTGAAAATGTAACAATTCTTCTTTTTCTATTTGTTTTTAATACTTTATTTGAAAGCAAAGAGAGAATGAGAATGGGCACACTAGTGCCTCTAGTCACTGCAGACAAACTTCAGATGCATGTGTCACTTTTTACATCTGGCTTTACATGAATACTGGGGAATTGAACAGGGAGTTGTAGGCTATGCAGGCAAGTACCTTATCTGTTGAGCAATCTCTCAAGCCCTAATTTTATTTTATATATATTATAACAGGTTATATTCTTTTCTCTGTTTGCCCCTGGTTCCATTTCTCTGGAGTTCTCAGTGGGTTTACAGTGTTCACTGTAGGGTCAGGAAGCCTTCAGTCAGTCCCTATGGAGTATCAGAAACAAGCCTCAGGGTATTCCTACCCACACTGTGACTCTTATAATCTTTCCACCACGTCTTCCACAATATTCTCTGAGCCATGGCAGTCATGTTGGTAGTCTGATTTGGTGTTGAGTTCTCATTAGTTGTTATATCATCTCCTGCATTGGAGGGTACTTGAATAGAGTGACTAGGCCAGAGCTTCTTGTTAGTTCCCCACCTACAAGTTCCTTGATCTTGGTACCCCTGCTGCTAGGTCAGTGTGGTCTGAACCCTAGCAGGACTTTTGCTCTAAATTACTGATTAACCTTTACCCAGTTCTACACATCCTAGATCCCCTATATTGGAAGTTATGCACACAGTATCAGTAGGCCAGAGTTCCCAGTTAATTTCCCACTTCCCACTTCCCTGTTCCTGGTACCTTTGCAGCTGGCTTGGGGAACTCTGGACCTTGCGTGTGTGCTGTGGAAGCAGACTTTTTGCTAAGCCTTCCTGATTAACCTGCCCGTGGGTTCCCAACTCCAGGATTTCCTGCTCTAGAGGAAGCACATGGAGTGAGTCATCCAGAATTCTTAGTTTGACCCCAAACTCCCAGTTCCCTACTCCTGGTACTCCTACTACTGGCTTGGGGTGGCCTGGACTGTGCCTACAGACCTTTTGCTCTGCCTTTCTGATTCACATGTCTCTAGGTTCCCAGTTCCAAGATTCTCTGTTCTGGAAGGTGTATGCAAAGTGAGTAGACTATAGCTTCTGATTGGTTCCCACCTCTGAATTCCTGGTCCTGGTACCCTTGATGTTGGCTTGGGGCAACCTGAACCATATGTGTGTGCTGTCGAAGAAGGTCTTTTGCTCTAGTTTCCGGATTAACTGCCCTCTGGCCCCCAAGTCCATTTTGCCCTGATTCACAGAGTGCAGAGGCACTGGCCTCTTGCATCTTGATTCCCAGATTCCTGGATCCTGATTCCCCAATTCCCAGTACTCCTGTGCTGAGGAATACACACTAGTGGATTGAGTATGTCTGAGCTCCCATTTCACACCTCTCAGTTCCTCAGGTTCCTTTGACCCACTTGCAACCTCCACATTCTGAACATCTGTGGTTAACCCCATCTGACTTTAATCCAGTTGACATTTTTAATGTAACACATAATGAAGATCCTACAAGGAAAAATACTTGCTTCCCCTCAATAAAATAAGACTTTAACCCACAGATGGGTAGGAAACAATGCAATAAAATAACAGAAAACTTAGAGATCTACACCAAGGATGCCTGCCCCCACAATGGAAGTCTCCAATGAAAACAGAAAAATCAACAGAATTTTTTTAAAAATTAATTTATTAGTTATCATTTCAGTAAATACAGGCAGTTTGGTACCATTGTTTAGGCTCATCTGTGACCTACCCCCATCCATTGAACCCTCCTTGTTGATATAAATGGGTCGTGCATTGTGGAGTTAGCACCCAGTTATTGGTACGATAAATGTCTCTGCATATCATGACCCAACATGTGACTCTGACATTCTTTCCACCCCCTCTTCCGCAAAATTTCCCTGAGCCATGTTGGGTACATTTTTGCTCTGCTTCAGTGCTGAGGTGTTGGGGGCCTCTGAGGCTCTGGCTCTCTGATTTGGTAGGAGTTGATTTTTCTCTGTGTTGGTCTCCTTCCCCTTTGTGCTGGTATCCGGTTCACAGGAAAACATCACCCTTGCTTGTTTCAACAATTGTCCTTAGTTTCAGTTGGGCCCCTTTTGAGGTATGTTGGGGCAGCTCTCTCCTTAGGATCTGCATATATCTGAAAAAGAGAAGCAGATTCTCCAACGGAGAGTAAGTTAGCACCCGGAAAATTAAGATAACACTTACTTTTTTGATAGACAGTTTGATAGGTGTAGGCCCTCTTATACCCTGTGACTGATGGTAGCTTGATATTGTAAAGTGGGCTTGTGTTTGGGTATGGTTCTGACTTGTTTCCCAGCTCCAGCTATGGGTCTAGTACCACTGAGTGGATCAGTTAGCCAAATTAAAAGCAGTTGGTTCTTCACCATGGCTGTGTACCACTATTGCACTTGTGTGGGCATCACATCAGGTTATTTGTTGCTAATTAGGTTAGACAATGAGTTGCTTGGACAGATCTTGGTCGTTTCCCCCAGTCGCCTATGTAGCACCTTCTGGCACTAGACACGCTGACTCTCTGGGGACTGACTCTCTCCTGGCTTCCAGCCATGTCATTCCATTTTACGTGTCAGCTGCATATGGAGTCCTCAGCAATAGTGTCTTACCACTGGCCTTTGGTGGGTCATCAAGTACTCTGACAGAAGTCTGTCATTGTTTTGGGAAACCTTGTAGGTTTCTCTGATCAAAAGCTCATTGTGGATGGTAGGCCCAAGCTGGAAGTGGGGGTTATAGGTCAGTGTCCACTAAGAAATTGAGGAAGAACATAACTAATATACAAGAGTTAGAGAGGAGAGAGATACAGGGGAGAGGGGGAGAGGGAGGGAGGGAAGATGTAGAAGATTTAGGTTAGTCTTGATCCTACCCTCTCCAGTGTCTTGTGGTTCAGGTGTTTCCTGTAAGGGTCTAGTGAAGGTTCAGCCATTTGGTCTGTCTTTTAGGAAGTAGAATTTTATGGTACCATTGCCGTTTGGGTCCACATTACTGTTTTCCACCCTTCAATGACATCCCTGCCCACCCAACCATCCTATTGTCTAGTCCATGAGGTGCTTTCTGGGTATATAAGGTATCTTGGGTAGATTCAGGTTAGGTGTTGTGGATGAGTGAGACTGTGTCGATTTTTTTTCTGTGATTGGGTAAGTTTGCTGAGAATGATCTGTTTCAGGTTCAACCATTTTAACTCAAATTTCTTTATGTCATTTTTTCTTACTGCTGTATAGAATTCCATTGTGTAGATATACCACATCTTTGTTATCCATTCTTCTAATGATGGACATCTGGGTTGATTCCAGCTTTTAGCTCTCACGAATTGAGCCACTACAAACATGGTTGAGCAAATCTCTCTGGCCTGTGGTTTGAAGGTTTTAGGGTAGATGCCCAGTAAGGGTATAACTGGGTCTGTTGGTATTTCCATAGTCACCTTTTTCAGGAGTCTACATATTGCATTACAATATGGTTGTACCATCCTACATTCCCACCAACAGTGGATGAGTGTCCCTGCTTCTCCACATCCTCGCCAGTATTTATTTTCATTTGACTTTTTGATGTTGGCTATCCTTATTGGGGTAAGGTGGAATCTCATAGTTGTTTTAATTTGCATTTCTGTGATGATTAGGGATGAGGAACATTTTCTTAAGTGTGTGTTTGCCATTTGTATATCTTCCTCTGTGAATTGCCTGTTCAACTCTGTGCCCCATTTTGTGAGTGGGGTTTTTGTCTTCTTATTGTTTAGATTATTGAGTTCTTTGTAAATTCTAGAGATAAGGCCTCTATCAGTTGGATAACCTGCAAATATTTTCTCCCATTCTGTGGGTATTCTATTGGCTTTGCTTATTATATGCTTGTCTGTAAAGAAACTCTTCAGCTTCATATGATCCCAATGGATGAGTGACTGTTTAAGAACATGAGCTACTGGGGTTTTATTCAGAAAGTCTTTTTCCATTCTTATATCATGGAAAGTACTTCCTAAATTTTCTTCCAGTTGTTTTTGAGTTTCTGGTCTTATGTTGAGGTTTTTGATCTACTTGGACTTGAGTGTAGTGCATGGTGAAATGTGTGGATCAAGTTTTAGTTTCCTGCATGTGGTTATCCAGTTTGTCCAGCACTATTTATTGAAGATGATATCTTTTTTCCAGTCTATATTGTTTGGGCTTTTGTCGAATATCAAGTAGCTATAGTTGCTTGACCCAAAATCTGGGTCCTCAAGTGTATTTCATTGGTCTATACTCCTGTTTTTATGCCAGTACCATGCTGTTTTTATTACTATGACTTTGTAGTATAGCTTTAGATCAGGTATGGTGATGCCACTAGAGGTGTTTCTTTTGCTGAGGATATGTTTGGATATGCGAGGCCTTCTGCCTTTCCATATGAAATTTGAGATCATTTTTTCTATCTCTGTGAAGAACACTGTAGGGATTTTAATTGGAATTGCATTAAATCTATATATTTCCTTTGGTAGGACTGTCATTTTCACAATGTTAATTCTGCCTATCCAGGAGCATGGGAGGTCTTTCCATCTTTTCAAGTCCTCCTCAATTTCTTTTTTAAGAGTTTTTATATTTTCGTTGAATAGATCTTTTACTTCCTTGGTTAATGTTATGCCAAGTTATTTTATTTTATTTTTTGTTGCTATTGAAAATGGGACTATGTCCTTTATTTCTTTTTCTGTATCTTTGTCATTTGCATAAAGAAATGCTACCGATTTTTGTGCATTGATTTTGTATCCTGCTACTTTGCTATAGGAGTTAATCACCTTCAGGAGTTTTGGAATGGAGTCTCTCGGGTCTCTTACATATACAATCATGTCATCAGTGAATAGAGCTAACAACTTCTTCCTTTCCAAATTGTATCCCTTTTATTTCCTTCTCCTGTTTTATTGCTTGGGCTAGGACTTCCAGAACTATATTGAAAAGCAGAGGTGAGAGAGGACATCCCTGTCTTGTTCCTGATCTCAATGGGAATTCCTCCAGTCTCTCTCCATTAAGTATTATTTGGGCCTTTGGAGCTTTGTATATTGCCTTTATTATGTTAAGATGTGTACCAGCCATGCTGATTCTCTCCAGTGTTTTGATCATGAAGTGATGTTGTATCTTGTCAAAGGCCTTTTGTGCATCTATCAAAATGATCATGTGGTTTTTATGTTGAAGTTTGTTTATGTGGTGTATTACATTGACAGATTTTCGTATGTTGAACCACCCTTGTGTTCCTGCGATAAATCCCACTTGGTCAAGGTGGATAATGCTTTTGATGTGTTGTTGGATTCGGTTTGTGAGTATTTTGTTGAGGATCTTTGCATCTATGTTCATTAGGGAAATAGGCCGGTAGTTTTCTTTTCTTTTGGCATCTCTGCCTGGTTTTGGGATTAGGGTGATACTAGCTTCTTAGAAGGAGTTGGGTAGCTTTCCCTGTTGTTTGATTGTGTGACACAGTTTTAGAAAGATTGGTTTGAGTCCTTCCATGAAGGTTTGATAAAATTCAGCTGGGAATCCATCTGGTCCTGGACTCTTGTTTTTTGGGAAGTTTTTTATTACTTTTTCAATCTCCGTGAGTGTGATGGATTCATTGAGGTTATTAATCTGCTCTTAGTTTTGCTTTGGTAGATGATATGCATCCCAGAATTTATCCATCTCCTTCACATTTTCCAGTTTTGTTCAACAGAAATTGAACATGAAAATGAGAACACAGCAAGTTATGTGACAATTGCTGAACTAGGAGCAAATGATCAAAATATCCAACAATCACATAAATGTAATTGAGCAGAATCATCTTTTACAGCATACAGCTTTTGTCACTAGGCTTTGCTTAATTGAATAAAACAAAAGAGGCCTTAAAATAGAGCTAAATGAATTGAAGGTCCATCAGCAAGTGACAAGGTGATTAACCTTAATGAAAACATAAGCAAATGCAAGAATGCATTCCAGAAATCATCAAGAAAATGAGACCTTGAAGTGAAATCAAACCTCAAAAAAGAGATGGACATGATGCAAAAACACAACAAAAAGCAAAAATCAAATAGAGGTTTTAACAGTAACCCATGACACATTCTCTGAAATAGATCATATATTAAGCAATAAAGAATGCCTCCATAAGTTTAGGCATATTGACCTAACTTCCTGCATCATATCTGATCACAGTGCTCTAAATCTAGAAATTAACAAGAAACACATTAGAAAATCCAACACTTCTTGGAGACTGAACAACACACTTTTAAAAATGAGTGGACTGGGCTGGAGAGATGGCTTAGTGGTTAAGCGCTTGCCTGTGAAGCCTAAGGACCCCAGTTCGAGGCTCGGTTCCCCAGGTCCCATGTTAGCCAGATGCACAAGTGGGCGTACGCGTCTGGAGTTCGTTTGCAGAGGCTGGAAGCCCTGGCGCGCCCATTCTCTCTCTCTCCCTCTATCTGTCTTTCTCTCTGTGTCTGTCGCTCTCAAATAAATAAATAAATAATTTAAAAAAATGAATGGACTATGTAATAAAAAATGTAAAATATCTAGAATTGAATGATAATGAAAACACAACTTATCAAAACTTATGGGACATAATGAAGGCAGGTCTAAGAAAAAAAATATCACTAAATGCCTTCAAAACAAAGACAGACAGAACCAAAATAATAACCTAACCATCCACCTAGAAGCATTATCTTCAGGAAGAGTCAAACCCTAAGAGCTCCAGACAATAAGAAATAATTAAAATCAGAACAGAAATTAATGAATTGGAAATGAGGAAATCTGGTTACAAAATCAATAGAAAAAAGAGTTTGTTCTATGAAAAAATAAGCTAGATCAATAAGTCCCTGGCCATTTTTTTTTTCAAATGAAAAAGGCAAAGTCTCAAATTTCCAAAATAAGAAATGAAAAGGAATAGGTCAGAAAAGACTTCACTGAAATTGGAAGAATCATTAGGACATACTTCCAAACATCATCTACTCTACAAAATTGGAAAATCTGGACAAAATGGATGAATTCATATATTTATATATGAATTATATATATACATAAATATATATCATATATAATATATATGATATATAACCCTAATCAAAACTATTATATTCACTGAGACTGAAAAGTTAATCAAAAACCTTCCCAACTCAAGAGGGCCCTGGCTGAAACTAAGAAAAAATTGGCAAAACAAGCAAAGGTGATGTTTTCCTGGTGAACCAGGTACCAGCACAAGGGGGAAAGACACCAATACAGAGGAAAATCAACTCCTACCAAATCAGAGAGCCAGAGCCTCAGAGGCCCACAACACCTCATCACTGAAGCAGACCAAAAATGAACCCAACATGGCTCAGGGAAAATTTGTGAAATAGGGGGTGGAAAGAATCTCAGAGTCACATGTTGGGTCATGATATGCAGAGACATTTATCATACCAATAACTGTGGGCTAACTCCACAATGCATGACCCATATACCTCAATAAGGAGGGGCCAAGGGGGGTTAGGTCATAGATGAGCCTAATAATGGTACCAAACTGACTGTATTTGCTGAATATAAAACTAATTAATAAAAATAAAAATAAAAAAGAAAACCTTCCCCAAAAGAAAAATCCAGGACCACATGGCTTTTAGGCCAAATTATATCAAAAATTCCTTGAAGGACAGAAACCAATTTTTATCAAAGTGTCTTACATAATTGGAAAAGAGGGAATGCTCCCCAACTCCTTTTATGAAGCTAGCGTCACCCTAAAACCCAAACCAGACAGAGATACAAGAAAAAAATTACACATGGATAGTCAGGTTTACATTGCTGGTAAAAACCACCCAACCAAGAAAAGCCTGTGGGAAAAAAAGAGGTTTATTTTAGCTTATAGGCTTGAGGGGGAAGCTCCATGATGGCAGGGAAAAATGATGACATGATCAGAGGATGGACATCAGCCCCTGGCCAACATAAGGTGGGCCAAACACTGGCATGGGGAAACTGGCTATAATACCCATAAGCCTGAGGCCAACAATATTCCCCCTCCAGGAGGAGTTAATTCCCAAATATACATCAGCTGGGAACCAGCATTCCGAACATGTGTTTAGGGGACACCTGAATCAGACTACCACATTCTGCCCCTATCCCCCATAAAGTGATATCCACACATTTTGTAAAATATATTCAGTCCGACTTTAAAAGCCCAAATAGTTTTTATCAATCCCAATGATATTCATGCATCCCCATAATCCAAGATCTTTTAAGTGAGCCATAATACCAAAAAAAAACAAAAAAATCCCCCCCAAAACCCATAATGGCACAGAATAAATATTCACACTCCAAAAGATGTCATTGGGCATATCAAAGACATATTTGACCAATAGAAGATTTAAAACAACAGGGACAAACATCAAACTCTGTATCTTCAAGTCCAACAACTCTAGCCAGAGACAAATCTCCAAGTTTGACAATTCTAACCAGCAATAAGTCTCTGGAGATCCAATTCTGCCTCTTCAGCTAGACTACTAATAGTCCTGGAAAAGTTCATCCAGGGCCCACCGCTTTCCTTGGCAGTTGTCTTGTGATCCTGTCATCTCCACTGGGTCTCCATTGCAATCCACTGTTCATCCTCATGGCCCCATGGGTTTCCATTCAGGCAAACAGCAAACCTGCTTCACACTGCCCGTGACCATGTCCAAAACACAAGACCATTTTGCAAACTCAATAATCCTCCCTTTTCTGCATTTCTTATACTCCACAATACCAGGTTGGGTGCCAATTTGTTAATCCAGGGGAGAATAAAGCAGACTTTGAAGAAACAGGACACTCCTTGAGCACTTAGACTCCTTCAAAAGAGTGCAAATTCTTCCTGTTGCCCCAGTGCAGGTCAGCTGGCCCAATCTCCATAGTTGTTATCTCTCAGACAATCTTCAGGTGAAAGGGCAGCATTTTAGGCCCAAAGATTTCATTTTTTCTGTGCCATATCCCTCTGCTCACACCAGTTAATTTCTACGCAAAGCAATCCTGCACAACTTCTCAGGACATAGGCGTAACAGCAAGATTCTCAAAAACTGCTAGCCCAGACCAAGAAAAGCTCTTACTTACCCTCATAAGCCAGATCTCACAGTCCATAGCTCTTACTGCATTCAGGTCTTTCAACTCTGACCAGAATAGTCCACCAAGCTGTACTTATAGCACTTCAAGGCATCTCTTAGGCCAAAGTTTCAAATCCTCCCACGTTCCTCTTGAAAATCAGCTCCAAAAGGTCACAGCAACAGAGTCAGGTGTCTAGCAACAATCCCACTCCTCAGTACCACTTTACTGTTGCAGCCAGATTCACCCTGCTGGTAGAAACCACCTAACCAAGGGCAGCTTGTGGAGAAAAAAAAGACATTTATTTTGGTTTACAGGTTCGAGAGGGAAGCTCCTTGATGACAGGGAAAAATGATGACATGAGCAGAGAGTAGACATTACCCCCTGGCCAATATAAGGTGGACAATAGCAACAGGGAGTGGGTCAAAAACTAGCTTGAGGAAACTGGCCATGACACCCATATGCTTGCCTCTGACAATATACTCCCTCCAGGCGGAGTTAATTCCAAAATCTCCATAAGGTGGGAACGTACCATTCAGAAAACCTAACTTTATGGGAGACACTTTAATAAAACCACCTACAGCCCTGATTGATTAACTTAGATGCAAAGATCCTGGACAAAATCCTCCCAAACAAAAACCAACAACACACTAAAAGCATTATCCACCTTGATCAAGTAGGCTTCATCCCAGGGATTAGGGATGGTTCAACATATGGAAATTGGCCAATGTAATATACCTCTTAATAAACTTAATCACAAGGACCACATGATCATTTCAATAGGTGAAGAGGTCTTTGAGAAAATACAACATGACTTCATGATTAAAATGTGACAGGGAATAGGCATGGACAGTTTATATCTCACCACAGTAAGGGCCATATATAAATCACCTAAAGCCCAAATAATACTTAATGGAGAAAGACTTAAGGATTTCCCCTTGAGATTGGGAACAAGAGAAGGATGCTCCTGTCATCACTAGTCTTCAACATAGTACTAGACATACTAGCCCAAGCAATAAGACAGGAGGAAGATTGGAAAGGAAAAAGTCAACTTATCACTATTTTCAGATGACATGATTCTACACATAAGTGACTGGAAAGACTCCATCTCAAAACTTCTAAAGGTGATTAATTACTTCAGCAATGAGGTAGGAAAAGTCATTGCACAAAAGTCAGTAGCCTTTGCATATGCAAAAGACAAATACCCAGAAAAAGAAATCAGCAAAGCTGTCCTATTTCAATAGCCACAAAAAAGTCAAATACCTAGGAATTACAATAACCAAGGATGTGTAAATGTATACAATGGAAACATAAAAAACATTAAAGAATGAATTTGAGGAGGACTTGAGAAGATGAATAAACCTCCCATGATACTGGATAAGAAGAAGTAATATTCTGACTATGAAAATGTTACCAAAAGATTTAGTGCAATGCCAATAAAAATTCTAGCATCATCCTTCACAGAGGTAGAAAAATGTGATATCAAAATTCATACAGAATGACAGCAGACTTTGGATATCTAAACATATCCTCAGCTAAAGAAACATCTCTGGAGCTATCACCATACCCAATCTAAAGCTATACTACAAAGCCATAGTTACAAAAGCAACATGGTACTGGCATAAAAATAGACATATAAACCAATGGACTAGAACTGAAGACTGGATCTTAGGTCAAGTAAGTATAGCTACTTGACATTTGACAAAGGTGCCAATAACACAGATTGGAGAAAAGAGAGCATCATCAACAAATGGTGCTTGACAAATTAAACAACCACATGTAGAAATAGGAAACTAGACAAACTCCTTTCACTATTTACAAAAAATCAACAGCAATTGCGTTAACTCACTACCATATAGGAATGGGAGAAGACTTTCTGAACAAAACCCTAGAAGCCAAGGAAATAAAACAATCACTCAACCAATGGGACTCATGAAGCTAAAAAGCTTTTGCAAAGACAAACATACTCTAGCCAAGCACATCAGTCCATTACAAATTTAACCTTGATTAAACTCTCTGTGTCTGGGCAACAGGATGCAGCCAGCCCTTATGCCAGTAGCCCAGTTCCAACAAAGTCCTCTGCAGTCTTTTCTTCCGCTTAGAAAGCTCATAAGCCAAAACTCAAAGTTCAATAGTGTTTGCACTTAGAATTCTCAAACTGTCATCAGAATAGTCCATAAAACTTAGCTTACCACTCCAGAAGGCATCTTCATTTGCAAGCACCAAGTCCATGCTTATTACTTCAAAGTAAAGGTTCCAAAAGATCAACATTCACATGGTCACGTTCATCTCAGTCCACTCCTTGGTACAAAGTTGTGTAACAGACAGCTTCAGGTTCGCTAAGATAAACTTCCAGACCAGGCACAGTTATGGAGAAAGGGATTTACTGAAGCTTACAGATCCAGGGGAAGTTTCATAATGGCAGAAGAAGCTGGCCTGCTTTCACAGGCCCAAACAGACAGACAGAGAAGCACAAGCCAAAAGCCAAAAGCTACACAGCACACTTCAGGAGCTCCAGCTAGGCACACTTTGCATATCTTTAGGTTGGAAGCTGAAACCTACCACCACACCGAAAGATCCACCCAGTGACACTGCCTCCAGCCAGGTGGCTGCACATATAAACTACATACAAATTAAAAAAAAATTGAATATATTGGGGGCCATCTATTCAACCCACCACAGGTGCCTAGATTACACAAGGCTTAATCACAAAGGTGTAAGGTAATGTGAGACATTCTACATTTAATCTTCCTTAGGTGGAATGTACTTCTCACAAATTTTACTGTTTTTAAAAATGAACTATGAATATGTGAAAAGCAGTGTGGTTGGATAACCACAATGTTATTTTGCCCTGGCCAGCAGGGAGTTAAACAAGGACCCAAGGGGAAATTAATCTGGATGAGAGACAAGACAGACACAAAGAAGGAGATCAAGTCTAGAGTCTGATCAAGGTCTCAAATTTATTCAGGCAACCACAAGCTTATACACAGAAAATAAAACTTTCTCAAAACAGTGCTTTCTGAAGTTTGCTCCACCAAGGCCATCAATGCCTGTGTCTGAAGTATGCTTTACCATGGCTGTACAATAAGGCCTCTGTGCCCGGAGATCCAAGACCAGGTGCAGTTCCCACGGTCAAAGAGCAGCTATAGCTCCTAACATCTCCCCCTTCTTTATTTATTAAAAGAAGTGACTGTGCCTGTCTTAGGTTGTCAGAGGCTGAAGAACATCCTTACCCATCATTGGACAAATGTATTATCCTTCAATACATGCCCTGTCTTGGGTTGGATGCCTCCTATCCTGATCTTACCTGTATCTGGCTACCAGCTGGGCAAAATTCAGGGAGAATTAGGATAGAGCCTGAGGGAGCCAAGGATGGGTTCTATACTACATACCTCGGACCTCTGTGAAAACATTCACAATAGACTTCATTAGACACTTGAAATAAATAGGCAATAGGCATAAGAGAAGCAGAAGGCAAACTCCCACTGCTACGAAGCTGCCTATCCAGGAACTTAGAGACCCAACCAGGCAACACCAACTTAGTTGCAGCAAGTAAATCATTAGCAGCCTTAGTGGCAACAAAATCAAGATGACTGTTCTGTATAGCTAGAATTTCTGAATGTAAACTAACCAAATCTAATGAAATGTTATCATGGTGCCAAATTTCTTCCAAGTGCATTTTGACCTTTACCCAATCTTCATAACTAGCATTGTAAGTTTTAGAGGTGATGCAGATCCATTGATAATCTGCATGGCATTCCAATCAAGCTCTAATCTTCATTCCTTGAATCTTCTCTCCTAAATAGGTCACTACATCAAACAAAGCATCTATTTTTCTTCTAACTTCTTGTCTATGGTTACTTGAGTTCCCAAAGCAACATAAATGTTTTTAGCTAGATTATTACAAAGTGTGCAGTATGAACTTCTTGTGTAAGAGCAACAGCAACAGTAGTAATAGAAGCTAATAATGTAACAAATGCAACAATTCCAGTAATAACTAAACCTACAACTCTCTTTTGTCTACATAAACTATTTTTAACCTCCTCTAGAACTTGAGTACCCTTGTCAGAATACCAAGGCTTTGAAAGATTAACAGGAATCATAACAAGTGCAGGTTGTTTGACAATCATTACAGCTCCAGAATCATGAGAAATACTATTGGACAGACTACAATTATCACAGATAACATTAAACATGCCCTCAGACCCGAGATACCAAGTAATATTTATATTTCCTAACATCAGGGCATAAGGTGGTGTAACACAGGCCATAACAGTTCCCTTCAGAAGGCTATTTGAATCATTGATGTCAGATGTAACCTTGATACCTCCCATAGCAGCAGCACTTTTCCTCACATAAATTTTCTGATGTCCATTGTTTGACCACCACAATCCTGAGGACAGTCCAGTAGCCCAATCATTAACCCATTCAGTTTTATTCTCTATAGAGCCTGATGATCCTGAACAATCCTTAACATATCTAGTAGATCCAGAAACATTATACCTGATAAATTTTTTCCCTACATATTTGCTCCAATGTATAGATTTGTTGAACCAAGGTGTATTTCCTTCACAAAGAATAAAGTCCTCTAGTGGACTATCCCCTGTAACTTGATTTCCATAGGAAACCCAAATAGAAATTCTTCTTGTTTGAACCTGCTTTATCTTCTTTGTATCTTATACATGGTCTTGTAAATGCTTTACAGTAATGTTTCTTTCCTTTATTTCAAAACCTCCCACTATGTTAGTCTTAGAAAAGCATAGCATAATACTGAATATGAACTCATAATTATTTGATGTAATTCTATATTTTTACTAGATGACGTACTTAGCAACCAAGTGTTATTGACTAGAACTATGATTTCTTTTTTCTCCCAAGTCACTGGATATAATATAGGAGGATCAGGAACATCAGTCCAGTAAAGTTCACTGTAAGCAAGATGTAGATGACTCCATATCATCAGGATCAGCAGTGTTCTCTTGTTTGATCTCATGGCCTGTATACCATACCAAACATTCTGGCAATTATCTGGCTCCATTTTCTTTCTGTGAAAAAAAAAATAAAAACAGATCCTTGACCCCATATTACTAAAGGGTCTGGTCCACTCCATTTGTTAGTCAATGGATCTTTCCACATTACTTTAGCATAATTAGTATTGGTTTGTGCATGCCAAAAACAGTCAGCAGCTGAACTTACCTGAGTATCAAGGGTCAAAAAGTTTAGGACAAACAAGGCATAATGAAGGATATTTCTTGGAGAACCTTTTATGGGGTATAAATCTCCCATTTTTTAATTTTTGTAGGGCATATTTAATAGTTTGATGGGCTTGCTCAACAATTCCTTGACCCTGGAGACTGTATGGTATGCCTGTAATATGTTTAATTTGTAGTTGATGACAGAAATTTTGGAATTTTTTTCCCCAGTATATCCAGGACCATTATCAATTTTAATAATTTGTGGTTTTCCCATGACACCAAGGCAATTGAGCACATGAGGAATGACATTTTTTGAAGCTTCTCCAGCATGGAGGCTGGCAAAGATAAATCCACTAAATGTATCCACAGTAATACGGAGGTACTTAAGATTACCAAATGAGGGAACATGTGTTACATCCATTTGCCAGAGCTCATTGGGGATCAGATGCCTAGGGTTTACACCCAAGTAGGGGATAGATAGGAGGGTGACACAGTTTGTGTATTGTTTGACTATCTGGCAGGCTTGTTCCTTAGTGATTTTAAAAAGAAGATGCAAGGTTTGAGCGTTAAGGTGATGTACAGAGTAAGCTTCTTTGGCCTGGGCCACAGGATCGAGGTCAACAAGGAAGGAAAAATGGGTGGCTCTATCACTCATGGCATTGTCTGTGGCTAGAGGCCCAGGGAGTCCAGAATGAACACAAATATGGCCTATATAAAAAGGGTGTTGCCTATAATGTATGTATTGCTGAATAGAGAAAAACAGAAGGGTGGCGTTTGTAGTGGGTTTTATGTATGGCACAGTTTCTAAAAGGGGGATGGATTGAGCAATATAAGCACTATCAGTGTACAGATTAAAGGAAGTATTTGGAAGTTGTTGAAAAACCTGTAAAACAACAAAAAGCTCCACCAATTTAGTAGAGTGGAATGGGGACTGTAGGGAAGTGGTTTGATTGTCTACAGTGAAGGCTGACATTCCTTTAGAGGAGCCATCAGTGAAAACTAGGGGGACATGGGGAAGGGGTTCGGGAGAGGTCAATGTAGGAAAAACAAATGGTTGAATTCTCAGAAAGTGGAGAAGCTTGTTATCAAGGTAATGATCATCAAGGGATCCCTGAGAAAAGGTGTAAGATAATGCCCAGTCATCATCATTCTGTATTAACCCACTAGATTTGGCTACTGGAAGAGGGTATAACGATTTTATCAGGGTCCTTACCAAATTTTTTTTTTTGCCTTGGTCATGTCCAATTTTTATTAATTCTGCCATCCACGAGGTGTAAGGGGTAAGGATGTTAGGTGGTGAGGCGGGTAAATGGACCCAGAAGAGGGCCCCCTCCTGCCAGAACACCCCAGTGGGTGTAAAGTCAGTGGCACAAGTGACCATGAGAAGAGGCTCCTCATAAGAGATGAAAGTGACCCTTTGGGTCAGAATTTCAGCCTCCACTATCTTCAGAGCCTCTAGGGTGGAGGCCCTTAATGAGTGGCCAGAAGCAGGGTCTGGGTCTCCTTTAAGGATGTCAAACAAGGGTTTAAGCTCTCCAGTAGTTAGCTTGAGATAAGGCCTGAGCCAATTGATATGTACTATGAGTTTTTGAAAATCATTTAAAGTTTTTAGATGATAAGTTCTAAGTTGAATCTTTTTTGTTTTTAATTTTTTTTTGTTCATTTTTATTTATTTATTTGAAAGTGACATTGAGAGAGAGAGAGAGAGAGAGAGAGAGAGAGAGAGAGAGAGAGGGAGAGGCAGATATATATATAGAGAGAATGGGCACACCAGGGCTTCCAGCCACTGCAAACAAACTCCAGATGCGTGCGCCCCCTTGTGCATCTGGCTACCGTGGTCCTGGGGAATCGAGCCTTGAACCAGGGTCCTTAGGTTTCACAGGCAAGTGCTTAACCACTAAGCCATCTCTCCAGCCCAAGTTGAATGTTTTGTGAAAGAATTTTATTATGAAAAAGTTCATGGCCTAAGAATAAGTAAGGAGGTTTTAATTGAATTTTATCAGGAGCTATCTGAAAACCAGCTCTGGTAAGGGCCCTAGAAAGCTCTTGAGAGCAAATAAGGAGTTCAGTGGGATCAGGTCCAGCCAAAAGAATGTAATCCATATAATGAATGATATACAAGGAAGGCCATCTATGTGTAAATGGATCTATAACTTGGGCCACAAATTTTTGACACATCATAGGGCTGTTGGCCATTCTTTGGGGCAAGACTTTCCATTGTAATCTCAGCATAGGGCCTCTGAAATTTACCAAAGGTAAACTAAATGCAAAATGCTGATGATCCTCAGGGTGAAAGGGAATTATAAAAAAGCAAACCTTTAGGTCAATAATGATTTTACAATATCCTGCAGGAATTGCCACTGGAGTGGGGAGACCTGATTGTAGAGCTCCCATAGGTACCATGGCCTTATTAATTTCTCTAAGGTCCTGGAGCAATCTCCATTTTCCAAACTTTTTCTTTATAACAAAGATAGGAGTATTCCAAGGAGAGGTGGTAGGTTCAATATGGCGTGCAACAAGTTGTTCCTGCACTAACATCATGGCTGCAGCTAATTTTTCAGAATTTAAGGGCCATTGATCAACCCACACAGGTTTTGTTGTTTTCCAGGATATCTTATCTGCATGGGGTACAGGCATGTCAACAGCCTTAGGATAAATTTTTGTAGCCTATTCCAGCACAATCAGTCTTTATAGTAACTGGGATTGGGTCCTTTGTTCTTTGTTCCCTGAGACTGTTTGCCCAGTCCTTGTCCTGGGCGGAAGCCCTGATTAAGCATTTGGTGAGCTACAAACTCATTAGGGCTGCACATACTGAGTTTCATTTGAGAGAGGATGTCTCGGCCCCTGAGATTAATGGGCAGGCCTGTGACCATATAAGGTTGAACAGGGCCTTGATTGCCCTCCTCATCCTCCCATTGAATAACTTCAGAACTTTGTAAGTGGTTAGAGGCCTGTCCAATTCCTTTGAGATGGGTCATGGAAGCGGTGAGAGGACAAGATGCAGGCCAGTCTTTACCGGAAATAGTTGTGGCATTTGTACCACTGTCTATAAGACCTTCAAAGGTTTTTCCTTTAAATTTTAGTTTAAGAAGGGGTCTTGTTTGAGTGACCTCTTGTGCCCAATAAATATCCGATGACCCAAACCCATGGGGACCTCTCTGGTTTCTGGCAAGGCACCTTATCATTGAGGGGCAATAGTATTAACTGAGCAATCCATTGGCCAGGAAGAATGGTAATATGTCCTTGAAGGGCAGTAGCCATGAGTTTAATTTCCCCAGCACAGTCATTGTCAATGACTCCTGGAGAAATGGTGAGGCCCTGAATGGTTGAACTGGCACATCCCAAGATAAGGCCAAAAGTGTCCTGAGGTAGGGGGCTAAAGACTCCTGTAGAAAGGATTTGAGTTCCCATCTCCAGTGTTAATATTGATTGGGAGGTGGAACAGAGGTCCAATCCTGCACTACCAGTGGTTGTCCAAGAGAGGGCAGTGATGTTACATTTTGGGCCAATTGAGCGATGAACCTGACAACCCCAGGGTTCTGTCCATTATGGGTCTTGGGGCTCTGGGGGCCCCGTAAGTAGTTTTCCTGCCTCTGGGGTAGATGTTTACCCTGTATATCAGTTTTGGAGCAGCATTCAGAGGCCTAAAGCTTGCCCTACCTGTATCGTGGGCACAGAGAGAATTGGAGTGGCCACTCAGCCTTAGGGGCTGTGCATTCTCTGGAAAACTGACAGGTTATTTGCAATTAAAACAAGTTCTGAGCTTGTTCCCCTGAGTAAAATTTTTAAGGGCCACTCCTATGGCTAATCTTATGCTGTGGGATGTAGTATCTACATCAGCACAGAGTGTGATAAAGTCAGAAATATTTTTGCCATGGCGATGGGGGTGTATAGCCGCTTGGCAGGCTGAGTTAGCATTCTCAAAGGCAAGATGTCTAACAAATTTATTGACTGTTTCCTCCTTTCCCATGAGGCATTCAGCAGCCTCTGCAAGGCGGCTGATAAAATCACTATAAGGCTCTTGTGGACCCTGTCTGAGTTTAGCAAGAGAGATGACAGTTGATCCTTTAGAGGGAAGGCTCTTCCAGGCCTTGAGAGGTGTGAGTTGAATTTGTGTAAGTAATCCTGGAGGAAATTTGGTTTGTTTTTCATTCATATCATAGGGACAGTTGCCTAAACGTTTATCTAGTGTCCAGAATTTGTAGAAGCCACCAGCAGCCAAATCATGGTGGGCAGCATCCTGGCACCTCTCAGTATAATCAGTTTTCCATAGAAGAAAATCACCCCCAGTTAAAGTAGCTTTAGTTAACATAACCCAATCATTAACAGTAAGTAAGTCTTCACTTAGAGATTCTAACAGCGAGATAGTGAAAGGGGCAATAGGATCATATGAAGAAAGTGCATTTTTTAACTCTTTTATATGTTTAAATTTAAGGCGGCAATATCACTGGACTTTAATAAGTAAAGTTTCATCCCATTCCTCATTCTCAATTCTTTCTGACCCAGCAGGTTCCTTTGTTTCAAATTTTCCTTCCCTTTCTTCTGGGCTTTCCGGATCCTGTGGCCCAGCCTCATTAGATTTTCCTTTGATAGGTTCAATTTGGGAGCGAGTTACAGTTGTGGAGAGTTTTACTTTTGGTTTTAGTTTTCTGAACAGGTCAAGTGAAGTGGGAGTGTATTTCTAAATCAAGGTCCCATAATTGCTTGAGCAGTTGTGACTTTTCCTTTTTGGCTTGGAGGAGTGTCTTAAGAGACTGTGCCTCCTGGTAAAGGTTAATAATGGCTTGCCTAGTTATTTCTTCTAGATCAAAGGTAGCATCAAGCACCGAGTCACAAAAAGGGGGTGCTATGTTATAGGGTGGTGACCATGTACCCAAAAGTACCTGGGGGAGCCAATCAGGGTTATGATATTTGGTAGCTTTGTCCTCCAATTTAGCCTCCTCCTCAGGGGAAAAGGAATCATCATCAGGATTGGTGGTTTTTAAGTCAGACAGACCTGGATAGATAGCTTGCAGGAGAGGGTTACTAGCGGGGGTGGGTTACTAGGTGGCAGATCATCAGCATTTTCTGGCATAGGAATGATAATAGAGGGACAATTAGAACCTGGGGAAAAGGGGTGGGTTGGTGGCCCACAAAGCAGCCTGAAGCAAGAACCCAGGTGGGTGGAGTAGGGATTCTCTCTGGGACTTCATTCTTATGGAGGGAGGTCTGACTGCTGGTGAATTTATTTTTAAGGAAATTCTCACTATCTGTAACTACTTTTGAAACATCAGGGTGATAGTGGCGGACCTGTAATACAGCATTTATGAGATTCCAATAAGAAAATGCCTGCACTGGAACCTTTCCAGGACCAAAATAGCGGTAGTAATCATTTAGACAGTCACTAACATGGCACTACCACTTTTCATCTATAGTACCTTCCTGGGGGAACCAAGGACAGACATCTTCTAAAAAGACAAAGAATTTCACTAAATCTTTTTTCTTAACCCGTGTTCCTCATGTCTTGAGAGAAAATTTAAGCCCTTCAACAAACAATTCATGCTTACTTAATGCTTGTCCCATAATTGGGTTGCTTTTCTTACCTTTCTGGATCTGTATCACAGGCAGGTACTCCTTCAGTGATGTGCATGCGCATCTTCACTCACTGGTGAGGTGGCTATCCAAGGTGGGGGGGAGGCAGCCATCCTCTCAAGCGATGTCCAGGTCACACTTAATATCTTGAGCCCCAAGTTTCGGCGCCACTTCCCCCAGCCAGCAGGGAGTAAAACAGGGACCCTAGGGGAAATTAAACTGGATGAGAGACAAGACAGACACAAACAAGGAGACCAAGTCAAGAGTCTGATCAAGGTCTCAAATTTATTCAGGCAAGCACAAGCTTATATACAGAAAATAAAACTTTCTCAAAACAGTGCTTTCTGAAGTCTGCTCCACCAAGGCCATCAATGCCTCTGTGTCTGAAGTCTGCTTTACCAAGCCTATACAATAAGGCCTCTGTGCCCAGAGTTCCAAGATCAACTGCAGTTCCTATGCTCAAAGAGCAATTACAGCTCCAAACCTCTGTGAATACTATAAAGTATTTAGAACTAAGATGTTTCTGTAAGACACGGTGAAAGCATGAAGTTCATGGCTGCATGCGTTTTGCAGATCAGATGATAAAGAGTGGAAAGTACAACCAGTGCTACTATTTAACATTGAATATGTTGAAGAAGCCTAAATTTAAGCTGTTGAAAAAAATATAACACTTGAAGTATTTAATTACTTTTACTATGTAGTTTCCATAGTCACAATATCTTCCAGCAGTTGTAAGATTTTCTCAGGTTTTAAGGATTATATGCTTAATAACGATTATTGCTTAAATTAGTTGCAAGATTTAAACTAAGGTGATCAATTTGTTATATGTCCTAATTTTATCCACAATAATCTAAATCACTTTAATCAGGAGCAGGCAATAAAGTCTGAGTTGGTAGTCAAGCACTCTTTATTGTAAGTATGTTATTAATAGTATGCAAATACAATTTCCTAATTCATATTTAGGGCCTCCTCAATTGTAAAAACAGAATTTTTCATAATGGAATATATTATGGCTTAATAGAAAGAAGATTTCATATTACTTGGCAAATCATATTTTAAGTGAGATTATTAGTATCTCCTGAATATAGTGAAACTTAACCTATTGAAACTAAAAGTCATTTTAGTAACAATATAAAAGTCAGGACATGCATGTTTTATGTAGTCTTACCTTTCAGAGATTCTTAACAAATATTTAACTTCTATAAGAAAATTTATTTCTTTCTCCCAGAGAAAAAGACAAGAACTACAATTGATAAGCAGAATATGGCAAATTATAATGCATTCCATTAAAAATGAAATATTTTACTCCTTGATATGAAACTTCATCAGTATTGTTAAATGACTCAAAATGAAATATTATTAGTCTTCTATGGAATTAAAGTTTCAAAGATCATATATTATTGATGAACAATATACTATGGAATAAGAGGTTTTACATCTTGTTTTATGTAAGAAAAAAAATCAAGCTCTAGGATATATGTTTAAAGACAGTGTTTATACATTTGGGTGTAAACAATACAAAAACAAACAGTCTGTCTCATTCTGTTTCCTTCATAACAGAGATGAAGCCTTTTGAGGCATGGCTTCAGAAGGAAGTCAGAACCCAATGCTGGGAGCAATTTATTTTTTCTGTTCAAACAATTGTAAAATATGTTGACTAACATGTTACTGGGAAATTAGTTAAATCAAAGCTAATAATCATATCACATATATATGACTTTTGACATTTTGTAGTAGTATTTCTTATAGTCCATACTCAGAAGGCAAAAATTTAAACAAATCTCATACAATTTTCTTTGCTGCCATATTTCATTAGTTGACCGATAATTGAACTGTTAGCTTAAAATCAGATTATGTATATACAGAGTGGCCAATTTACTAATTCTACATGTCATTTCTTCTTTGCTTTATGAACATCAGAGTCTATGATTAATGGAGATGTAAATATTCTTTTTCAAACTGACAGTGTCTAACAACTATTTTAATTTTCTTAAAACAAGTAATAACACTAACTAGAGTATATGATTTAACTTTTATATGTATACACAACAAATATTCCATAATATTTAGAAATATGGAAGTAATTTAAATCTGATCCTTAGAAATGTACGTGCATTGAAAAAAATTAATGAGAGGGAAAAAGAGAGAGAAAGGAGATTGAGAGAAAGTAGAAGTGTACCAGGGCCTCTTGTCACTGCAGAAGAATTCTAGATGCATGTACCACTTTGTGTGTCTGGCCTTAGATTGGTTGTGGGGAATTGAATCCAACTGGCAGACTTTGCAAACAGGTACCTATACGCTCATCCATTTCTCCAGCCCTGCACTGAAATAATTTTGAACGAATGATTTAAAAGCTTCCAATATCACTGGGAGTTACAGGTCAGTGCCCACTAAGAAAATAAGGAAAAAGATAACTAATATACAAGAGTTAGGAGAGAGAGAGGAAGGAGAGAGAGAGAGGGTGGGAAGATGTAGAAGATTTAGGTTAGACTTGATCCCACCCTCTCCAGTGTCTTGTGCTTTAGTTGTTTCCTGTAAGGGTCTGGTGAAGTTTCAGCCATTTGGTTTGCCTTTTAGGAAGTAGAATTTTATGGTACCATTGCCATTTGGGTCTAGATTATTGTAAGACTCTATTGCTGAATACTCCATATGCAGCTGACATGTAATATGGAACTGCATGGGCTGGAAGCCAGGAGAGAGTCAGTCCCCAGACAGTCAGAGTGTCCAGTGTCAGAAGGTGCTACATGGGCAACTGGGGGAAATGGCCAATATCTGTCCAAGCAACTCATGGTCTAACCTACTTAGCAACAAATAACCTGTTGTGATGCCCAAACAAGTGCAGTAGTGGCACTCAACAATGGTGGGGAACCAACTGGTCTTGATTTGGCTAACTGATCCCTTCAGTAGTATGGGACCCATAGCTGGATCTGGGAAACAAGTCCGAACCATATTCAAACATAAGCCCACTCTCCAATATCAAGCTACCATCAATCATGGGGTACAAGAGGGCCTACACCTATTAAACTCTCTATTAAAAAAGTAAGGGTTAGCTCATTTGTCCTGGTGCTAACTTACTCTCCATTGGAGAATCTGCTTCTCTTTTTCAGATAGATGCAGATCCTAAGGAGAGAGCCACCCCATCATACCTCAAAAGGACCCTGGCTGAAACTAAGAAAAATTGGCAAAACAAGCAAGGGTGATGTTTTCCTAATGAACCGGATACCAGCACAAGGGGGAAGGAGACCAACACAAAGAAAAATCAACTCCTATCAAATCAGAGAGCCAGAGCCTCAGAGGCCCCCAGCACCTCATCACTGAAGCAGACCAAAAATGAACCCAACATGGCTCAGGGAAATTTTGCGGAAGAGGGGGTGGAAAGAATCTCAGAGTCACATGTTGGGTCATGATATGCAGAGACATTCATCATACCAATAACTGTGGGCTAACTCCACAATGCATGACCCATATACATCAACAAAGAGGGGCCGTTGGGAGCAGGTAGGTCACAGATGAGTCTAATAATGGTACCAAACTGCCTGTATTTGCTGAATAGAAAACTAATAAAAAATTAAATAAATAAATAAAATTAAAAGAAAAAACTGTTAAAAAAAAAGCTTCCAGTATCATTCTTGACACCATACAGAATTAACAAGGTAATTTCATTTCATGGATAAAAATAATAGGAAAGTATATCTATCAATGTATCTAGCTAGCCATATCTAATCCATCTCTTTCTGTTTAACATTTACCATGTATCTATCTATTATCTATCTAATCAAGAGAAAAAATAACAATAGAGTAATTATAGTCTGATACATGCAAATGAAATTTCAAGGGTTTGAAAAGGGATTTAATAAATATTTGTATAAATAATGTATAACTTTTACAAATTTAAAAACATCAAGCCTCTAGTATGGAGAAGTTTATATAATTTTAACAGGATTATCAATAGAAAAAAAATTACTAGCCACAAGTATGTATGTATGTATGTGTGTGTATATATATATATATATATATGTATATATATATGTGTGTGTGTGTGTGTGTGTGTGTGTGTGTGTGTGTGTGTGTTTATGTATGTATTGCTATTAACTGAAGGAAAAGAGAAAATCTTTAAGTCTGGACAGTAGTATGACAACATACTTTTCATTTGCAAATAAAACATAACTTGTTGCTAGCACACCTGAACTATAAGAAATACTCATCAAAGTTCTTTAGGGAACATATTGGTGAAGAAATGGAATCAAGCCTCAATCTGGGGTCCTTAGGCTTTACAGGCAAACTCTTAACCACCAAGCCATCCCTCCAGCCCTAAAGCATATTTTAGTTGAATTACAATTAGAGTATTCAAAAGAACATCGATGCTACTAAACACTAATGTAAGAAAACAATAAATATCTCAAATTGGTAGCTTTACTTAAAAAAAAAAAAGTTCAAAACAGGCCTGGAGAGAAGACCTAGCAGTTAAAGCACTTGTCTCCAAAGACTAAGGACCCAGGTTAAACTCCTCAGAACTCATGTAAGCCAAATACACATTGTCGTACATGCATCTGAACATTATTTACATTGGCTGGAGGCTCTGATGCCCCTGTTCTCCCTCTTCTAAATAAATAAAAATAAATTTAAAAAATTTGAAACTAAAAATAGATGCTTAAAGAAGAAAAATGAAGTATAAACATCAATGAAATTGACAATTGAGAATGATTGTGAAAATAAATAAAGCAAAATATCTGTAAATATATATATATATATATATATATATGTGTGTGTGTATATATATATATATATATAAAATACAATACTGATAACTATGAAAAACTGTAAAAATACAAATTGTAATTAACAGTAAATTAAGTGACAGCATCAACACAGAAACAATAAGGGTATGGACTGAATAAAGACAATAGAGGAGAGGAGGGGAAAGGAGTAAAGGAGTATGTTGGGGGGGGAGGATGAGGAGGGGAGGTTAGAAGATCAAAATAAGTAAATAAGTCGTGTGTGGTGGTCCACACCTTTAATCCCAGAATTCGGTAGGTAGAGGTAGGTGTATAACCATGAGACTATGTAGTGAAATAGTTAATTCCAGTTCCAGGTTAGCCTAACTAGAGTGAGACAGGCCCTACCCTCGAAAGGCAAAAAAAAAAAAAAAAAAAAAAAATTATAAACAAAACAAAACAAAACTCATAAACACTATTCTGGCCTTTGTAGAATTCTGTATCCTTCACTGCAACCCATGGTTCCATGCTATAGCCCCACATGGCCTCCATGCAGGAGGGACTTCACTTTGCCTCCCATCAGCTACTCCAGCTCCAGAACCATGAGGACTTCCTGGCCCTCTACTGCCTTTGGTATCCTGCTTCCAAAATCAGAACCAAGCAAGATACACTGCAAAATTTCTTCATCTGTCCAGGAAGAATGAAACATGACTTTAAGTATCAGGAAACTCCTCCAACATTCTTCCTTCAGGTCCCCTACTTTCAAGAGAAGAATCATTCCCTCCTATTGTCCCACTGCAGAGCAGCTGGTCCCATCTTCTAATGTGTAAATCTCTTAAGAAATCCCAGCTAACTAGCTGTAATTTCTGAGATCCCCAAATGATTTCAATTTTCTTCTTACACTAACTTCACATCATTATGATCAGTACTTTTTCAAAATATCAGTTAATTATCTTTTAAAATTATTATTATTTGGTGCCCTGGCACACCCATTCTCTCTCTCTCCCTCTATCTGTCTTTCTCTCTGTGTCTGTTGCTCTCAAATAAAAAAAATAAAAAATATTTAAAATTATTATTATTTGGTATTTAGAGGTAGATCCAAGCTCTAGCCCAAGCTTACTGATTCACTATGTAATCTCAGGATAAGTTTGAATTCACAGTGATCCTTCTACCTCAGCCTAGTGAGCAGTGGGTTTAAAGGCATATGTCACCATTTCAGGCTCCATTGCTTTTAAGTTCAACTTTTCTCAAGCTCTCAGACATAGGCAGAATGCAGTCAACCTCCTTGTAAGAATATCATAGGAACTATCTCTAGTCCTGTTCCCAGCAAAGTCCTTTCCCTTGGAAACCTCATAAGCTGAGCCTCCTGATGTCATGTCTTTCAGTATTTTGGTCTCTTGAACACCTACCAGAATGGTCTATTATGTTGTGCCCACAATATTGGAAGGCTTTCCAAGTGTGGAATTGTAAACCCCTTCACATTCCCCCTGCAAACCATTTTCAAAAGACTAAAAACTATGCAGTCTTGCAGTTGCTGCATTAATTGCAGGTCCCACTCTTGCTAACATTTTTCTGAAGCATTTTCCGTTTTAATGCCATGACAAAACACCTAACCACAAATATCTTGTGAATGGAAAAGGTTTATTTTGTTTTACATTTTTGAAGGTAAGGTTCATCATGACTGAAAAGCATGGAATGAGCAGATAGCCAGACATCACATCTTATCAGTAGAGAGGAAGTAGCATGAAGGAGCTATGAACACCCACTCAGGCTAGACATTTAATAAATTGCAAAGCTGCTTCCCAGTAATACAACCTTCCATGAAGACTTCATTTCCCCAAGCCTCCACCAAGCTTAATTGCAAACACCTTAGACAGTAATAGACATTTTCCAGTTAAACACCTCAGCCAGTATACAAGTTAGAACCTGGGACAGAGAATTGTTGGGGGCATAAAGAAGATGGTGAATTCCTCCTAATATTTGAATAGATTTTTTTAGGGGGGTGAAATGTTCTAAAATTGTAGTTATAATTACACACATCTGTGAGCATATTAAAAACCATTGGATCACACAATTTAAGTGGGTGAGTTTTATGATATGTAAATATATGAATTTTGTTTCAATATACATATTCCTTAAAGTAGGGTGTGTTGCTTTAAAAACATTATTTTAAAATCACATATTTAAAATTTTAAAACAGTCTAATAACAAAAAAAAATCCTAGTAGTGCGTAATTAAAGATATCTAATGCCTGCTTTTTCTTATAAAACTTGTGAAAGATTTGAAAGAAAAATTTGGGGGAAGTTTGGCTCCTATTTTTAAAAAACTTTTCTTAGTTATGCATGGGAAGAAGTATGCTGTTTTGCAGTAGCTGATTTATCTTTGAAAGCTAAGTTAGGATTCCATTTAAAGTTGTTTTTTACTCAGGCAAGGGAAATTTTATATATAGTTTTCCTCTGATTTCCATCTGGAGAATACTTGGTTTTTGATGGCATAAGCTAATAGCTCTCTGTGACTATTAATAGACTGATTATTGGAGAATATAAAATTTCTATACACTTTGAATCTTTGCCATTCATACCTAATGAATGTAAGTTTATATGTGACTGTATACATATTCAGAAAATTTTAATTTATTTTGATCCTTACATAATGGATAGAGAAGGAAATAAATTTCTCTTTTACAATAATCAGGAATTTAATTCTAAGAGGTGTTTTTGCAACTGTCATATTTTTATATGCAAGAAGAAGTATTTTGCTATTCAGTGGCATTGTTCAGTAATTTTTTATATCTATTTTGATCAAAGGAAAGAGATCAATCAGTGAGTGAAGAGGGAAATTGTATGCAACCACCATGTAAGAATTAAAGTCCTAGTTACACTAAACTGCACTGAACAAGCAAGTACATGTAACTGCTGTTCCATTTTCACAGCCCTCCTAAATAATATTTTCAACTCACTAAATTGGCCTTATTTTATTTTTGATGTCTAATTTATTTCCAATCAAAATCCACTGGATTTCTTGACCGATTTGTTTGTTATTGAATATTTATTGCTTCCTAGTTGCCAAAATAAAAAAAGCCATTAGTACAATATAGACAATACTTACAATGAATTCAATGTCTATTAAATGACATTGTTATGATTTATAAAACTTGTTATTCCCACAAAGAGATGCATTTCATCCCATTAGACACAATTCAAATTAAAGCACATCACATCTTTATTAACAAAAACAATGAGGAAAAATAAACCAAAATGGCATTCTACAATGGAAATACTTATTAGTAAAATGTTTTATCTATTTTTGCACCAATAAATTTTAATATAAATATTTAATATTTTTCAGTCCTCAAGTATCATTTTAGCTACATCAAACTTACCTATATTTTCAATAAGTATAAGTGTGTATATGTGTGTGTACTCACATACATAAAATTATATTAAAAGAATTAAGTCTCTGTAAGAATACCATGTATGTATATCCTCTAGCAAATTGAACATTACTGTTAGTATTGAAAACTAAGGTTTTCTTTAGAGGAAAATTTATTTACTATTTGACCCAGCTATTCCACTGTTCAGTATCTATGCTAAAATCTCCACTCTCTACTTCAGACATATTTGTTCTATTATTGCCACCATATTCATAATAGTTAGTAACTGGAATCAACCCAGATGCCCATTGACTGAAGAATGGATAATGAAGATGTGATATATTTACACAATGGAATTCTACTCAAGTGTAAGAAAAAGTGAAATAATGAAATTTGCAGGAAAATGGGTGGACTTGAAAAATATCCTAAAAAAGGTCATACAATATAAGAAAGTGAAATGCTGCATGTTTTTTCTCATATGTGCCTCTTGGACTTCCGGTTAATATGGCAGCATAGGTACCACGCCAAAGCTGCCTGGGGGAAAAAAGACCAAAAAAACTCAGCAAAATACACACTTTTACTAAAAAGAGAGGTGTATAGGAAATTGAAGTGGCAGTGGAGAAGTAGGAGAGATCCAGAGCATCCAGAGCCCGCACAGGCCGGCAAAAGCGGCCCCGGCAGCTCCACCAACCGTGGTGGTGGCGGGGCACATCAGAAAGCCGCCAGGCTTGGCTGCAGCCGCAGGAAAAGCCAGGTGCGGGAGCTTCCACTCACACCGCGCTCTCTGCAACTCAGAAAATGTGAAGGGAGAGTGGCAGTGAGCAGCGGAGGAGCAGAACGTGAGGTAGAAGAACACGTGGAACAGCAATAGAACCAGAGCAGCTGTGGCTCCCTCCCCTCCCCCACAGCCTGACCCAAGCTCCAGTGAACAGAGCAGCATCCCAGGACCCAGCCACGCCAACTTCAGCCGACAGCGGGACCCAAGCAGGAGCAGAGTTTGGCAGCAACATCAGCAGCTCCGGAACGGGTACCAGCGGTCCCAGCAGCAGCAGACCCAGGAGCGGCAGCAGCGGCAGACCCAGCAGCAGTAGACCCAGGAGCAGCAACAACAGCAGACCCAGAAGCAACAGCAGTTCCAGCAGCAGAGGTGCTGATCTACAGGGCCACAGTTGCCAGGCTTGGTTAGCCCCACAGGAAAAGCCAGTGCCCAGCTCCAGAAATCAGAACGGCAGCCCGACGACCCAGGCAGCAACTTGACTGAGACCAAACTCATCCAAGGTAACTGGGATTCCACCAGGGAAGGGTCTCACTTGATCACAAGCTGAAATTGGATCCCTCAACAGACCAGAAATTTTAACCTCTTTATTGCTAGAGGATCTGGTTGTTATAATAACTACTCTGGCATACATACTTGGGGCTGTTTTTGACTGAATGGGTAGAGTGTTTAGTTAACTTTCAGAATCTACCTGTGTTTTATTCCACTCAGCCTAATTGTACACTCCCATAGCAGGGAAACTCAACCCCTAGGAGCACCTTTGTAGATACTCTCAGAGTGTTAAGAGCCACATCTAACACCTTAAGCTCCTACCCTAAAAATATATAACATCAAATCAATTGTTACAGCTAAGAACACCCAGCTAGCTAGAAAATCCAAGCATTAACTTAATCCAAGATGCAAAAATATATACATTATAACACAAGAAACATTAAAGAGCAAGATGATATAAATCCACCTAAAACTATTAATGCATCAGAAATGACCTCCAGTGAGAATGAGTTAGAGGAAATGCCTGAAAAAGATTTAAAAAGAATGATTGTAAATATGTTCAAAGAAGTCAGAGAACAAATCAAAGGAGTCAAAGAGGAACTTAAAGAGGAAATCAAAGGAATCAAAGAAGATGCAGGACACCAATTTCATGAAACAAAGAAGGCAATACAAGACATATATAAGGAAATAGAAATAATAAAGAAAAACCAGTCAGAATTACTAGCAATGAAGAACACAGTTAATGAAATAAAAAACTCTGTAGAAAATCTCACCAGTAGAATGGACGAAGGAGAGGACAGAATAGCTAAGCTAGAAGACTAGGTGGCAGATCTAATACAAGCCAACAAAGAGAAAGACAAACTTATAGAAAAGTATGAGTGGGAATTTCAAGATATTCGGGACACTATGAAAAGATCAAATATTAGAATTCAGGGCCTAGTAGAAGGAGAAAAATTTCACTCAAAAGGCATAGTAGGTGTCTTCAACAAAATCATAGAAGAAAATTTCCCCCAAATTGGGAAAGAGGTGCGAATACAGAAACAGGAAGCCTTTAGACCCCAGCCAGACAAAACCTGGAAAGAACCTCTCCTTGCCATATTATAATCAAACTTCCAAACACACACACAAAAGAAAAAATATTGAAAGCAGTTAGAGAGAAAAATCAAATTACGTACAAAAGTAAGCCCATCAGGATTACAGCAGATTATTCAACACAAACTTTTAAAGCCAGAAGGGCTTGGGGTGATATATTCCAAGTTCTGAAAGATAACAACTGTCAACCAAGGTTACTTTATCCTGCAAAGTTATCCATTCAAATAGAAGGAGAAATAAGGACATTCCATGACAAAAGCAGGTTAAAGGAGTATTTGAAGACAAAACCAGCTCTACAGAAAATACTTGATAGAATCCTCCATGCTGAACAAAAGGAAAAGCACACATATAAGGAACCTAGAAAAAACAAGCAATACTCAAATACTAGTTAACAGAAGAGAGCACAGGTAAAACCAGAACCACACACACACAAAAAGGCAAACAAAAATACACACCTTTCAATAATGTCTCTCAATATCAATGGCCTCAATGCCCCAACAAAAAGTCATAGATTGTCAGACTGGGTTAAATGCAGGATCCGGGCTGGAGAGATGGCTTAGCGGTTAAGCGCTTGCCTGTGAAGACTAAGGACCCCGGTTCGAGGCTCGGTTCCCCAGGTCCCACGTTAGCCAGATGCACAAGGGGGCGCACGCATCTGGAGTTCGTTTGCAGAGGCTGGAAGCCCTGGCGCACCCATTCTCTCTCTCTACCTGTCTTTCTCTCTGTGTCTGTCACTCTCAAATAAATAAATAAAACTTTTTAAAAAAGAACTTCCTGTTAAAAACAGGATCCTACAATTTGTTGTCTCCAAGAAACTCACCTTTCTACAAAGGATAGACATTACCTTAGGGTGAAAAGTTGGAAGACGGTGTTTCAAGCAAATGGGCCTAGAAAACAAACAGGGGTTGCTATCCTAATATCGGACAGGGTAGACTTTAGTCCAACGTTAGTCAAGAAATATAAGGAAGGTCACTTTATATTGATTAAGGGCACACTCCAACAGGAGGACATTACAATCCTAAACATTTATGCACCTAATACGGGGGCTTCCAAATTCATCAAACAAACACTATTAGAACTAAGGTCATAGATAACATCAAACACAGTGGTGGTGGGTGACTTTAGCACCCCATTCTCATCAATTGACAGGTCATCCTGGGAAAAAATAAACAGAGAGGCATCTGGACTAAATGAGGTCATAGAAGGAATGGACTTAACAGATATATACAGGACATTTCATCCAAAGGCTGCAGAATATACATTCTTTTCAGCAGCACATGGAAAATTCTCTAAAATAGACCGTATATTAGGACACAAAGCAAATCTTCACAAATTCAGGGAAATGGAAATATTTCCTTGCATACTATCTGACCACAATGGAATTAAACTACAAATCAGTAGCAAGAAAGGCTATAGAGCATACACAAAATCATATGTGCCTTAACCAGGTTAAGAGGAGAGAAAAAGGTAGTAAGCATTAGACCTATGGATGTATAACTAGAATGAGAGCAGAAACAAAGTGAGAACAGTGAGGGAGGAGAGGAAGGGATAACAGATAACCTAATAGAAAGAAAGAATATAGGGAGTGGGATTGTGGGGAGCAAGGGGAAGTGAGAAATGGGAAGGAGCAAACTACACAAAACCCAAAGACTGAAGTAGTTAGTACATTAGAAAATTCATTCTGGTGTACCAATATAAAAGATATTACCCCCAGTAAAGAAGGTACAGAGCAGACCAATATGTCAAATGGATGCTGATGCAAGTTTCATCCTAAAACCACCGGCTCTGGCTTATGAATCCCAAAACCAGAAATGGGTTACTCTCTACAGTAAGCAGTTGGCTACAGAGATCCTTGAGGTCCCCAAATCAATTTAGAACGTTGACAAGCACTTTGTTACTCAATATAGATAATTGGCAAGACCTATTGCTGAGGACATTACAGGCTGTGATCCCAGGACACCAAGAGACCACTTGGAGGAAAGCCAGCCCTCTCCTGATAAACTCTCATGGTGCTGGAAAGTTCTAAGGAGCTATTAAGTAACAGTGGTCACCAAAGCATGAATAAGAAGGAGACCTTGCAAACTACACATCCCAACAGACATAAAAGAAACACACTTGTGTGAAAGTGGCACACAGCCCTTGGGGGTAACAAAGTGGCCCACTCAGTGGGAGAAACCACATATCTAGTATTGCAAACTAAATCAGGACCCACAGACAGGAAACTCACAACCCTCAGAAAGTAACTCCAATTGTTCTCTGGGCAAGTTGAGTGGGTATGTTCACCAAAACATCTCTCAAAATTATATGCATATCTGCTTTAATCAAAGCTACTCTGACCCTTGGTTGCACAATCTGTTTTATTTTACAGATGACAGAGGATACTGTGAAGATGCAAGACCCACCACTTCAACAAGATGATAGTTGACTGTTTGTTATGAGAAGTTCCACCTCTGCCAAATTACCCAGATCCAAGGGAAAACTCAGGGGAATAAGCAAAATGACTATTGCTCCCATTGCTAGCCTGACAACTGCCTCCATTGAATAGAGGTGAACTGAAACATATGAAACAGACTACAGAAGACTCAACACTAAAAACAAACTGCTAACACACCCAAGGCTGAGATACTTCTATGTAAGAAGGAGTGGGAAGATTGTAAGAGCTACAGTGTGAGTAAAAATATCCTGAGTTACAGATTCCCTCTCCCAACCCCAGAAACTAATAGAAGCCCTAACTAACTCTCAGTGAAGACCAAGGACCCCACTGAGGAAGACCGTTGGGGAAGTGGGTACTGGAATTAAAGGAATATAGGATGTAAAAATTTGGGGATATAAGACCATATCCTATGTAAAATATGTCTAACAGTACAGTAGAGAATAAATAGATGGAGAGGAACACTGAAAGAGAAGGGTGGTAGCACAAGGAATTGGTGCACCTTAAAACAATAAAGAAAATGAAAATATCCAGTACACCTACTTAATTGACAACAAAGTAAGATACCAATTTTAATACTTAGAATACTGGTTCCTTCAAATTCCATTTTATAATTCTGTATTTGCAGATTTCTTTTTTACATAGCTATTTTAATCAAGTACTTAAATAGTAATAATAGGTGGTATTACCAAATATCAAGCAAAAAAGTAGTAATTATCTTACACAACTTCATTTTATAAATATCTTGAAGTTGAGAACTATGTTAAATAATTTCCTGTCGCTTCTCAGTCCAACCAGCAGAAAGGAACGATGCCACACAATGTTCTTCTCAAAGCAGTTTATTCAGGAACCTTAACCACATGCAACGAAAGAAAGAAAAAAATGAACCCCGAGCCCTTCCCAGTCTGTCCTTAAATCCCTAGCCTGCACCACTCAGAGTCTGCCGTGTAAGTCTCTTCCATAGGCTCACATCAGTACAACGTCAGATGGTCTGATCTTGCATAGCTACGAGTCTGCGCAGTGCGCACCACGGACGTGGCTATTCAGGAGTGTATAAGGAAGTCAGGTGCAAATCATACGACTTGTCAGCCATCCTGGGTGCCATCTTGGAATGGCTGGCACACCCTCTCCCTACAATTCCCCCCTTTTTTATTGTTTATGGCAGAGAGAATGCCTGTCTTAGGTTGCCCCCTGCGACAATGCTCCTTACCCATCATGGGGAGTCAAACAGCATTGGTTCAATCCCTGTCTTAGGTTGGTAGCACATCCAGGGAGTCTTACTCATCTTTGACTACTTCTCTAGCATGCCAAGCCACACTTGAGGAGATTGTCCCATCTCCATCGCTGCAAATGCTTGTATAAGCAAGGCTTGATTCTTTTGTTGACGAACTCTCATGTTACATATGCACCAGAATGCTAGGCAACTGATGAGGAGCAGGCATAGGGATAACCCACCACAGTCCAGCCCATTCCTTCAGATGAGACATTGCTTGAAGAATCCAATTGGTTAATCCTGAAGCTAGAGAGGCATCCACTCTGGTTGAATTTATGTGGACAATGGACTGTCGCAGTTCCCTCAGCTTGGTATCCAGCTCACGAGACCAATTACCTGTAAGATAGCTAGAAAGCTCTCGGGAAAGATTACCAGCAGCAGTTGCATTATGGAAAGGAACAGAGGTTACACACAATCCTAGATAATGCCATTGGCACCCTAGCTGTGCTAACTCCATCAGCCTCTGCAAAAGGGAGCCCACCTGGGCTGTGCAGGAATACTTATATTGCCCTTGGCAACAAAAGCAGGCCAAACTCCACACATCCAAGTTGCATTTTCCTGAGTGGGGTTTTTAAAGGGCTAATCAAACCAAGCTCCAGTTTGATTATACAATCGAACACATGAGCTATCATGAGAAATATTAGTCACTAATTGAAAACACAAAACCCCCTTCAACTGCAATGTCAGAGGATCTTGCACTGGAGCAACCTCTCCATCCCAAGGTAAATAAGGCAACTGTAAGGAAGTATTGCTAACAAAAAATCTAGGAAAACTTGTGCAGAATGTATCAAAGGAATAGGCTTAGGAAACACTGACAATATACCCCATCGACCTTTGAATAATTTTCCAATCAAGTGGCTCATGATAGCGGTTACCTTGGGCATCCTGAAATACAGGAAAACACTAAGCTCGTAGCTCCCTCCAAACCTCGGGGTGCAAATTTCATCCCGAAACTCCATTAGGAGCGTATGGAGGTGGACACGACGGTCCTGGCGCTGAAGATTCTACTTTTAGTTTCACTCTTCCTAAATTTTCAGCTATGCCTTCAAGCTCGTCTTCAGAGACCTCCTTATTGGCAGAACTCTCAGCAGCCTCAGATCTCTGCGACCGCTCCTCTCTTAACTGCTCCAACGCCTCTGTGCCCTTTTCTAGTTCCGCTCCACAGCCCTCCTTATCCTCTATACAATTCCTAACTAGCTCCCAAACTGGCAGCACCCCGGTCAGCAGTATGCCCTGCTTTTCAGCAAACTTTAAATCCTTCCCTAGCTTCTCCCAACTGGGTGCTATAAGACGTCCTGATACTGAAAACCAGGGCGCAACTTCATCAACTGCCCATAAAAAATTCTCAACAGTAGCTTTCTTAAGGCCAACTCCTTTTGCTTTTAAAAGACTTTGGAGGGCCTGACTGACTGAACTGGCAGAAAATGTATTTCCTATAGTGCTTGTGCAACTTGTCCCTCAATCAGGAACCTTATTGTCTCTTGCCGAGAACTTGCCCTTGTCCCACTTACCTGGGAACTTACCAGCTAGCTGCCCTGACTGCGATGAGTTCTGAACTTCCCCGTACAGGCCACCACTTGTCGCTTCTCAGTCCGACCAGCAGAAAGGAACGATGCCACACAATGTTCTTCTCAAAGCAGTTTATTCAGGAACCTTAACCGCATGCAACGAAAGAAAGAAAAAAATGAACCCTGAGCCCTTCCCAGTCTGTCCTTAAATCCCTAGCCTGCACCACTCAGTCTGCCGTGTAAGTCTCTTCAATAGGCTCATGTCAGTACAACATCAGATGGTCTGATCTTGCATAGCAACGAGTCTGCGCAGTGCACACCACGGACGTGGCTATTCAGGGGTGTATAAGGAAGTCAGGTGCAAATCATACGATTTGTCAGCCATCCCGGGTGCCATCTTGGAATGGCTGCCACACCTGCTCCCTACAATTTTCCTAATTATTACTGGGTAAAAATAGCTATAGAAGATAGAATTGTGACTTATCCATGTATATTGCCTTGCAAGAAGGTCATTGATCAGGTAAATGAAGAATGTGGTTAAAAAATTCTGTTCTTTTTACACTGTGATGGTAGTAAGGCATATATGAATAGTTGTGGTTTGAATTGTGTAGTAGGTTTACTCTAGATTACATCTATATGCTCTTGCCATTAATATCATACGTTTCCAAAGAAAATGACAAAAATATAAGAGCCTTGTAAATAAATATAACACAAATCACAGAATATGTCAGTGTTTTTTTTATAATGGTTTAGTGTAATAAACTTTATTATATTCAGTGAATGCTATATGCTTCCTTAGGAGTGTAGCAGACTTAAATTTATTTTATTTTTTATTAGATATGTACATACTCATTCTGTAAATAGCACATGTTGGAACCATCCTTTGCCTCCTCCCTGTCACCCTTCTGAAGGGACCATCCTCATTGAGGTTGCGAGTAATTCCCATGGGAATTGTGGAACATGCGTTGTGGGGGTAGTGATCAGTTGTTGGGAAGAGACAATATCTCTGTGCATAATGTCTCAACTTGTGGCCCTAAAAATCTTTCCATCCTCTCTTCCATGAATTTCCCTGAGCCATGTTGGGTTTGTTTTAGGTCTACTTCAGTGATAAGGTCTTTGGAGCATGTGTGTCTTTGGATACCTAGCTTGGTAGGTGTTGAGTGTATTTGTGTCTATCTCCATCAACATTGTGTTGATGCAAGTTTTGTCAAGAATTCAACACTCTTTCTCATTTCCCCAATTTCTCTATGGTTTCATATGGGGTTGTAGTGAAGGGCAATGGGCTGAATCTCTCCTCAGGTTCTGAGTCCATCTGGAAAGGACAATCAAGTTCTCCAATGGACAGTGAAGTCAGCTCCAGATAAATGGGATAACCATTATTAGTTTAGAGGAACTTTAATAGCTATAGGCCCTCTTGTAGCCCAAGATTGGTGGGAGCTTGATATTGGAGAGCAAACTTATTTTTTTTGGACATGATTCTGACTTGTTCTCCAGTTCCAACTATGGATTCTCTTACCCTGAGCAGATCCGTTAGCCAATTCAAGACCAGTTGGTTACCCACCATGCTGTGTGCCACTATTGCACTTGGGTAAACATCATGTCAAGTCATTTGCTGCTGAGTAGTTTAGACCACAAGTTGCTTGGACAGATGTTGGCCATTTTCCTTCAGGATCTCATGTAGCAACTTCTGGCGCTAGACAAGCTGTCTGGGGACTGACTCTCTTCCATATTCTAGTCAGGTCTCTCCATGTTCTGTACCAACAGCTTATGGTGTCTTTGGCAGTAGGGTCTTCCCATTAACCTTTGGAGGGTAATCAAGTGCTCTGACAGCATTCTGTCTTCTTATGGGAAACTTTTTAGATCTCTCTGATCAATAGCTCATTGTGCATGTTAACCTCATCCTGGTACTGGCAGTTACAGGTAAGTACTACAGGAAGAGAAGAAAAAAAAATTTTAGATTATATACAAGACAAAGAGAGAAGTGAGGGAGGGAGATACAGAGAGAGAGATAGGCAGAGAAGAAGAAGGAGGAGCAGGAGGAGGAGGAGGAGGAGGAAAAGGAAGAAGAAGAAGGAGGAGGAGAAGGGAAAGAAGAAGAAGGAGAATTAAGTGTAATTTTCATCATACACTCTCTAGGGCCCTTTAACTCAGGTATTCCCTAGAAGTACCTGATAAAGTTCAACCATTTAGTCTGTCTTTCAGGATATAGGGTTTTATGGTACAAGCTCCACTTGGGTCTGGTTTTATGACCTCTCCCCCTTACCCACATCTTCCTCCTCACCCTCTCTATTGTCTAGACCTCAAGCTGCCTATTAGGTATGTCAGTATCTTGGGGAGATCCAGGTTTGGAGCCACAGATGAGTGAGACCATGTCACAATGGTATTTCTGTTTTTGTGTGAGTGCTCTGAGAATTATTTATTCCAAGTATGACCATTTTTCTTCAAATTCCATTGTGTCATTTTTCCTTACTGCTGTGTAGAATTCCATCATGTAAATATACCACATTTTGGTTATCCACTCGTCTAATCATGGGCATCTGGTTTGATTCCAGTTCTTAGCTATTATGAATTGAGCAGCTGTAAAGATGGTTGATCAAATTTTTCTGAATTGAGGCATGCAACTTTTGCAGTTATGCACAGTAAGTGAATAACTGGGTCTGCTGGTAACTCTATAATCAAACTTTTTCAAATTCTCCATATTGTTTACCCTACTGGTTGTATTCCCACCAACAGTGAATGATGATTCCTCTTTCCCCACATCCTCACCAGCATTTGTTTTCATTTGATTTTTTAATGTTTGTTATGCTTACTGTGGTAAGATGGAATCACATAGTTTTAATTTTCATTTCCCTGATGATTAGGGATGTTGTCTATTTTCTTAAGGGTGTGTTTGCCATTTCTATTTCTTCCTCTGAGAACTCCCTGTTTACTTCTTTGCCACATTTTGTGAGTGGTTTGTTTGACCTTTTGTTGTTTAGGGTTTTGAGTTCTTTGTAGATTCTAGAAATTAGACCTCTGTCAGTTGTATAGCCAGCAAAAATTTTCTCCCATTCTATGAGTAATAAATTGGTTCTGCTTATTGTATGTCTGTAAAAAAAAAAAAAAAAAAAAAAAAAAAAAAAAAAAAAAAACTTTTCAGCTTTGTAAGAATGATCTTTTAAGTTGGGTGATTGTTTAAGTTCCTGATTTACTGGGGTTTTGTTCAGGAATTCTTTTCCCACTCCTATATCATGGATAGTTCCTCTTATTTTTTTCTTATAGTAGCAACAGAGTTTCTGGTCCTATATTGAGGTCTTTGATCCATTTGTAGTTGATTTTTGTGCATGGGGAAATGTGGTGTTCTAGTTTCATTTTCCTGGATATGGTTATCCAGTTTGTACAGTACCATTTGTTGAGGATATTCTCTTTATTTCCAGTCTACATTGTTATTGCCTTTGTCAAATATCAAGTAGCTGTAGTTACTTTACCCAGAGATCTCTCTGCCTTTGTTATGAAGGCATTTAGTGCTATGAATTTTCCCTTTGGGACTGTCTTAATTGTGTCCCATAAGTTTTGCTACGATGTGTTCTCATTGTCATTCAATTTGCAAAATGTTGCAATTTCAGGTTTTCTTTCATCTACTACCCATGTACTTTTTAAAAAGTATGTTGTTCAGTTTCCAAGAGCTGGTAGGATTCCTGGTACATCTTTTGTTAATTTCTAGCATTACAGAATTCTCATCTCATATCATGCAGGAAATTATGTCAATTTTCCTGAAAACATGGTGGCAGGCTTTATGGCCCAGTATATAACCTATTTTTGAGTAGATTCCTGGGCTGCTGAGAAGAAAGTGTCTTCTGTAGATTTTGGGTAGAATGTTCTGTAGATGTTTGTTAGGTCTAATTGATGTATGATAGTGTTGAGCTCTGTTACTTCCCTGTTAATTTTCTGTTTGCATGATCTATCTATTGCTAATCGTGGAATATTGAAGTCCCCAACTATGATCATGTTGTTGGTTATTTCTCTTTTGTTGTCAAGAAGGTTTTGTTTTATGTGTTTAATGCATAAAGATTGATGATTTTGATATCCTCTTGTTGTAAGTTGTATCATTCCCTTGATAAGGAAGAAGTGGCTTTCTTTGTCTTGATTACTTTTAGTTTGAAGTTTATTTTATCTGATATAAGTATAGCAACACCTGCTTTTTCTTATTTTTGTTTGCTTGGAATACCATTTTCACCCTTTCATGCTGAGGTGTTTGTTTTTAGTGGTGAGGTGAGTTTTTTTGAAGAGAGCAGGATGAGTGGCCTATTTTTCTGATCCTCTCTCTTAGCTATGTCTCTTGATGGGGAAATTATGGCCATTAATATTTAGGGTAATAACTGTGAGGTTTGATTTAATCCCTGCCATATTGTGGTGGTTTATGTGGTTTGGTGTTTTCTTGGACTTTAGTTTTTTGTACCTTCTCTGAGTTTGGTTATTGTTATCTGCTACTTGTAGACACTTGAGTTTTGTTATTTTATTCTTGTCTGTGGAGAATTTCCTGAAGTACTCTCTGTAGGTTTGGCTTTGTGTTCAAATAATTATAAAGCTGAGTTTTATCAAGGGAAGTTTTTCTTTCACCATCTGTTATGAGGGATACATTTGCTGGGAATAGTAGCTTGGGTTGGAAGCCATGAGTTTTTAGACTTTGCAGTGTTCTGCTTCAGGTCCTTCTGGCTTTCACGGTTTCCATTGAGAAGTCTGAAGTAATTCTGATGGTGTTACCTTTATATGTAATGCGTTGTTTCTCCCTAGCTGCTTTTATGACTTTCTCTTTGTTATTGATGTTTAGAGACTTAGTGATAATATTTCTTGGGTAATTTCTTCTTTGGTCCAGTTTTTTTGGAGTTCTGTTAGCTTCTTGTATCTTTATGGGACTTTTTATTCAGAGAGTGGGAAAGTTTATTTAATAATTTTGTTAAATAACTTCTCCATGCCTTTGGTCTGAATTTCTTCCCCTTCTGGTATTCCCATAATCCAAATGTTGGGACATTTAAGGGTATCCCACTGTTCCCTCATGTTCTGTTAACAAAACTTTTTGAACTTATTGAAACTTTTGTACTCACAAACTTTTTCTTCTGTTTTGTCTTCTAGTTTTCTATTTCAATATTCCACATGGAAAGCTTCTACAGAGTTTTGGGCTTGTTCAATTTGGTTTGTATTATGTTCTCCTTTTTCATGTATAGTTTCCATCCCTCTGTTGAGCTTCCTTTTTATGTTATTGTCTGGTTTTGTTATGCTTCTTGGAATCCATCCTTTTATTTATTTATGCCATCATTGAGCTTATCTGGCTATTTTTTGAAGTCCTCTTTTTTTTTCACCCTCCTTCAGATCATTTAACTGTCTTTGGAACACTTCCTAGTTCTTTTCTATTAGGTCTAATCTAGTAAGGACAGCATTCATACAATTATTGGACCTTGATTTTCTGCAAGTTTAGCTACTTGCTTGGCCAGGGTTTCATAGCTTCTATCTTCATTTTGGGGTTCTAATTCTATTGTTTCTTCTATGTTGTGATTAGAGACTTCCATTGTGGTATTGGGTGACCTTGTTGGATTTACTTGCATTTGACTTTTCATGTTATTCCTTTTTCACTGTGGTCTGCCCATCACAATGTAGGAATCTTATTTAATTTATGAGGAAGCTGTAGTTTACTCTTGAAATGTCTTCAGTGATGATTCCCTTTTATATTTGCCTTGACTAGGCTTCTGATGGGAATGGGGCATCTCTGCTCAGATGGAAAGTACCCACAAGGCATTGATGGGAGCTCAAGGACCTGATGAAGAGACTTGTTGGTCAGTGGTTATATATTGGACTATGTGGTCTGGTGGACCACATAGAGTACAGGAGTTGGGGGATGGACAAACAGACTGGTATTGCAGTGGGGTGGCAGAGGAGGGAGGATGGGATTGTATGATTATGCAATGCTGAAGGGTGAAGGGATGGGACAGTGTGGTCTGTTGGGACCATGTCACAGGATGTGGATGGGGCTGCTATGTCCTGTGGCACTGCAATGTAGGAAGATGGGACTGCTGCAGGTCAGGTGACATGCAACAGGTGGGAAGAGGGAAAACAGAGGGAGGGGCCAGGAATGATATCCTTCTGGCCTCTCAGTCTGAGTAGCTTTCAGGAAGTGCAGGAGGACCTGGTCCATTCTTGTGGCTGGGACTGTGGTTGCAGGATTATTTCAATGGCAGGAAAGCCCAGGGAGGGAGGGTGAGGCTAGCCTACTGGCCTGGGTCCAAGTAGCCTGCAGGAAGATCAGGAGGAATCTGGTGGTGAGGCAGCTGGGATAGCTGCTTCAAGAGTTTGAGGGGGCGATGGGCTACCCAAGAGCATGAGAATCAGTGGATTCCCTACTATGCTTCTCTGTGTCCTCCCACTGGAGGTTTACTCAAATATATAACTCCCAAGAACCCCAAAGGTCCTGCCTTTTCTTCCCTGTGAGGTGAAGCATTGTTAGGTGAATGCCATCTTGACCCTAGGCTTCAATTTAAATCTCTGTTTTTAAAAAAAGGAAATTATTTGCACTTTTGATCTCTGAGTATTCTTAAACCATAAACTGCATCTCACCTGTACCTGTGCTCATGGGAAGGAAGGAAAACATGAAAAGAAGCAATTTAGTACTTATCATGGAGTGTGAAAAATGCTGGCTTTGTCACTGTACTTTTCTGATGTAAATTTTCAGTTATTTTTGTTGTAGAAAATGAATCTGTTCCACTTGGTGAGGTCCCCACCTTGTAGGTAGAGTGAGATATGAATCACAGAAAGTATACTCATTGGGTATTATATTTAAATAACCAGAGCTGAAATCCAAAACTTTATCCTAGGCTTGTTAGTAATATTTTCAATTTTCTCACATAATAAAGTCTTATGAATTTTTTCTTAAATATATAGTAAAGATATAATACACTTTTCATGTAGCATATATTCTGAAGAAATTTGACACATATTCTACAGGAGCACTTAAGCATAAATGGGACTTTAGCCTTGGGAATAGAGGTGGTAATAAACCATAACAGAACCCTGAGCAATTGGGGTTATATTCAGAAAGTCTTTGCTAAGACCAATATTTTGAAGGGCTTCCCCTACTTTTTCCTCTAGCAGTTTCATTTCAGAGATTTGGGTCTGATATTAATGTCCTTGATCCATTGACTTAATTCTTGTACATGGAGAGAGATAAGGATCTATTTTCATCCTTCTACAGATACATATCCAGTTTTCTCAACACCATTTGCTGAAGAGTCTGTCTTTTCTCCAATGAGTATTTTTGGATTCTTGTCAAAGATCAGGTGGTGGTAGCTATTGGGATATCACATATTCTCTTTCATATGTGGACCCTAGCTACAAAAGATTGGACTACTATGTGAGTAGGAAAAAAAAAAATCAGTAGCAGAGGCCAGTAAGCAAGAAAGAGGATATAAAGGGAATAGAAAGGGAGGAAGGGGGATTTAATAGGATGGTATTACATATATATTAGTAGAAGAACAGATTAATTGGGAGGAACATGACTAAGTGAGATCAGGGAAGGAGATTGAGTAAAGAGAAGGTAGAGGGCGGGCTAATAAAAATCTAAGAGGATATAAATAAGTCATATGGAAACCTTCTAGAAAATTTTCAGTGCTAGGGATGGGATATCTTCCAGTACATTATTGGTCAGGGAGGTTACTGGTATACCCAGAACATTAAAGGGCATTGCCAAGGCTTTTGGTTTCCCACAAGGAATATATGGTAAGACCCTATTGCTAAAGACTCTGCATAAGTAGGCTGCAAGGTCACTGAGAAATCCTGATAGAACTGGGCTGAAAACCTAGCCTATGTAGACCAGCTAACAGAAAGCTGGCAAAAGATATACTGCATGCAGTTCAATGGGATAGAGATAAATCACCAGTGGAGACAATCAACAGTGGACACTGCAAGCCTTAAATTTGGCCAACCAGGTGTGTAATGTATGCTGGTGTCTGTCTAAATGTATATACTATGCTCACCAAACTTCCCAGTAGGCAATTTTCTTAATTTTCATACCCATATATTAATGCTACTCTCACTTTTGGATAGAGAAGCTTCTCTTTTCAGATGGCAGTGACCTTGGGATGACTAAGAAGGCACCATAATGCTGAGAAGTGACAGAGGAGTGCTCAGCACTGAAACATCTCTATCACACCTTCTAAGGCTCAGGGTCCATTGCAGAATAGGTGGCTGAAAGAATGTAAAATCCAAAGGAAGTGCAGGGCACCTTACAACATGCTCCTCCAGACACAAGATGGTGTGGATATCCATGACCTCACAGCACCTGACAGTACCTACACAAGACCATCATAATAGGGGAAAAGATGATGACATCAAAATAAAAGAGAGATTGATTGAGAGGGGAAGGGGTATGATAGGGAGTGGAGTTTAAAGGGGAATATGTGGGGAGGGAGGGAATTATCATGGGGTATTGTGGTGGGTTGATTCAGGTGTCCCCCACAAACTTAGGTGTTCTGAATGCTATGTTTCTAGCTGATGAAGGTCTGGGAATTAATGCCTCCTTGAGGGATTGTATTGTTTAGGGCAGGCTTATGCATGTTATACCAGTTTCCCCATGTCAGTGTTTGGCACACTCTACTGTTGCTATTATCCACCTTATGTTGGTCAGGGGCTGATGTTCACTATCTGTTCATACCATAATTTTTCCCTGCCATTGTGGAGTTTCCCCTCCAGCCTGTAAGCCAAAATAAACCTCTTTTTCTCAGAAGCTGCTCTTGGTTGGGTAATTTTTACCAGCAATGTGAACCTGACTGCAACAGTAAGTGGTACTGAGGAGTGGGATTGCTGCTACACACCTGACTGTGTTGCTTTGACCTTTTGGAGTTTATTTCCAAGAGGAATGTGGAAGGATTTGAAACCTTGGCCTAAGAGATGACTTGAAGTGCTCTTAGTACAGCTAGATGGATTATTCTGGTCCGAGTTGAAAGACCTGAATGCAGTAAGAATTATGGACTATGAGGTTTGGCTTATGAGGGTGAGAAAGAGCTTTGTTTGGACTGGGCTAGCAGTTTGTGTTGAAAAGCTTGCTGTTATGCTTATGTCCTGAGAACTTATGCAAGGTTGCTTTGCCTAGAAATGAACTGATGTGAGCAGAGGGATATGACACAGAAAAAAATGAAATATTTGAGCCTAAACTGGAGCCTGTTCACCTGAAAATTGTTTAAGAAAGTAAAACCACGGAGATTGGGCCAGCTGACCTTCACTGGGGCAAAGAAAGAATGTAGACTCTTTTGGAGGGGATTTAGTGTTCAAATGTCTCCTGTTCTTCAAAGTCTGCTTTTTTCCCTCTCCCTCAGGATTAGCAAATTGGCACTCTACATGGTTTTGTGAAGTATAAGAAATGCAGGAAAGAGAGGGTCATTGTGTTTGCAACATAGTCTTGTGTTTTGGAAATGGCCACAGGCAGTGTGAAGCAGGTTTTCTGGATGCCTGCATGGAGACCTTATGGGGCCATGAGGATGAACTGTGGATTGCAGTGGAGACCCATTGGAGATGCCAGGACCACGAGATGGCTACTATGGAAAGCGGCCAGCCCTGGTGAAGTTTTCCAGGACTGTGAGTATCCTTGCTGGAGGAGTAGAATTGGAATGTCAGAGACTTGTTGCTGGTTAGAATTATTGGACTTGGAGATTTGTTACTGGCTAGAGTTGTTGCACTTGAAGCTGCAAAGTTTGATATTTGCCATAGTTGTTTAAATATTATATTGGTTGAATATTTCTTTGCTATGTCTAGTGCTATCTTTTGTCATGTGAATGTGTATTCTGTGCCATTTCCATTTTATTCTTAGATTATTTTTTGGTAATATGGCTCAGTTAAAAGATTTTGGATTATGGGGATGCATGAACATCATTGGAATTGATAAAAAAAAAAACTATGGGGACTTTAAAGTTGCACTGAATGTATTGTATTTTACATCATGTATAGATAACAGTTTATGGGGGCCAGTGTCCCCCATAGACATAGGAGTTCTGAATGTTAGGTTCCCAGCTGATGAAGATCTGGGAATTAATGCCTCCTTGAGGGAGTGTATTGTTAGGGGCAGGCTTATGGGTGTCATAGCCAGTTTTCCCATATCAGTTTTTGGCACACTTTCCTGTTGCTATTGTCCACCTTAACTTAGCCAGGCAATGATTTCCAACCTCTTCCCATGCCTGCCATTTTCACCTGCAATCAATGTACTTTCTCCTCAAACTTGTAAGCCAAAATAATCCTCTTTTTCATAGAAGCTGCTCTTGGTTGGGTGATTTGTACCAGCAATGCAAACCTGACTGCAACAGGTATTATCTATAATTATGGGACTTGACAATAAAAATAATCAAAGAAAAAGCATGAGAGAACCCATGAAAATGGCACAGAAAATAAATGTGGAAGAATACTAGCTGTAAGAGAATGAGTTGTTCCATTTAATTTAAAGTAATAAAAAATTACCCTTAATAATCGTCCCAATCCATAAAAATTACTCTGTCCATTTTTCTATAATTTTTACATTTTTTTATTAACTAGTTTTGTATTCAGCAAAATACAGTCAGTTTGGTACCATTATTAGGTTGATCCATGATCTAACCCCTCCCGTTGGCCCCCCTTGTTGAGGTATATGGGTCATGCATTGTGGAGTTAGCCCACAGTTATGGGTAAGATGAATGTCTCTGCATATCATGACCCAACATGTGCCTCTGACATTCTTTCCACCCCATCTGATGCAAAATTTCCCTGAGCCATGTTGGGTTCATTTTTGGTCTGCTACAGTGATGAGGTGTTGGGGACTTCTGGGGCTCTGGCTGTCTTATTTGCTAGGAGTTGACTTTTTTGTGTGTTGATCTCCTTCCCCCTTCTGCTGGTATCCAGTTCACCAGTAAAACAGCACTCTTACTTGTTTTGCCAATTTTTCTTAGTTTCAGCCGGGGCCCTTTTGAGGTATGATGGGGTAACTCTCTCCTTAGGATCTACATCTATCTCAAAAAGAGAAGCAGATTCTCCAGCAGAGTGTAAGTTAGCACCAGGACAAACAAGATAACACTTACTTTTTTTATAGAGACTTTAATAGGTGTAGGCCCTCTTGTACCCCGTGATTGATGGTAGCTTGATAATGGACAGAGGGCTTATATTTGGATATGGTTTTGACTTGTTTCCCAGCTCCAGCTATGGGTCCCGTACCACTGAGGGGATAAGTTACCCAAATCAAGACCAGTTGGTTCCCCACAATGGCTGTGTGTCACTATTTCACTTGTGTGGGCATCATAACAGGTTATTTCCTGCTAAGTAGGTTAGACCATGAGTTTCTTGGACACATATTGGTCATTTTCCCCCACTCGCCCATGTAGCACCTTCTGGCACTAGACATGCTGATTGTCTGGGGACTGACTCTCTTCCAACACCCAGCCATGCCATTCCATTTTACAAGTCAACCACATAAGGTGTATTCAGCAGTAGGGATTTACCACTAACCTTTGGTGGGTCAACAAGTACTCTGACAGAAATCTGTCATTCTTTTAGGAAACCTTGTAGGTTTCTCTGATCAAAAGCTCATTGTGGATGATAGCCACATGCTGGTACTGGGAGTTACAGGTAAGTGCCCACTAGGAAAAGGAGGAAAAAGATAACTAATATAGAAGAGCTTGAGAGAAGAGAGACAGAGAGAGGGAGAGGGAGGGTGGGAAGCTGGAAGATAAAGGTTAGTCTTCATCATACCCTCTCCAGTGTCTTGTGGTTCAGGTGTCTCCTCTAAGGGCCTGGTGAAGGTTAAGCCATTTCATTTGCCTTTTAGGAAGTAGAATTTTATTGTACCATTGCTGTTTGGGTCTAGATTTGTATTTCCCACCCCTCTGTTGCCCTCCCCTCCCTCCCCACCCATCTTAGTGTCTAGTGCATGAGATGCTTGCTGGGTATGTAAGGCATCTTGGGTAGATTCAGGTTAGGTGCTGTAGATGAGTGAGACTATGTGGTGTTTTTTTTCTGTGATTGAGTAAGTTCACTGAGAATGATCCATTCAACCATCGTTCCTCAAATTTCATTGTGTCATTTTTCTTACTGCTGTATAGAATTCCATTGTGTAGATATACCAAATCTTAGCTTTCCATTCTTCTAGTGATGGACATCTGGGTTGATTCCAGCTCTTAGCTATTACAAATTGAGCCACTACAAACATGGTTGAGCAAATCTCTCTGGCCTGTGGTTTGAAGGTTTTAGGATAGATACACAGTAAGGGAATAACTGGATTTGTTGGTATCTCTACAGTCAGCTTTTTCAGGAGTCTCCATATTGCTTTCCAAAGTGGTTGTAGCATCTTACATTCCCACCAACAGTGGATGAGTGTTCCTACTTCTCCACATGCTCATCAGCATTTATTTTCATTTGATCTTTTGATGTTTGCTATCCTTCTTGTGGTAAGCTGGAATTTCAGTTGTTTTAATTTACATTTCCATGATGATTAGGGATGATAAACATATTCTTAAGTGTGTGTTTTCTATTTGTATTTCTTCCTCTGTGAACTGCCTGTTCAGCTCTTTGCCCCATTTTGTGAGTGGGGTGTTTGACTTCTTACTGTTTAGAATTTTGAGTTCTTTGTAGATTCTAGAGATTAGTCCTCTATCAGTTGGATTACCCGCAAATGTTTTCTCCCATTCTGTGGGTAATCATTTGGTTTTGCTTATTGTATGCTTGTTTGTGAAGAAAATCTTCAGCTTCATGTGATCCCATTCGTTGAGTGACTGTTTAAGGTTGTAAGTTACTGGGGTTTTGCTCAGGAACTCTTTTTCCATTCCTATATCATGGAAAGTACTTTCTAAATTTTCTTCCAGTAGTATTTGAGTTTCTGGTCTTATATTGATGTCTTTGATCCACTTGGACTTGAGTGTAGTGCATGGCGAAATATGTGGATCAAGTTTTAGTTTTCTGCATATGGTTATCCAGTTTGTCCAGTACCATTTGTTGAAGATGCTATCTTTTCCAGCCTATATTGTTAGGGCCTTTGTCGAATATCAAGTAGCTATAGTTGCTTGACCCAAAGTCTGAGTCCTCAAGTCTATTCTATTGGTTTATGCTCCTGTTTTTATGCCAGTACCATGCTGTTTTTATTACTATGGCTTTTTCATGTACTTTTAGACCAGGTATGGTGATGCCTCCAGAGGTGTTTCTTTTGCTGAGGATATGTTTGGATATGTGAGGCCTTCTGCCTTTCCATACAAAATTTGAGATTGTTTTTTCTATCTCTGTGAAGAACACTGTAGATATTTTAATTGGAATTGCATTAAATCTCTATATTGCCTTTGGTGGGATTGCCATTTTCACAATGTTAATTCTGCCTATCCAGGAGCATGGGAGGTCTTTCCATTTTCTCAAGTCCTCAATTTCTTTTTTGAGTATTTTTATTTTTTCATTGTATAGATCTTTCACTTCCTTGGTTAACATGATTCGAAGGTTTTTTTTTTTTTTTTTTTTGCTATTAAAAATGGGACTATGTTCCTTATCTCTTTCTCTGTATCTTTGTCATTTGCATACATAAAGGATACTGATTTTTTTTTTTTTTTGCAGTGATTTTTACCCTGCTACTTTGTTCTAGGAGTTAATCACCTTCAGGAGTTTTGGGATGGAGTCCCTCAGTTCTCTTACATATACAATCATCATGTCATCAGCTTAGAGCTAAGTTAACTTCTTCCTTTCCTAATTGTATCCTTTTTATTTCCTTCTCCTGGCTTATTGCTTGAGCTAGGACTTCCAGTACTATATGGAAAAGTAGAGGTGAGAGTACAGAATCCTGTCTTATTCCTGATCTACTTGGGTCTTCAGTTGATGCTGGTCTTCAGTCCACACTGGAAGGCAGCATGCAGCTCCAGTAGCCAAGTGAGAAGAAGGAAGGGGCTCTTTCCACTCAGAGCTTCCTTATATTAAGTCCCTCTCTGAGAGGGACCACTCTCTCTTGGGTCTTGGGGAAGAACTTCCTCTTTCAGTTAATCCTTCCTGGAAGCAACCTTGGAGACCCACCCAAAAGGGATTTCTGTGGATTACTAAACAGATCAAGTTGACAACACCTTAAATATCACAAGTCCACCCCTTGTCAACTTGACACCAAATCATATCTCCTTACATCATATTTAATTTCCAAATGAAAGCAGTAATAAGCTCATAATTCTACCTAAGATGTATAACTATCCCATGTACAACCATAACAGCTAAATCATCCTCCAACACAAAGCTTAATTTCTAGTATAATAGGCCTAATATTAATTCAACACTTAGCTAGTGATATAATCGTAATATTGGTGTGGGTCTGTACAAAGATTTTGTATCAATGTAAAACAGAAACATTGCAATTATAATCCTCCTTTCTGTAACTGGTCACAGGGCCTTAGCTGGTATTTGTAAACACCTTCTTCTACTACCCATTCTGTATTTCTTCCACCTTCAGCAAGCACCTCAGTGAGTCTTGGTTCTTTACTTGGAGGGGTCACCCATACCTTTATTCCTGAAGGATCTGTGCCATTTAGCACACTATTTCTAGTGGGGTGTTGCAATTGTCCATTGACTTTGATAACAGGAATGGTAACATGAAAAGACACCTGAAAGGATCGGATCTCCTGAGCTCCAGACATACTCTTCCTTACCTCCATTGTGGAAGAGCAGTCCAATTTCCCCCTAGTAATCTGGATCAATCATCCCTGCTATCACTGTAACTCCTTTCTCAGCCTGTTCACTAAAGGACATTAGGAGCACAAAGTAACCAGGGGGAAGTCTTAGCTTCCACTTCAATGGAATGTTCCTCATATCTCCCAGCAAAAGCACCCCCCTCCCAGAACCAAGACTTGTAGGCCAGCAGAATGTAAGGTTGCAGGAACAGTAAGCAAAACTTTAGCTGATGGGGCACTTGAGGTGATGGTAAGTGGGACCATTCCCATTTCCACTCCTTCATTCCTGGTCCTGGGAATCCAGGCTATAGGCAAAACAGCACCATATATAGGATGCTGCTTCAGAGCATATACAGCCTGCTGGAGGACACTCCCCCAGCCCTTCAAGCTATTGCCACCTAGTTGGTGCTGCAGCTTTTTCTTTAAAAGGCTATTCTGCCGTGGACTGATTCTTGGGGAGATCAGGACCGAGGGAGAACAAGGGCGAAGGCTCAAGGAGAACTCGGGATTCGGTGAGGAAATGACAGACAGACACACTCTAAGTTGAATATGCTGCTGCAATTTACTGAAGGTTTCATGAAGGTTTTATATAGATTGAACAAGGAAACTTAGCAAGCCAACAAGTGATCTCAGAAATCATTAATCTAAACATTTTTAAGTATTGTTTTATTTTAAGCACCCATGTAATATTTATCAGGCAGGAAATGTACCCATTTTTTTTTAAGGAGGACGTTTCGCACCACTGACCACAGCTTTACATGAATAGAAGCTTGGGGCAAGAGGTATAAGGTGAAGAATAGGTTACTTATTTCTTATAAACCGAGCAGAGAGCCATCTCTTTCCACTTATTAGATTATTTATATAATCCTCATATTCATTATAAAAGTGTTTTTATCCAAAAGACCACCAATATTTTAAGGCTGGTTTAATGCTTTCCAGGAATTTTTTTCTTTCTTATCTAGAGTATAAGCATCAAGGCTTACGTGTCCTTGCTAAGCGTTCCATAAATGGAAGAGAATGCCATAGTCTTCTTTTTCCTTTATAATTCACCCATCTATTACCGAATTTATCATATCCTCCCTCATAGGGGAGTGGAACTAAGTAGATTCCAGCTCTAGGAGTCCACCATCTGCCCTTGATCAAGTACTGAACATATCCCCCAGGGAGTTTCCTGGTGGGAATGCCTAAGTTTTGTAACTCCTTTTCTGTAGAACTGTCATGCTTCTTATGAACATTACCGATTAACATTTTTACTTTCACTTTCTCAGGATCAGTATTGTCTTCAGTCATCATAAGCTGTTTCTACTCTACACCATCTAAAAACTGTCCTAGAGTTAATTTTTTTTTATTAACATTTTCCATGATTATAAAATATATCCCATGGTAATTCCCTCCCTCCCCACCCCCACACTTTCCCATTTGAAATTCCATTCTCCATCATATTACTTCCCCATTACAATCATTGTAATTACATATATACAATATCAACCTATTAAGTATCCTTCTCCCTTCCTTTCTCCACCCTTTATGTCTCCTTTTCAACTTACTGGCCCTAGAGTTAATTTTTTATTCCTAGTAGAGTTATACATTTTCTCCATTGTCCTAATCATAGGAGGGGCACATTCAATACTCAAATTGTTTCTTGTACTTTGATTGTGTGCATGATTACCAGTAAGCGTAGCGTAGAACTAGCTGTTCTTTGACAAACAACCAGAAGAAAGCAGAAAAGAAATAAAGCACAGAAAATAGCCCATTGGCACCAGCAATTAGGTCATCGTGACTTCTTATAGGCAGCAGGAACCATGACAGTAGCTGACTGCCAAGGGGTCACTGGGGGCATCCCTCTGAGGAGTGCTGGCCCTCTGTCCTCAGCTCTCTACCAGTGTAGAGGCATCTTTGCTACACAGGCGAGGTCGCCGTGGACGTAGCAGTTCCCCCTTTTTTGTTTTTAAAATGAAGCTCAAAGACTTTCTGTTTCACGGCAGCCATAGCGCTGAAAAGGCATTTAAGAAGAATGGGAAACAGAAAGACCACTAAAAGTATTAATAAAAGTAGCACACCAATCAAAACAAAGTATTGAATCCAATCTAGAGGATTAAGAGAGTGAACTTGTTGTTCTAAATCCCTAGCTAGAGTTTCTAAGCCTCCCATTTGTAGATGAGACTGACTAATGGCAGAAATATCTTTTTGTAATGTATCTATATCGTGAGTAACATCATTATCCTTCCATACTCCTTGTAAATGAGCCTTTACCTTATCCCATGTCTCTGATGAATTATATGGAAGAGGTGTAACACAAATTGACTGAAAACCAGCATGACACCTAGTAGATAATGTAGTTTTTAAATTAGTTAGATCTTGTCCTAGAGCTAGAATCACCTCCTTAAGAATATTTATTTTTGTTTCCAATTTAGTATCTATGGCAGCCTGTTCCATCAGGGCAGAAGTAATGTTTTTATTTAAAGCATTAACATAATGAGCTGTATGAATTTCTTCAACCAGTGCTGTGGTAGCAATAGCGAAAGTGGTGAGTATTGAAATTAAAGCTGTAATACCAAGAATCAAAGTAGTGACAAATCTCTTTGGCCGCAACAACGCATTAAAAGTTTTTAGCACTTGAAGAGCAGAATTATCATACCAGGGGTCAGCACCTATTTCTACTGGCAACATTACATAAGGAGGTCGTCTAACAATGAGCACTACTTCTAATTTTTTTGTGTGTGTCACCTGAGGAAATACAATTGGTAAGCTTACAAGAATAACAATGAACATGATAAGATTTTTCTACTTTACTAATATTGACAAGATTTTGTTGAGCAATCAATAAGGCATTAGGATAAGCAGCACAAGCTTTAAGTCCAAAAGGTGTAAGTTTTGTAGTATTAGGCTGTCTCTCAAGAAGCATATTTGTAGTGGCAACCAACCTGAATAAATCTGAATGGGTTCTAGATATATTTCCTTTTTTAGTTACCCAGGTTGGTTCCACATAACCTCGAGAAAACCATCTTTTTATTTTTTCCCCTAGCATGTTTTCTAATTCAAATCTATTAAATTTATCCTTATTATTTTTAATGTACCTGTTATATGTGCCTTTTTCTGTGGAAGTAGAATAATCCCATATTTTAACATCAGAGCCCCTTGGATTATAATATGTAGCAGCATTTGGAAAGCCACAAGTTAACCAAGTAGGATATTTTGTGAGAGAAGAATCCCAATATTGATCCTTATCTCTATACTTTAATATACAGGATGGCAAAGGCAATTCTGTAACTTGCTGATATGTCTCATTATAACCAGGAAAACCTAAAGTCTGTATTTGTAGAACCCACATCCATCTCTTATCGCTATCTGTTCTATCTGGAGCGTCCGTTAGGAACGTCCGATAGCTGGTGTGCAAACAGTCCACTGGTACCCCTCGTCCTTGGAGCACAAAGCAGATTGGCAAAGAATCTGCTTTACCCTCAAAATTAATAAAAGAGGAGATACTCAGTCTGACTTCAGAATCCTGAGCTCCGCCTATGCGCACAGAATCATTGGTTAAGATTTTAATAGGCTCCTGATCCAACCAACCCACAGGCTGTAACAAAGGGGGGTTAGGAACATATGCCCAATAGGGAATTCCTTGAATTTTAGTCGGCGCAGAGAGCAGAGACAAAAATGCCACAAAATACATGTAAGCAGTCAGGGGTTTTCCCTGGCTGATTATTAATTCTTTTGCTTCTCGAGTGAGAGTTCTTATCTTTGTCCATGTCAAATCATGTCCCCGTGTCGTTTTCAGTTTCAGTTTATCCATCTATCGGAGCAGCTGTTTGTTGTTCCTCTTTAGCCGTCTCCTGCGCCTGCATAAAGTGTGGCGGACGAGCCTGTCAGGGATCCAGATGGGAGAGTCCGCATCCTGTGGGAAAATACAAGCATACCCTCGTTCCGAGGTTATTAAGACATCCGGTCCGTTCCAGGAACCGGTCAGCAAGTCTTTTTGAAGCACTTTTGGTAATGGAGCCGAAGGCTCTTGAGACCAATGCAACATTGTTGGAGTTTTTTTTTTTTTTGCTCATTTGTATTTAAATGATTTATAACAAACAGGCTATGGGAAAGAATATGATGAGGAGAAAAATATTTATTAGCAGCTTGTAGCCTTTCAATTTGTAATTTCAAAATTTGGTGAGCTCTCTCAATTATAGCTTGTCCTTGAGGATTATAAGGAATTCCTGTAGTATGAACAATTTTCCACTGTAAGCAAAAATCATTAAAAGTTTTTGATGTGTATGCTGGGCCATTGTTTGTTTTTATTTGTGAAGGAATTCCCATCACCTGAAAACATTGAGTTAAATGTTGTATTACATCCTTTATTGTTTCGCCTGTCCTTGCAGTAGCAAAAATAAAATGAGAGAAAGTATCTATAGTCACATGTACATAGCCCATTTTTCCGAAAGATTGTAAGTGCGTAACATCCATTTGCCATAAAACATTGGGCTTTAATCCCCTGGGATTAACTCCAAATTTTTGCGGGTGGTGGACAGGGGGACAATGTCCACATTGTTTAACTATTTGCCTAGCTTGTTCCCTAGTAATATTAAACATTCTCTTTAAAGCTAAGGCATTTTGATAATGAATTCTATGACTTTCTTGTGCTTCTACCACTGTACAGATAGCTGACCTAGTCAGCATATCTGCCATAGTATTTCCATAAGCCAGAGGTCCTGGCAAATTTGAATGGCCACTAATGTGGCCAATATAGAACTTTTCTTTTCTTGAATGGATTAAGTTCTGTAAATCTTTTAACAAAGGTAAAATTGTGGAGTTCCCTGCTAAAAGGGCAGTCTCTACTGCTGGAAACAAATTCACTACGTACTTTGAATCTGAGTACAAATTAAAAGGTTGAGAGAAATTTTTAAATGTTAAAATTATTGTTCTAATTTCTGTCTGTTGAGCAGATGTTTGGCCTCAGAGTTTGTCTCTTCTGTTGACAAATTTGGCACTCAGCAATAGCTATATCCAGGTCAGCTTAGTTAGTGGAAATCCATGTTGATGGGCCCATGCATAGCCTGCATCTCTGTAGCCATGGCCACTTTTTTTATGGGCCCATTGGGCAATGACAGGGATGGCTGAGGAAAGACATTGACCACTATCCACAGAATAGGTCAGCTTTCCTACTTTATTACTAAAGTCATCCTCTGATGAGATCATCTTCTGATAAGCATTAACATGGGACACCAGTATCTTTATATCCTTTGCTCATTCAGAGATTTCTATCCACATACACCTTCCCCAAATGTCCTTCTCACAAATTTTCCAACTGTGCTCCTTCCAAGTCCCAGACCATCCAGCAAAACCATTGGCCACAGACCATGAATCAATGTTTAACTGAAACATCTGGCCATTTTTTTCCAAGAAAAATGCACAATGATGGGCACTGCCTAAAATTCTGCCCATTGTGAAGACTTCCCTTCACCATAGTCCTTCAGAGTTGTCCCAGAAAGAGGCTATAATGCTGCAGACCATCTGTAAACCATGCCCTAGTCCTCTCTTCCTCAGTCAATTGATCATAGGGTCCACCACATGATGCCATAAGTGCATGCTTGGAAACAGAAGGCATTATAACAGGAGTAACAAACATAGGCATTTGGGCATCTTCCTTATGTAACTTACTCATACCTCCAGAGCATGCTCAAGCCCAATCACGAATATGCCACTTCCACTTAATGATGGATTGCTACTGTTCACATAAATCTTTATGGCCTGGTGGGTCAGATAACAGCCAGATCATAATGGGAAATTCAGGTCACATAGGACCTTGATGGCTCATTGTCAAATGTTCAGTTTCCACTGAGGCCCAACAGCAGGCCAATAGATGTCTTTCAAATGGAGAATAACTGTCTGCAGATGATGGCAGGGCCTTGCTCCAAAATTCCAAGGGCCTTCAGTATGAATCACCTGTGAGGGGCCTACCAAAGGCTCCAAACAGCATCCCTACTTGCCACTGACACTTCAAGTACCATCAGATCTGCTGGATCATACCGCCCAAGGGACTGAGCAGCCTGCAAAGCAGCCTGAAAGTACTGAAGAGTCGTCTTTTGTTCTGGGCCCTGATGAAAACTAGTAGCTTTCCGAGTCACTTGGTATATAGGATGGAGTAAGACACCCAAGTGAGGAATGTGCTATCTCCAAAATCCAAAAAGGCCCACTAGATGTTGTGCTTCTTTCTTAGTTGTAGGAGGGGCCAATTGCAACAACTTATCCTTCACCTTAGAAGGAATATCTTTGCATGCCCCATACCACTGGACTCTGAGGAATTTCACTGAGGTGGAAGATCCTTGAATTTTGGATGATTTTATCTTTTCCCATCCCCTGATGCACATATGCTGTACCAGCAACTCCAGAATCATTACCACCTCTTGCTCATTTGACCCAGTCAACCTTATGTCATCAATATAATGGTTCAACATTACACTGTGGAAGGGACAGGCTATCAAGATCCCTGTGAACTAAGCTATGACACAGGGCTTGAGAATTACTATAAACTTGTGGTAAAACAGTAAATGTGTACTGCTGACCTTGCCAGCTGAAGGCAAATTGCTTCTGGTGGTCCTTATGGGCAGGTATGGAGAAGAAAGCGTTTTCAAATCAATAGCTGCATACCAGGTACCAGGAGATATGTTAATCTGCTCAAGAAATATCTGGTACAGCATCTGCAATTGGAGTCACCACATGATTAAGTTTCTGATAACCCACTGTCATTCCCCAGGATCTATCTGTCTTCTGAACAGGCCAAATAGGAGAGTTAAAGGGAGATGTGGAGGGAACCACCACCCCTGCATCCTTCAAATCATTTATAGTGGCACTAATTTCTGATATTCACTCAGGAATGCAATACTGTTTTTGATTCACTATTTTCCCAGTGGTGGGAGACTCAATGGCTTCCAGTTGACCTTTCCATCCAAAATAACCCCCACTTCACAAGGCAGGGAACCAATGTGGGGGTTCTGCCAACTCCTAAGTATGTCTATCACAATTATGCATTCTGGGACTGGAGAAATAACCACAGGGTGAGTTCAGGGACCAACTGTCAGTCTAACATTTGCCAAAACTCCATTGATCACCTGACCTTGGTAAGCACCTACTTTAACTGGAGGGCCATGGTACTTCTTGGGGTCTCTCCTGGAATCCATGTCCATTAAGAGCCAGTATCCAGTATGCCCTGAAAAGTCTGATTATTTCCTTTCCCTCCAGTGTACAGTTACCCTAGCAAAAAGCCCTAGGTCCCTCTGAGGAAGGATGGGTATAAGTTTAATACTGAAACTTTGAGGAGTTTTAGGAGGGTCCTTTCTCAAGGCAACTTGGCCACTCCTTTAATCAAGGGGCTCAGTATCTGTAAACAGGCTCAAGTCTGGAAACTGATTAAGAGGTCTTAATTCTCTGTTGCTATAATTTGAAGTGTCTTTATGATCCCTTGCTCTGGAACTTTTCTGCTTATACAGATCAAGAAGGAACTCACTCAGGTTCTTATCTATTTGACTTCTGGGAACACCATGATTAATCAGCCAATTCCCAAGGTCCATAGTTGTCATACCTTTATGTGTATAATTTTGCCTATGCTGTCTACTATGAAAAACACATTCACCCCCCCTTTGGCAATTCAGCGCTGCCACTTGGCCCTTGTTACCCTGAGATCCAGTTACATCCATTGCATTTAAATCACCTAATGCAGCAACTGTGGCTCCCACTGTAAGGTCTTCAATACATAAAAGACCAATGATGGGGACTTTAAGTATTCTGGTGTTCCCCTCACAAATCTGTTTCTTACAGTCTTAGTGAAGGGCACATCTTCTGAATGCTACCATCGTGGGGGCAAAGATGAGTTTACATGGCAAATCCATTCCAGCATACCAAGTTCTGTGGGCTTTTTAATCCCTTAATCAACATAAAGCCAAGGGATATCAGGCACCATGAGCTCACTCAAAATAGGCCATCTTTGGATCCTTACTTCAGCCAACCAATCAAATAAACTCTTGACACCCTTTCCAACTGTACAAGCTGTAGTGTCAATAGGCCTATTTCAATAAATTCAGCCTGATCTAATCCTATGATTTTAATCCATTCCCACACATATTCCCCATGTTTCTGCCTGTACAAGTTAGAAAACTTCTTTAGGGGTATACCTCACCTCCTATTGTGTCACACTTTCTATCTCACCTTTAGGGGCCTGCCTAGGCTTCTGTCTGATTATAGGCATACAGGCAAAGATGGGTATGAACTGAGAAGCACCAGAACCTCCTGCTGATTCCTCAGACAAAGAGAGATTAATTCCCTCCAGCAAGGGGGGGGGGATAATACATCAGGGTGCATAGGTGGGGATACAACTGCTGCTAAGGGTGGGGAGGTCATATCTTCATCCAAAACAACTTCATAATCTGACACTTTGATGCCCCCAGGTTCTTCAGGGTCTTCTCAAACATCCCCATCCCAAGTCACAGGATCCCACTCTTTTCCAATCAATGCCCTCACTTTAACTTCTGATAGCTGGTGAGGCTGAGACTTGAACTTATGTTGCAAGTTAGCCATTCTCCCCATGAGAGCTTGGGTTTGGTTTTCTGCAATCTGAGTCCTGTTCTGGATAGAGAGGATACTTTACTCTAGAGCACCCTTAGAAACCTTGAGATCATGTACATCAGTCTTAAGCTTGGAATTTTACTTTTTAAGAGCTTCGGCTGTTCCCTCACTAGTTTGTCCAGAGATGCTAAAAGCAACCAAACAACCTCATCATTGGTCTTACTTTCCCACAAGTATTCCAATGTTTTAAATACAGAGTTACTAAATTCCTTGCTCTTCACAAGACATTACTCAGGATTACCAAATACTCATATCTTACAGAGTTCCAGAGTTCTTTAAACAGTGCATACCATGGATTGTTAGTGCCCTCCTTATTTCCAGTAAAAGTGCTCTCCTTATCATCAGTAGGGTCTTTAGTAGCATTTAAGTTGGAAAGCCATTCCCAGATAGCACCAAGCCCACTAGAGAAATCCATTTTTACAATTATGTTTCTCGAGAACCACTTCTGGTACCAAAATCTGTATTAGTCAGGGTTCCCTAGAACTGCTAGAATGAATTTTTTTAAAAGGGGAATTTATTGGATTTGCTTATGGTACTCCAATAGCAGTTCCAGGCCCAAGAATCAAGGAAACTGGTAGCTTCTCAGTCCATGTGTCCAGATAACTCAGCAGTCCTGATCTGGCACATAATATGGTGCCAGAAGGCCTGGAGGCTTCCTAAGCAGCTGCTGCGTTTTGATACACATGGGTCTTCAGTTGATGCTGGTCTTCACTCTGTGCTTGTCTTCAATCCATGCTGGAAGATAGCAAGGTTCTGGCAACAAAGTGGGAAGAAGCAAGGGTTTCTTTCCACCCAGAGCTGCCTTATATTAAGTCCCCCTCTGAGAGGGACCACTCGCCTTTGGGGAAGGGCTCACTCTGGGGGAAGGATTTCCTTCTTCAGCTAATCCTCCCTGGAAGCAACCTTGGAGACCCACCTAAAAGGGATTTCTGTGGATTACTAAACAGATCAAGTTGACAACACCTTAACCATCATAATCACTTTGGACAGGGGTTTGTCAATCTTGTTTATTTTTATGGAAGAACCAACTCTCCATTTCATTTATTTTTTAAATTGTTTCCCTAGTTTCCAATTCATTAATTCTTCTCTAATCTTGACTATTTCTTTCCATCTGGAGCTCTTTGGATTGGATACTTCTTATTTTTCCAGAGCCTTTAGGTGGACTGTCAGGTTATTGATTTGTGTTCTCTCTTTTTGTAATGAAGGCATTTAGGGCTAAGAATTTTCCCCTAATAACTGTCTTTGTTGAGTCCTATGAGTTTTGATAGGTTCTATTTTCATTAGGAATTCTAGGAATTTTCCAATTCGCTTTTTGATTTCTTACATGACCCATTCATTGTTTAAAAGTGTAGTGCTTAGTATCCAGAAGTTGGTGGTGTTCTTGATGTATCTCTTGTTGTTAATTTCTAGCTTTAAAGCATTGTGATCTGACATGTGCAGGAAGTTACTTCAGTTTTCCTGACTTTATGATGGCATGCTTTATGGCCTAATATATGGTCAATTTTGGAGAAGGTTCTGTGGGCTGCTGAGAAGAATGTGTATTCTGTAGAGTTGGTGTGGAAAGTTCTGTAAATATCCTGTAGTTATAGTTGATCAATGATATTGAGATTTATTATTTTATTGTTGATTTTCTACTTAGATGATATGTCTACTGATGATAGTGGAGTATTGGAGTCTCCAACAATGATGATATTGGTGTTTATTTCTGTTTTATTGTTGAGTAAATTTTGTTTTTTAAGCTGTAGTGCCCATGTGTTTGGGGCATATATATTTATGATTGTGATGTGCTTATATTGAATCATTCCCTTGATGAAATGGGTCCTGCCTACTCTCTCCAGACACCCCACCCCCCAACTGAGAGTGCAGAGAACTCAGACTTGGTCAGTGGGAGGGGGCAGAAATTGGTCAGGCCCACTCACTGTAGACCACAACACATGCCAACACACTGACTATGTAATGAACTCAAACCCTATAGGAGGTCCAATTTGGCTGATTTATAAAGCAATCTAAATACCTTTGGTGGGGTACTTAAGTTGTCAAAAAAATATGCAAACATAGCAGAGAAATCAAAACACAGAATTCTCCCAATGCAGAAGATAAACACAAGTGGCATCTAACTTGTTAGTTCTAATATTCTCCAAGATGTGGTGTGGCAATTGCTTGATATGCAGAAGCATCTTTGTTAAATCAAAAGTTCTTTTCTAGATTTCTGGCCAAGATGGCGTCTGCCTAGCTGCACTACAAATCCTGGGAAAAGAAAGGCAAGACATTAAGGATTTTCTGGGTCTTCTTGTCAGTGGGAGGGCACGGGGGGCAGAACAGGGAATCACAGATCCCTTCACAGGTGGGTAACCCACCCCTCCCACCAAATAGCTGCTGTGCCCAGCGTGGCCACCACCATGCTCCGATTGCATGCCAATTGCGGGTCAATCGATTCCTGTGTGCAGAAGCTTAAACTGCTCTGCACACTCACCCACATTACTGCTCCTGCCACTGCATGTTCAGTGAGCCCAGTCCCACACAACAGCCACACACACCCAGACTGTGACTCTCACTTGCACCAGCTCAGGTGCCATCCCATACCGATCTGCCAGGCCAGCCATCCACCATTGTCCTGTGGTGGGGGAGCACAGACTGTTTCTGGGTCCCAGTATTCCCAGCCAGAGTTTGGGCAGCTTCAGGGCTTTGTATCTCAGTCCCCCTCCAAGCTCGAATTCAGGCAACTTTGGCACCCCTGCCAGGCAGTAGATAGGTGGTTTTGGCAAGTGGGAGCCAAAGCCCAGACTGCTTGGCAACTGCCCCAGGCTGCCTCAGATTCCCATTGCACTAGAGTCCAGGCTGATCCACCCACCTACATGCCCATACACTGTCATGGGCAGACCACAGTGCAAAAGAAATAACATGAAAAATCAAATGCAATAAAATCCAGTTAGATCACCCAGTACTACAATGAATACACCTAACCAAAACATAGAAGAGTTATTAGGATCAGAACATCAAATTGAAGCTATGAGCAATGCAACCCTGACCAACGTTCTGGTACAACTTGCAGGGAAGCAACAAAGGACTGATAATCGTGTGGATGCTACCATCATTAAGCTAGAATAAATAGATAAGAAACTAAAAGGAGTTCACAGAGAGTTAAGAGTTTGAGGGAGAGTGAGAAAAAAGAAGACCTTACAAATCAGCTGCCCATAGTAAATGAAGACCTAAAGAAATGTAAGGATGAATTTAAAGAATCATGAAGAAAATCAGAAAATGGTATGAAAAGGGAGCTTGACAGGGGGATGGAAATGATACATAGAAAAGTAGTAGAAAATGCAAACTTAATTGAAAAAGTCCAAAAATCTCTAGAGGCTCTCAAGAAATGAGTCAGTGAAGTGGAGGATAGAAACTATGAACTGGAAGACAAGATGGAAGAATAAGTTTGAGAGTAGAAAAATTCAGTAAGTTCAAAAGTTCCTGTGAACAGAACATGAGGGAATTGTGGGATACACTTCAACGTCCTAATATCAGAATCATTGGAATACCAGAAGAAGAAATTCAGACCAAGGGCATGCAGAACTTATTTAACAAAATAATTGAAGAAAACTTCCCCGGTTTCTTAAAAGAAAGGCCATTCAAGATACAAAAAGCCAATAGAACTACAAACAGATGGGGCCAAAGGATAAACTCTCCAAGACTTATTATCATTAAGACTCTAAACATAGACACCAAAGAGAAAATCCTAAAAGCAGCTAGGGAGAAAGAGCACACCACTTTCAATGGTAACTACATCAGAATTACTTCAGACTTCTCAAAGGAAACCCTGAAAGCTAGAAGGGCCTGGAAAGAAACACTGCAAAGTCTAAGAACCTATGGCTTCCAACCCAAACTACTCTACCTGGCAAAAGTATCCCTCCTAATAGATGGTGAAAGAAAAACATTCCATGACAAAACTCAGCTTTACAATTATATGAACACAAAACCAAACCTACAGAGAGTATTTCAGGAAATTCTCCACAGAGAAGAAACAAATAACCAAACTCAAATGCCTACAAGAAGCAGATCACAATCACAAAACTCAGAGTAGGCACAAAATCTTCAAAGCCCATGAAAACACCAACACATATCTACCATCACAATATAGCAGGGATCAACTTTAATCTCACAGTCATTACCCTAAATATTAATGGCCTTAATTCACCCATCAAGAGACACAAGCTAACAGGTTGGATCAAAAAATTAGACCCCTCAATCTGTTGCCTTCAAGAAACCTACTCAACCACTAAAGACAGACAGCTCCTCAGGGTGAAAGGGTGGAAAACAATATTCCAAGCAAACGGGAATCAGAAACAAGCAAGTGTAGCTATATTAATATCACATAAAATAGACTTAAACCAAAAATAATCAAAAAAGACAAAGAAGGCCACTTACTACTTATCAAGGGAATGATCCATCAAGTGGATATTACAATCATAAATCTGCATGCACCAAACACAGGGGCACCACATTTCATAAAACAAAAACTACCTGACTGAAAATAAAAGAGAAATAACCACCAACACCATCATAGCTGGGGACTTCAATATGCCATTATCAGTAATAGACAGATCATCCAAACAGAAAATCAACAGGGAAGTAAGAGAGCTCAACCAAACCATAGATCACTGAGACTTAACGGACATCCACAGAAATTTCCATCCCAAATCCACAGACTACACTTTCTTCTCAGCAGCCAATGGAACATTCTCTAAAATAGACCGTATACTGTGTCACAAAGACTGCCTCCACATATTTAGGAAAATTGACATAATTCCCTGCATGATATCAGATCACAATGCTATAATGCTAGAAATCAACCATAAAAGACCCACCAAGAATCCCAATGGCACCTGGAAAGTGAACAGCACACTTTTAAACAACAAATGGATAGTGGATAAAATAAAAAATGAAACTGCAAAATTCCTGGAATTGAATGACAGTGAGAACATATCATCCAAAAACTTATGGGACACAATGAAGGTGGTCCCCAGGGGAAAATTCATAGCACTCAATGCCTTCATTAAAAAGACAGAGAGATCCCAAATCAATAACCTAAACATCTACCTAAAGGCACTGGAAAAACAAGAAACATCCAACCCAAAGAGCTCCAGAAGGGAAGAAATACTTAAAATCAGAGCAGAAATTAATGAATTGGAAATCAAGGAAACAATTAAGACAATTGATAAAACAAAGAGCTGGAACTTTGAAAAAATAAACAAGATTGACAAACCTCTGGCCAATTAGATCAATCAAAAAAAGGAGAAGCTTCAAATTAACAAAATTCAAAATGAAAAAGGAGAGAACACAACAGTCATATGTGAAATTGGGAGAATCATCAAGACTTATTTCAAAAACCTCTACTCCACAACACTGGATAATGTGGAGGAGATGGATAAATTCACGGATGCATACAATCTATCAAAGCTAAACTTAGTGCAGATTAATCACCTCAAGGAGCCCATCACATTCATGGATATTGAAAAAGTAATAAAAAAATGTCCCCCAAAAGAAGAGTCCAGGATCAGATGGCTTCTCAGCTGAGTTCTATCAAACCTTCAAGGAAGAAATCAAACCAATCTTCCTAAAACTGTGCCACACAATTGAAGAACAGGGAAAGCTTCCCAACTCCTTTTATGAAGCTAGCAGCACCCTAATTCCAAAACCAGGCAGATATGACACAAGTAAAGAAAACTACTGACCTATTTCCCTGATGAACTTATATGCAACGATCCTGAACAAAATCATCACAAACGGAATCCAACAACACATCAAAAGCATTATCCACCTAGACCAAGTGGGATTCAACCCAGGAACACAGGGGTGTTTCAACATACAGATATCTGTCAATATAATACACCACATAAACAAGGTTAAACATAAAAACCACATGATCATCTCGATAGATGAAGAGAAGGCCTTTGACAAGATAAAACATCGCTTCATGATCAAAACATTGGAGAGAATTGGCATGGTTTGTTCATATCTTAACATAATAAAGGCAATATGCAAAGCTCTGAAAGCCCAAATAATACTTAATGGAGAGAGACTGGAGGAATTACCATTAAGATCAGGAACAAGACAGGGTTGTCCTCTCTCCCTTCTGCTTTTCAATATAGTACAGGAAGTCCTAGCTCAAGCAATAAGACAGGAGAAGGAAATAAAAGGGATACAATTTGGAAAGGAAGAAGTTAAGTCTCCCTAACTCTTCTATACTAGTTATCTTTTTCCTCATTTTCTTAGTGGTCAATGACATTTAACTCTCTGTACCAGAATGTGGCTATCATCCATAATGAGCTTTTGATCAGAGAAACCTACAAGGTTTCCTAAAAGAATGACAGATTTCTGTCAGAGTACTTGATGACCCACCAAAGGTTAGTGGTAAGACCCTATTGCTGAAGACACCATATGCAGCTGACACGTAAAATGGAATGACATGGCTGGATGCCAGGAGAGAATCAGTCCCCAGACAGTCAGCGTGTCTAGTGCCAGAAGGTGCTACATGGGCGACTGGGGAAAATAATCAATATCTGTCCAAGCAACTCATGGTGTAACCCACTTCACAGCAAATAACCTGTTGTGATGTCCACACAAGTTCAATAGTGGGACACAGCCATTGGGGGGAATCAACTGCTCTTGATTTGGCTAACTGATCCCCTCAGTGGTATGGGACCCATATCTGGAGCTATGAAACAAGCCAGAACCATATCCAAACATAAGGTCACTTTCCAATATCAAGCTACCACCAATCATGGGCTACAAGAAGGCCTACACCTATTAAACTCTCTATTAAAAAAAAAAAAAGTAAGGGTTATCTCATTTGTCCTGGTGCTAACTTACTCTCCATTGGAGAACCTGCTTCTCTTTTTCAGATAGATGCAGATCCTAAGGAGGAGCCACCCCATCATACCTCAAAAGTTCCCTGGCTGAAACTAAGGAAACCTGGTGAAACAAGGAAGGGTGCTGTTTTCCTGATGAACCGGATACCAGCACAAGGGGGAAGGAGACCAACCCAGAGAAAAATCAACTCCTACCCAATCAGAGAACCAGAGCCTCAGAAGCCCCCAACACCTCATCACTGAAACAAACCAAATATGAAACCAACATGGCTCAGGGAAATTTTGCATTAGAGGTGGCAGAAAGAATGTCAGAGCCACATGTCGGGTCATGATATGCACAGACATTTATCGCACCAATAACTGTGGGCCAACCCTACAATGCATGACCCATATACCTCAAGAAGGATGGGCCAATGTGGAGGGATTAGGCCATGAATGAGCCTAATAATGGTAACAAACTGACTGTATTTGCTGAATAGAAAACTAATAATAAAAAAATAAGTTAAACATAAAAAGTTCTTTTCTAGAATGTTTCTTTTAAATTACATTGTAAAAGTTCATTCAGAAGGAAGAGTAGCCAGATATTGTGTTTAGTAATTTTACTCTCTTTTTTGACTTTAAAAACTGTTCTTTGAGGCTAGTCTTAATTCCACAGTATGAAGACTGAGCTTATATGAATGGATTTGTAATAAGAGGAAACTCCTCTCTAGTATACGTGTTTGTCTCTGATGTTTCATTTTTCCTTTTTGTCATGACTCTGTTATTAGCTGTTTGTGAACATTGTTCTCAAATTCAGATTACCTCAAAGTTTTGGTTTAAATAAAATTCTTTTCAGTTTTCTAAAAATAATCAAATGGCAATAAATGTTGGCATGGATTTGGGGAAACATGAACCCTCATTCATTGTTTGTGGGAAAGCAAAAATGTACAACACTATGGAAATTAATATGGAGATTGCTTAAAAGGATGAATATAGGACTATCAACAAACTCAGCTATTTCTTTACTAGGCATTTACCCTAAATGATCCACACTTCACAACAGTGTTATTTACTCGACCATGTTTATATCTAAGTGATCATGGTTAATGTCATGAGTAGTGATTATGTATATCAGTGTTCCCCAATATGTGATACGCTGAGAAGGTCAAGTTGACATAATCTGGCCGAACAAACATACATTTATTCTAATCATGAAAGGCAAAAGAAAACTAAGCATAAATCTTGGGGGATTTTATGATTTATCTCCCAGGTTATCTTTCAGACAAGGCAATAAAAGCTAGTAAAGGCAGTGATATATCAGATAGAACCAGCTAAAAAGACAGGAAAACAAAATACAATGTACTGTCAGTGATTGACTCATGGGATATAAAGGGCATTTGTTTGAAAGAACATGGAAAAAGTATAAATATATTTTGTACATAAATGTGTGAAATTTAATTCTTTATTTGAATTAAGGTAATGTTGCAAATGTTTAAATGTGTTTGTAACATTTTTTTAATTTAAGATCATATCACAATAGAAAATCAAAATGTTCTTCATGCCCATTATGTGATTTTGTCTGACCCATCACCTACAGTTTAATTTAAATAAACATATTGAAATCCACATCCAATTGGCTCTGAACTGTTTGAGTATTTTTTTTTTTTAACTCTGAAATAAACTTTAACAGGAAATGTTTCCTTTTCACTGTAGGGACACTCTGTCAGGATAATCTGTTACCCTGTTTCTTCTCTCATTGACAATGTTGTCATGAATGAGACCATCTGAAGTCCAATGTGTCAAATTCTCTGAGTGCCTTCAATTTGGAATATGGAGGACTGAGGTTGGGGTTCATGTGATCTTCTCATTTATTAAGATGCTATTCAAATGGATTTGCATTCTAGTTGGTCATATAAGCAAAATCCACACTTAAAATAGTGCAGGCAATTAAAATATACTGAATATTAGTTTTGACTCCATATTATCTTAAATAACTGATTTTCTTCATTTTTATACTTAGAGTTATAACATCATGAATATTACTATTAAATGGTTAATGAGTTTATTTACTGAGCTTAAAGTTTTACTCAGAAATATTGATTTGTCAACCTTACATTCATTTCATGTACTTTACAAATAACAAATTATTAAATCTTTGGTTTAGCCTGGACTCCTGAAAAACATGCCAAAGGGATTGGTGTCAAAGCAGTTCCTTATATCACATTTTTAAATTTAATCAGATCTCCAAATATTTATTAGATAAATACTCATGAACTATTTTAGAACAAGCATGGTTAGAGAAATTCTGTCCTTGTTCTATCTATATTACCAACATTCCATAGTAATGCCTGAAAACATCTGAATATTAGCTTTGTACCATTTTATTTGTTTACCTAAATGTATGGTTTTAAATATTACAGAATACAGCAAGCACTATCATAGTAATGTAATCTGAAATATCCACAATTTCCATAGTGTCTGTTTTCATGTACTATATGAGTTTGAAAGATAAAATACACCAAAAATACTAAATATGATGAAATATGAGTCAGTTAAAAGTACAGGATGATAACAGTTTTTTTGAGCCTTTAAGTACCAATACATCATGCTGTCTTCACATTTGTAAAACACCACAAAATATATAGAGCATGCAACCTCCAGGAAACTCCACCAATATTTAGTCTCTATAGTTTCATTTTTTGAGGTTAATCATGATTAATGATTTACAACACTATTTCCACCACCCACCCTCACCTTATTGAGATTTTGGGATGGGTTAATGCCCCTTTCTGGTGGCCAGCTCCATTTTCTCTCTTATTCTTGGTTAGATGTGGTTCAAAAGACTCTATGTAGCAAAGTCACACCTAGGTATACCTGTCACTCAGAATATGCTAGTAATTGCCTGTCATGTCACTGGTTCATTTGGTTTGGATTTGTTGTTAGTTGTTAATGGAAAGTTCTGGTGGAACCCTACAACATTTTGATTCACATAGGGGTAATCAAAATTTATTTTTCCTTCCAATTTGTGCAGGATCTTTACAGCACTGCTGGGCTCTATGTGAGTACACTATTTCTAAAGGCTGATAAAAAGACAACTGTATTTTGGTAGCACAAAGTTTCCTCAAGTTATCCTATGGCATTATAACAGCAGTATCAAGTTCTTGCCTCCTCATTTTGCCTTATCAGAAAGCATAATTATCTTAACCATCAAATATTTTATGAATTCATTATGATAATCTACTTTATGGATATTGCAGTTAGCTCAAAACTCCTGAGATGAATATTCAAGCAAGATACAATTTATGGAAGGAATGCAATTTATTTCAAACTCACAGATCAGGGAAGTTCCATAATGGTGAAAGAAACTATCCCCTTTCACAGACAGAGAGAGAGAGACAGAGAGAGAGAGAGAGAGAGAGAGAGAGAGAGAACCAAAAAACAAACAAAACCTCCACCAAAGTCAAGACTCCAAAGCAGCAACCAAACTGCAGGGAAACAAGGCAGAAATCATTCTGCATACCTCAGACAGGAATTCAGATCCTCTACCAAATATATCTTTAGGCTGGACCCCAGGATCCACCCCAGTGACACCTCTTCCAGCCTGTGGCTAGAAATCCAAGTTAAAAGCTTTAATAAAACAGTTCATCTATTGGAGGACACAGATTCAACTACCACATTTCACCCCTGGCTTCCAAGAGACTCATAAACATCTCATATTGAAAATTGGATTCAGTCCAACATAAATGGTTGCCATAGACTTTACCAAGTTAAGAATTCCAAAGTTCCAAGTCTCATCTGAGATCTAAGACTGTCTTTAAGTGTGAGTCCTGTAAAATCAAACAAGTTATATACATACAACATATAATGACACAGAGTACACATTTTCATTGCTGTAAATACAAGGAAAAACATGGAAAGTCTGGGCCAAAGTAAACTCAATAATCATTAAACAAACATCAAACATCTTAATTTCAAATCCAATATATGACCATCCCTGAGTTTTCTAATTTGCTTCTCCAGCTGTACTGATTAGCCAGGGAAAATTTCCATTCCAAGCCAATAGCACTGCATGGTAGCCCTTGCACAGTTCTGGTATATCCAAAACATCTTTGGGTCTCCATGCAATCCATGGTCCATTTTCCAGTTGCTTCACTGGCCTATTTATCAGGGTCCTAATATGCCACATCTCAGCAGAAGCTCATGGTACCATGTGTACTTCTTGACACACTCCACACATTTCTCATGCTTCCCAAAACAAACTCCAAGGGTGAAAGACACAGAAATATTGTTAATTCAGAGAAGAAATAAATTATGAACTTAAGTAGAAAGTTTATTCCTTTTATTCATCTCATTTACCAAAATTTACCAGCTGTAAAGATTAAGGGTGTGAGGCAACACACACCCTCAGAGACTTTAGCATTAGTAGATTGTCAGTTATTTTTATCCCCACTCTTGCAAAATGCTTCTTATTGGTTTTGATTGAATGTATATATTGCTCAGTTGAATTTTAGAATTTGCCAGTAATTTGCTCCACCCTGTCTACTAGAATACTTGCATAGCAGGCAAATTCAACACCTAATGTCATTTTTCCTGTTACTCTGGGAGTAATAAAAAAGCCACATCTGGCACATTAAGCTCCTACCTTGAATATATACAAACTCAGATTTACATGTTTAAGATAATTGCAGAAAATTAGAAAACTCAAGCCTAAAATTAAATCAAGATCCAAAAATCTCCACATTTTAATACAAGAAAGATGAATATCAAGACAATACAATTCCATCAAAAATTATAAATATATCAGAAACGACCTCCAGTGAGACTTATTTATATGAAATGCCTGACAAAGAATTGAAAAAAAAATGATTAAAGCTATGTTCAAAGAAATCAAACAAGGAATTCAAGAAGACAACAAACTTATGAAGGAATCCTACGAGAACACAGAAAACCAACTTAAGGAAATAAGGAGGTCAATACAAGACATGAGTAAGAAAACAGAAATAATGAAAAAATACTAGTAAGAAATACTAGATATGCAAAACAGAGTAAGTAACATAAAAAGAAAACTCCATAGAAAGTCTCACCAGTAGAATGGATCAATTGGAGGACAGAATACCTAAACTCAAAGACATGGTGGCAGATCTAGTACAATACAATAAAGACAAACTAATAAGAAATTATGAATTGGAATTTCAAGAAATTCAGGGCAGTATGAAAAGATCAAACATAATAATTCAGGATATAGGAGAAGCAGCAAAATTTCACTCCAAAAGTATAGTGGGCATTTCAACACAACCAGAGAAGAAAAGAAAAATTTCCCCAAATAGGGAAAGAGATGCCAATACAGACACAGAAAGCCATAGGACACCAAACAGACAAAATCAAGAAGGAAACTCTAACTGCCATACCATAATTAAACTAATAAACAAACCAAAGAAAAGACATTGAAAACAATTAGAAAGAAAAATCAAATTACAAAAAAAGGTCAGCCAATCAGGATAACTACAGACTGTTCAACACAAACTTTAAAAGCCAAAAGGGCTTGGTATGATGTATACTAATTTCTGAAGGATAACAACTGCCAACCAATATTACTTTATCCAGCCAAGCTATCCATACAAACTGATGGAGAAATAAGGACAGTCTACCAAAAAAGAAAAAAAAAAAAAAAGCTAAAAGAATGTATAACCTGTAAACCAGTTCTACAAAAAATACTTGAAGTGATCCTTTGTGATGAAGAGAAAGAAAAGCACACACATAAAAAAACAAGGAAAAACAAATCATACTCAAATCATAGTTATACAAGAGAGTAAAGAAAAAAACAGGAATAACTACAAAACAATAAGAATGACATTTAAATGCATACCTTTCAATAATAACTTTTAATATAAACAGCCCCAATGACCCAGCCAAAAGACACAGGCTTGCAAACTGTGTTAAAAGACATGATACTTCTATTTGTTGCCTCCAAGAAACTCACCATTCCATAAAAGATGGACACTATCTTAGATAGAAAGGTTGGAAAACAATATTTCAAGCAAATGGGCTTAGAAAACCAGCAGGTGTTGATATCCTAATATCTGATAGGCTAGACTTCAATCCAGCATTATTTAGGAAACGAATATAAAGTAGGTAACTTTATATTAGTTATCACAGGAACTCCCAATTTTATCAAATCAACACTAGTAGATATGAATTCACAGGTAACACCAAACAGAATTGCAGTGAGTGACTTCAATACTCTTCCTCATTAAGTGACACATCATCCCTTCAAAAAATGAGCAGAGAATCATCTAGATAAAATGAGCTCATACAATAAATTTACCTAACAGGTATCTAGAGAACATTCTACCCAGATACTGGAGAATACACATTCTTTTCCATAGCATATGGAATATTCTCTAAAATTGACCATGTGTTAGGAAACAAAGCCAAACTTAACAAACACTATAAAATTGAAATAATTCTTTACACACTATCTGACACAATAGGATTAAACTACAAATCAACAGCAAAAAAAAAAAAGCTATTGCACATGCCCAAAATTATGGAAACTAAAGAGAATATTACTAAATGGTGAATGGGTAAATGAAGAAATCAAGAAGTAATCAAAACTGCAAAGAATCAAATGATAATGGTAATAAAACATAACAAAGTTTTGGGGACACAATGAAAGTAGTCCAAAACAGAAATTTATAGCTTTAAGTGGATATATTAAGAAATTAGAGAGGTGGAATGTGAACAACTTAATGCATCACCTTAAGAACTTAGAAAAAAGAACAAGGCAAAAAAATGAAGTCATAGAAAGGAAGTGATAATAAAGATCTCAGCAGAAACTAATCAAATAGAAATGACAAAACAATCCAAGTCAATGAAAGAAAGAGATGGTTCTTTGAAAGGATAAACAAGATTCATAAACCCTTAACAAATTTGCCAAAGAGAAATGACGACACAAGTCAATAAAACTCGAGATGAAAAAGACACCAGTCCAACAGATTCAAATGTCATTCAGAAAGTTATGGCAAAATACACTCTGTTAAGTTTGAAAATGAATGAAATGTATGATTTCCTTGACCTACCAAAATTAAATCAAGATAAAATAAACCATTTAAACAGACCTATAGCAACAATGGAGATCAAAAGAGTTATAAAAACATCTCCTAACTCAAAAATGCCCAGGCCCAGATGGATTCACAGGTGAATTTTAACAGACTATCACAGAAGAGGTAATGCCTTTTTTTGAATATAGTATGGGAAGTCTTGTCTATAGTAATAAAGCAATAGACACATAAAAGAGATAAAAATTGAAAAGAAAGAAAAATATCATCATTTGCAGATGATATGATTCTGTATATAAAGGACCCTAAAGACTCTACCAGAAAACTGTTAGAGCTGTTAAAACACTTTTAGTAATGCATTGGGATACAAAATAAACACAAAGAAATCAGTAGCTTTCTTACATACTAACAACAATCATGCTGAGGATGAAATCAAGGAATCACTACCACTTACAAGTGCCTAAAAAAATTTAAAGTAGCATGGAATAAACCTAACAAAGGAAGTGAAGGAACTCTATAATGAAAACTTTAAAATATTCAAGAGAGAAATCTCAGAAGACACTAGGAAATAGAAATACATCCTATGTTCTTGGATTGGAAAAATTATATTGTGAAAATGTCAATCTTATCAAAAGCAATTACTGCAATCCCCATCAAAACTCCAATGGCACTCTTCATGGAAATAGAAAAAACATCATAAAATTCATCTGGAAGAAAAAAAGCCTTGAATAGCCAAAACAATTTTGAGCAACAAAAATAAGGCTGATAGTATCACCATATCTGAATTTAAACTATAACACAGAGCCATTTGCGGCTTGTTCTATCAAAATATTACTTTGCTTCAAGAATATCTTGATTATATTTTAAGCATAAATGCAGTTGATGTACTTAAGGATATTTTAAAAGTGAGATTGATAGTTTTAGCTCTTTTGTTTCATTTGAAAAAATTTTCTTAGAAGTTTTAATATGATTATACATCATTTTTGTTAACCTCAGCTATGTTTATTATGCTATTTAATCAAATAGAGTTTTGATTAAATTGTGTTATATCCACCTGTTGGTTTTATATTATCACACTTCTCTTCCCTCTCTTCCTATTCCCTTCATTCAGTGACTACTATTTTGCAAGTGTTTTTATTTGCTGTTAATATCCATGATTTTTCCTAAAAAGGAGCCTAAGATAACTATGAAAAACAGTTTCTCTGACTCTTTAGACTTTAGCATTTAAGAAACCATGTACAAAAATAATTATGTAGCACACTAGAAATATTCATACAAAAATAAAGAGATGATAGCAAAAATATCATATATAGTGTTTTATAGGTAATGAATGTTTACTTAGATATTTTTAATTTAATTTCATGTTTCTTATGACCATGTAATGTTAATAGGGGGACAGTTTTATCCTATGCTTCACATACTATTAAATGGAGGGTGAGGCTTATTTGGCCTAATTAAACTCTTCCAACTATTACTGTGTTTGATAATTCACCCCCTTTTTCTTCTAGAATTCCTCCTCCCAATTAATTATTTTTTATTATTTGTAAACTGCTCTTATTGACAACTCAAATGTCATTACTCATCAGAAATTCTAACTTTTCATATCTTTGTAGTAGTGGACCTATTAATTAATTGGTCCATAGGTGAGCAACAACCCAATTAACTGTCTCTCCTCATAATTTCTCACTCTGTTCTAAAAAGGGGTAGCACCATTATGAGTGCTGTTTTGGGATGTAGGAGAAGTTTTCTCTGGTCACTTTTCCTATCGTGAATGACCGAGTAAAGTCAACACTCAAGGGGAATGGGGTAAAAGGCAACTAGAAAAAGTGTCGGGGATGATTACTCATATGGCTTCTTCTGTTCCAGACTCACTTATATCCCTGCACTTCTTGCTATTAGGGAATTCAAACTCTGGCCAAAGAGCCATGATTGTGCTATAAACTATCAGCAAATGTATTTTTGAGTTGAAGTCATTTTATGGTTATGCAAGTGACTATTCCTAAGGACCCTGGTTCAAGGCTTGATTCCCTACGACCCACGTAAGCCAGATGCACAAGGTGGCACATTCATCTGGAGTTCTTTGCAGTGGCTGGAGGCCGTGGCACGCCCATCCTCTCTATCTAACTGCCACTTTTTCTCTCTCTGTCTTCCACTCTCAAATAAATAAAAATAAACAAAAAATTTACAAAAAAAAGTATATTGAGATCCAGGCGTGGTGGCACACACCTTTAATCCCAGCACTTGGAAGGCAGAGGTAGGAGGATTGCCTTGAGTTCAAGGCCACCCTGAGACTACATAGTGAAATCCAGGTCAGTCTGGACTAGAGCAAAACCCTACCTCAAAAAAACAACAACAACAAAAGTATATTGACATGTACCTTAATTTTTAGAAGACTTTTATCTATTGTCTTTGTATTTTCATATTTACTAACACTTTAGATGATTAATCTTTTTTCATTATTTAGGTATATTCCTTATGTAAAATAATGTGTTTATGACATTTTCATATTAGTATATCATCTGTGTTGCTTATATTTACTCACCCATTACCATCCTCTACCCAATAACCTTCAACTTTGCATATATATGTATGTATATACTTCATAAGAGAATACAAATTTAGTTGTTTTTTTTTTTGTATGGTTCTTTTCACTTAACATGATGCTCTATAGACACCCACATTCTTACAAATGACATACTTTCATTCTTAACTATAGCTGAATAGCATCTGCAGGGGCTATGTATACAACATTATCTTCACTTCAACTACTAGTTAATAGTTATGAATTTGTATAAGCATAACTTTAGAGTTTATCATTGTGAACTGGTGAAAGAATCAAGATATACCCAAGCAACTAAAGACAAATTTTCCCCAATAGATATCTTATTAAACCCATATTATAAACTTTTTAGGAAGAATTCAGGGCAAAGAAGAAGGAGAAGAATTCCACTCCAAAGGCATAGTCGGCATCTTCAACAAAATCATTGAAGAAAACTTCCTCCAAATTGGGAAAGAGGTGCCAATGCAGATACAGGAAGCCTTTAGAACCCCAGCCAGACAAAATATGGAAAGAACCTCTCTTCACCATATTATAATCAAACTTCCAAACACACACACCAAAGAAAAAATATTGAAAGCAGTTAGAGAGAAAAATCAAGTTACCTACAAAAGTAAGCACATCAGGATTACAACAGATTATTCAACACAAACTTTTAAAGCCAGAAGGGCTTGGAGTGATATATTTCAAGTTCTGAAAGATAACAACTGTCAACGAAGGTTACTTTATCCTGCAAAGTTATCCATTTAAATAGATGGAGAAATAAGGACATTCCATGACAAAAGCAGGTTAAAGGAGTATTTGAAGACAAAACCAGCTCTACAGAAAACACTTCATAGAATCCTCCATGCTGAAAAAAAGGAAAAGCACACATATAAGGAACCTAGAAAAAACAAGCAATACTCAAATACTAGTTAACAGAGGAGAGCACAGGTGGAAATGGAACCACAAAAAAAAAAAAAAAAAAGAGGCAAACATAAATACACAGCTTTCAATAATATCTGTTAATATCAATGGCCTCAATGCCCCAATGAAATGACATAGGTTTGAAGATTGGGTTAAAAAGCAGGATCCTACAATTTGTTGTCTCCAAGAAACTCACCTTTCTACAAAGGATAGACATTATCTTATGGTGAAAGGTTGGAAGATAGTGTTTCAATCAAATGGGCCTAGAAAACAAGCAGGGATTGCTATCCTAATATCTGACAAGGTAGACTTTAGTCTAAAGTTAGTCAAGAAAGATAAAGAAGTTGACTTTATATTGATTAAGGGCACACTCCAACATGAGGACATTACAGTCCTAAACATATATGCACCTAACATGGGGGCTCCCAAATTCATCAAACGCTATTAGAACAAAGACCACAGATAACACCAAACACAGTGGTGGTGGGTGACTTGAACACCCCACTCTCATCAATTGGCAGGTCTTCCCAGGAAAAAATAAACAGAGAGGCATCTGGACTACATGAGGTCATAGAAGGAATGGAGCTAAAAGATATATACAGGACATTTCATCCAAAGGCTGCAGAATATACATTCTTTTCAGCAGCACATGGAACATTCTCTAAAATAGACCATATATTAGGACACAAAGCAAATCTTAACAATTTCAGGAAAATGGAAATAATTCCTTGCATTCTATCTGACCACAATGGAATTAAACTATAAATCAGTAGCAAGAAAGGCTATAGAGCATACACAAAATCATGGAAACTAAATAATACACTACTAAATGATGAATGGGTCAATGAAGAAATCAAGAAGGAAATCAAAAAATTTATAGAGTCAAATGATAATGAGAACACAACATACCAAAATCTCTGGAACAAAATGAAGGCAGTACTAAGAGGTAAATTTATAGCCCTAAGTGCCTATATTAAGAAATTAGAAAGGTAGCAAGTAAACGACCTAATGCTTCACCTTAAAGCCTTGGAAAAAGAAGAACAAGGCAAAGAAAAAATCAGTAGACGGAAAGAAATAATAAAGATTAGGGAAGAAATTAATGAAATAGAAACAAAATGAACCATCCAAAGAATTAATGAAACAAACTGTTGGTTCTTTGAAAGGATAAACAAGATTGATAAACCCTTAGCAAAGCTGACCAAAAGAAAGAGAGAAGAGACAAAAATTAATAAAATCAGAGATGAACAAGCTCATATCACAACAGGTTCCAGAGAAATTCAAAACATCTTAGGGACATACCATAAAAGCATAATCTCTACAAAGTATGAAAATCTAAAAGAAATGGATGATTTCCTTGATCTATATGACCTACCAAAATTAAATCAAAATGAGATTAATCAGATAAATAGACCTATAACAAACATAGAGATACAAACAGTTATCAATAATCTCCCTACTTAAAATAGCCCAGACCTGGATGGATTCACTGCTGAATTTTACCAGACCTTTAAGGAAGAGCTAATACCATTGCTTCTTAAGCTTTTCCAGGGAATAGAAAAAGAAGGAATTCTACCAAACTCCTTCTATGAGGCCAGCATCACCCTGATACCAAAACCAGGCAAAGATAGAACAAAAAAAGAAAATTACAGACAAATCTCCCTTGTGGACATAGATGCAAAAATTCTCAACAAAATATTGGCAAACAGAATACAAGAGTATATCAAAAAGATCATTCACCCTGACCAAGTAGGGTTTATCCCAGAGATGCAGGGATGGTTCAACATACGCAAATCTATAAATGTAATACATTACATAAACGGGTTAAAGGACAATAATCACATGATCATCTCATTAGATGCAGAGAAAGCATTTGACAAAATCCAACATCCCTTCATGATAAAAGTCCTACAGAGACCTGGAATAGAAGGAACATATCTCAATATAATAAAGGCTACTAATGACAAGCCCACAACCAACATATTACTAAATGGTGAAAAACTGGAAGCTTTTCCACTAAAATCAGGAACAAGACAAGGGTGTCCACTGTCCCCACTTTTATTTAATATAGTTTTGGAAGTCTTAGCCACAGCAATAAGGCAAGAGACACACATAAAAGGAATGCAAATTGGAAAGGAAGACATCAAGTTATCATTATTTGCAGATGACATGATTCTATACATAAAGGACCCTAAAGACTGTACTAGCAAGCTGCTAGAGCTGATCAAAACCTACAGCAATGTAGCAGGATACAAAATAAACACACAGAAATCAGTAGCCTTCATATATGCTAACAACAAACACACAGAGGATGAAATCAGAGAATCACTCCCATTCACAATTGCATCAAAAAAAAATAAAATACCTTGGAATAAACCTAACCAAGGAAGTAAAGAATCTATACAATGAGAACTTTAAAACACTCAAACGAAAAATTGCAGAAGACACTAGAAAGTGGAGAAACATCCCTTGTTCCTGGATTGGAAGAATCAATATTGTGAAAATGGCAATCTTACCTAAAGCAATCTACACATTTAATGCAATCCCTATCAAAATTCCAAAGGCTTTCTTCATGGTAATAGAAAAAACAATCCAAAAATTCATTTGGAATCACAAAAAACCTCGAATATCTAAAATCATACTGAGCAACAAAAAATAGGCTGGTGGTATCACCATACCTGATTTTAACCTATACTACAGAGCCATAGTAACAAAAACAGCATGGTACTGGCACAAAAACAGACATGTAGATCAGTGGAACAGAATAGAGGACCCAGATGTAAGCCCAAGTAGCTATAGCCACCAGATATTCGATAAAAATGCCAAAAATACTCATTGGAGAAGAGACAGCCTCTTCAGCAAATGGTGTTTTGAAAACTGGCTATATATCTGCAGAAGGATGAAAATAGATTCTTCTCTCTCACCATGCACAAGAATTAAGTCCAAATGGATTAAAGACCTTAACATCAGACCTGATACTCTGAAACTGCTAGAGGAAAAAGTAGGGGAAACCCTTCAACATATCGGTCTTGGCAAAGACTTTCTGAATACAACCCCAATTGCTCAGGCAATAAAACCACAGTTTAATCACTGCGACCTCATGAAATTACAAAGATTTTGCACTGCAAAGGACACAGTGAAAAAAGCAAAGAGGCAACCTACTGAATGGGAAAAAATCTTTGCCAGGTATATATTTAATAGAAGATTAATATCTAGGATATACAAGGAACTCAAAATGTTAAATAACAAGGAATCAAACTAGCCAATCAAAAAATGGGCTATGGAGCTAAATAGAGCATTCTCAAAGGAAGAAATATGAATGGCATATAAGCATCTAAAAATTGTTCTACGTCACTAGTCATCAGGGAAATGCAGATTAAAACTACATTGAGATTCCATGTCACTCATGTCAGATTGGCCACCATCATGAAAACAAATGATCATAAATGTTGGCGGGGATGTGGAAAAAGAGGAACCCTTCTACACTGCTGGTGGGAATGCAATCTGGTCCAGCCATTGTGGAAAACAGTGTGGAGGTTCCCAAAAACAGCTAGAGATTGATCTACCATATGACCCAGCTATAGCACTCCTAGGCATATATCCAAAGGACTCATCTTATTTCCTTAGAAGTACGTGCTCAACCATGTTTATTGCTGCTCAATTGGGCTGAAGAGATTGCTCAGCACTTGAAGACATTTGGTAGAAAAGCCTACTTGTCCAGGTTTGATTCTGCAATACCCCTGTAAACCAGATGCACTAAGAGGTACATGCATCTGGCATTCATTTACAGTGGTGGAAACCCTAGAATACGCTCTCTCTCTCTGTGTCTCTCTTTCTCTCTCTCTCCTCCCTATCTCTTTCTGTCAGATCCTCTCAAACAAATAAATATTTTAAATAAAATCTATCACTTATTCCCCAGAAATCCAAAAACTGAATTTGCATTGTTTATTTGAAACATAGCATATTCTCTTGACAGTGAGACCCTTCCTTCTCTTGGTTTGGAGTATACCCCATGTTCAGATTCTCTCTCTTTAATGGCAGACCCAAAAATATTATAAGAATGAGCTTTGAGTAGTTGCAATTAGTGTCTTGTAGCTCATAGATTGCCAATTTAAAATCAATTAAAATTTCAATTCTTTTCTCCATTAAACCTCATTTGAAATCTCTTTATAGAATTAGGAGATTATAGAAATTATTAAAAAGAACTATAATATTTCTCTTTCTGTTTCTAGTATCTGTTTTCTGCAATGTGAAACTTCCATGGTATTTGGTTCTTTTCCTCTGTATAGTTTAGTAAGTTTACCTGAGAGTTCACTCACTAAATTGGTATTCTTAATGGGAACAGAGGCAATTTCATCCTTGAAGGGACATCAGGCTATATGTAGAGACATTTAGATTGTCATATCTGCTGGTAAGTTTATCATTCACTGGACTCAGGTCAGAGATACTGCTAAACATTTCATAATGTATCACATGACCTTCCACAAAAAAAAAAAAAAAAAAAAACAAGGTCCTCAAATGTCAGTAATGGCAAGGTTGAAAAGCCCTTGCTTGACACATTAAATGTTTGTAAATGGAAAAGTTCAAAAATGACTTTATAATAACTCACTTTAAAATATAAGTCATTTATCATTGTAAGAAGTATCCACTGTAGTAATTATATGTGTACAAGGTTATAATGTCCCAGTGCAAATATTTTCAAAAGAATAATGCAGGTTAAATAGAGAACATTATTTAAATCATGTTGTTCTTACATGAACTTCTATGTTGATTCAGTCCTACCTACAGTATGATAGATAAAAATTGTTTTACAGCAGTGAGTCACAATTGCTAGGATAAAACCGTATTATGACTAAATATATTAAAACATTGTGCTCATTTTAAGCTTTCTGGAGGTAGGTGTCTGTTGTAGTATGAATAAAGTATCTCCCATAAGTCAATTGTTTGTACCCTTGGTCCCCAGGTAGTGGTGCTATTTGGGAAACTTGTGGAACCCCCAGAAGGCTGAGCCTTGCTGGACAAGTGCAGCACTGGGGAAGGGTTATATCTGGAACCAATTCCTTTTTATATTCTGCTTTGTGACTGAGCTGCAATGTGTCAAGTTGCTTTTAGCTTCTGCTGACATGCATTCCATGATGGAAACTTTGCCTTAAAAATGTAAAAAGAAATTAGCTCTTTGCTTCCTTAAGTTGATTCTGATCAGGTATTTGTTCACAGCAATGAGAAAGTAACTGACTCTATTTAAAGTTCAAAATGTAATTAGCTTGTATTAGGTCATATCCTTAAAACTGAAGTAGAAAACACACCTCCAACTTCTTATGTATGCACTAGCAGCTTTAATCTTGTTGAGGATTTTTTTAATTATTTATTTATTGATTTATTTGAGAGCAACAGACACAGAGAGAAAGACAGATAGAGGGAGAGAGAATGGGCACACCAGGGCTTCCAACCTCTGCAAACAAACTCCAGACGCATGTGCTCCCTTGTGCATCTGGCTAACGTGGGACCTGGGGAACCGAGCCTCGCACCGGGGTCCTTAGGCTTCACAGGCAAGCGCTTAACCGCTAAGCCATCTCTCCAGCCCTTGTTGAGGATTTTTATAGACTCCTTGCCACTATAATTTAGATATATTTATACTGAGTTAATAAAGTGTTTACTCTAGTTCAAATAGCTTTTTACATACTCTCCAAAACCTCATAAATCTTTTCTTCCATTAAATTTTTTAAATATATTTTATTAACAAGTTCCATAATTGTAAACAATATCCCATGGTAATTCGCTCCCTCCCCCACTTTCCCCTTGGAAACTCCACTCTCCATCATATCCCCACCCCTCTCAATCAGTCTCTATTTTATTTTGATGTCATGATCTTTTCTTCCTATTAAGATAGTCTTGTGTAGGTAGTGTCAGGCACTGTGAGGTCACGGATATCCAGGCCACTTTGTGTCTGAGGTAGCATGTTGTAAGGAGTCCTACCCTTCCTTTGGCTCTTACATTCTTTCCGCCACCTCTTCCGCAATGGGCCCTGACCAAATCTTTAGTCATATTTATGTAGTTTTCAAAAAACTAAGGTAGACAGAACATAAATTACAATTACTGCCAAGATTCTAATCCTCTCTTCTGAGGATCAAAACCTTAGCAATTTTTTATGTATTCTGTGGATTTCTTTCCTGTTCAGTTCTCCATACCTCATCACATACTTATAACCCTGAAATGATTGTTTTCTTTAATAATTTGCTTTAATTTTGAAAGTTGAATACAATAATTGTCTGAAAATATTTGCTTTAGCATTTTTATATTACAGAAATAGACAATCTGCCACATAATTTACAGCACATACTTATATGTTTATCTCCATTGTACCACCATTTAAATACTTGTAATTTATGTAATACAAACAACAATAATATTAATATGTTGTCTTATTTATGTTCTATCCAATGTATTTATACACAATCCACAATTGTGCTGTTTAATATTTTTTCTCAATTTTTATTAACATTTTCCATGATTATAAAAAATATCCCATGCTAATACCCTCCCTCCCCACACTTTCTCCTTTGAAATTCCATACTCAATCATATACCCTCCCATCTCAATCAGTCTCTATTTTATTTTGATGTCATTAGCTTTTCCTCCTTTTATGATGGTCTTGTGTAAGTAGTGTCAGGCACTATGAGGTCATGGATATCCAGGTCATTTTATGTCTGGAGGGACCACATTGTAAAGAGTCCTACCCTTCCTTTGGCTTTTATATCCTTTCCTCCACCTCTTCCGCATTACACCCTGAGCCTTGAAAGGTGTGATTGAAATGTACTCAGTACTCCAGTCACTTTTTTCCCGCACTATGATACCTTATGAGTCATCCTGAGGTCACTGCCATCTTAAAAAAGAAGATTCTCTACCCAAGTGACAGTAGCATTAATATAAGGGTATGAATATTAAGAGAAGTGCTTACTGGGCAGTTTGATAAGCATAGCACATACATTTAGCCGGACAACAGCAGATGTTACACCCCTAGGGCTCATGATTACCCCTGTTTTAAGTTTTCAGTATCAGGAATGCATTCTCTCCCATGGAGCAGGCCTCCAGTCCAATTAGAGGGCAGTTGGTTTCCACCAAGATGGATGTGCCACTATTGCATCTGTTGTCTCATTTGGCCTGGCTGGCCAATTATAAGGCTTGCAGTGTCCACTGTTGAGTATCTTCACTGGTGGTATCTATTTCTTCCACTGAACTGCATGTAGAATGATTTATTCAGCTTTCTGTCATCTGGTCTACACAGTGGAGGTTATCATCTCAGTTCCAGCAGGATTTCTCAGTGGCCTTGCAGCCCAAGTATGTGGAATCTTCAGCAATAGGGTCTTACCATCTATTCCTGGTGGGAAACCAAGGGCCTTGGTGATGGCCTATAATGTTTTGGGGGCATCAGGGAACTCCCTAGCCAACACTCACTGGAAGGTAGCCCAGCCCTGACACAGAAATTTTTCTAGGAATGATCTATGGCTCCTGAGTATTCCATTGTCCAAAACTGAAGGATTCCATATGAATTATTTATGTACTCTTAGATTTTGATTAGCCCTCCCTCCACTTTTCCTTTACTCAATCTCTTTCCCTGACCTCACTTTGGGCCTTTTAACCCCATTAATCTATTATTCTATTTACATATATACACAACCAGCCTATTAAGTACCCTTCTCCCTTCCTTTTTCTTCACTTTATATCTCCTTTTCAGCTTACTGGCCTCTACTACTGAGTTTTTTTCCTTCTCACACAGAAGCTCAATCATCTGTAGCTAGGATCCACATATGAGAGTGAACATGTGGCCCTTGACTTTCTGGGCCAGGGTTCCCTCACATAGTTTAATCCTTTCCAGATCCATCCACTTTCTGCAAACTTCATTTTTCTTTACCGCTTAGTAGAACTCCATTGTATAAATGTGCCTTATCTTCAATATCCACTCATCAGTTGAGGGACATCTAGGCTAGTATATTTCCCAGCTATTATGAATTGAGTGGAATATCAGGTGGCTATAGCTAACTGGATTTACAGCTGGGTCCTATATTCTGTTCCATTGATCTACATGTCTGCTTTTGTGCCAGTACCAAGCTGTTTTTGTAACTATGGCTCTGTATTATAGTGTAAATCAGGTATGGTGATACAACCAGCCTAATTTTTGTTGCTCAGTATTATTTTAGATATTTGAGGGTTTTTGTGATTCCAAATGAATTTTTGGATAGTTTTTTTCTATTTTCATGAAAAATGCTATTGGAATTGTGATGGGGATTGCATTTAATGTGTAGATTGCTTCTGGTAAGATTGACATTTTCACAATATTGATTCTTCCAATCCAGGAACAATGGATGTTTTTCCATTTCCTTGTGTCTTCTGCAAATTCTCTCTTGAGTGTTTTATAGTTTTCATTGTAGATATCCTTTACTTCCTTGGTTAGGTTTATTCCAAGGTAATTTCTTTTCTTTGATGGAACTGGGAATGGGAGTGATTCTCTGATTTTGTGTGTTTATTGTTAGCATTTAGGAAGGCTGTTGATTTCTGCATATTTATTTTGTATACTGCTACATGGCTGTAGGTGTTTATCAGTTGTAACATTTTGCTGGTAGAGTCTTTAGGGTCCTTTATATATAGAATCATGTCATCTGCAAATAATGATAACTTGATGTCTTCCTTCCCAATTTGTATCCCTTTTATGTGTGCCTCTTGCCTTATTGCTATGGCTGGGACTTCCACTACTATATGAAATAAAAGTGGGGACAGTGGACACCCTTGTCTTGTTCCTGATTTTAGTGAAAAAGCTTCCAGTTTTTCACCATTTAGTAATATGTTGGTTGTGGGCTTGTCATTAGTAGCCTTTATTATATTGAGATATGTTCCTTCCTTCTATTCCCATTCTCTGTAGGACTTTTATCATGAAGGGATGTTGGATTTTGTCAAATGCTTTCTCTGCATCTAATGAGATGATCATGTGTTTTTTGTCCTTCAGTACATTTATATAATTTATTACATTTATCAATTTGCATATGTTGGACCATCCCTGCATCTCTAGAATAAAGCCAACTTGGTCAGGGTGAATGATCTTTCTGATATATGCTTGTATTTTGTTTGCCAATATTTTATTGAGAATTTTTGCATTTATGTTCATGAGGAAAATTGGTCTGGTCTGTAATTTTCTTTCTTTCTTTTCTTTCTTTTTTTTTTTTTTTCCTATCATTGCCTGGTTTTGTTATCAAGGTGTTGCTGGCTTCATAGAAGGAGTTTGGTAGGATTTCTTCTTTTCCCATTTTATGGAAAAGCTTAAGAAGCAACGGTGTTAGTTCTTCCCTGAAGGTCTGGTAAAATTCAGCAGTGAATCCATTTGGTGTGGGCTGTTTTTAGTTGGGAGATTTTTGATAACTACTTGGATCTCCATGCTTGTTATTGGGCTATTTAAGTGAGTAATCTCATCTTGATTTAAATTAGTTAAGTCCTATAAGTCAAGGAAATCATCCATTTTTTCAGATTTTCATACTTTGTGGAGTATATGCTTTTATAGGACATCCCTAATAAGATTTGAATTTCTTTGGCATCAATTTTGATGTTACCTTTTTCATTTCTAATTATATTAATTTGTGTCTGTTCTCTCTTTTTGCTCAGATTTGCAAAGGGTTTATCAATATTGTTTATCATTTCCAAGACCCAACTCTTAGTTTCATTGATTCTTTGGATTATTTTTATCTTGTTTCTAATTCATTAATTTCTTCCCTATTCTTTATTATTTCTTCCCATCTACTGATTTTTGGTTTGCTTTTTTCTTCTTTTTCCAAGGCTTTAAGGTGAAGCACTAGGTTGTTTACTTGTGACAGATCTAATTTCATAATATAGGCACTTAAAGCTCTGCATTTCCCTCTTAAAACTGCCTTTATTTTGTCCCAGAGATTTTGGTATGTTGTGTTCTCATTATCACTTGACTCTAAATTTTTTAACTTCTGTTTTGATTTCTTCACTGACCCATTCATAATTTAGTAGTGTGTTGTTTAGTTTCCATGATTTTGTGTATGCACTATAGCTTTTCTTGCTATTGATTTGTATTTTGATTCCATTGTGGTCAGATAGAATGCAAATAATTGTTGGGCCTTGAGAGGCCCAGACACGAGTTCTAGTGGAACTTCCTGTGCCTAGCTGAAGCTTGGCAACATGTCTCTGGCCAGGTATGACTCAGCAGGGTGTCAAATTACCTCTGGCCTGCTACTTCATTGTAGGAAGTTAGAGTTCCCCTGCTTAGAACCAATCATTTCAAAAGTTGTGGTATGCTATTTGCCCTTACACCTCACCCCATCCTGAGATCCCCATTTTTGTTCTCAACACTATATAAGCATCTGCCTGTTACAATAAAGTGAGATCTTGCTTCAACAAATCTCCCGACTCAGTGTGTTTCTGTCTGGTGACTAGGAGAGGGTCTGGGTCACTGACACTCACCATCCCGCTCAGCCCCAAGGAGAAACCTGTGGGACCCAATCTCCTACAGCCCTATCTTCTGGAGCATCAGGTAAGGAATTATTTCAGTTTTCCTGTATTTGTTAATATTTGCTTTGTGTCATAATATGTGTTCTATTTTAGAGAATATTCTATGTGCTGCTGAAAAGAATGTATGTTCTGCAGCATTTGTATGAAATATCATGTATAAATCTCTTAGGTCCATTCCTTCTATGACCTCATTTAGTCCAGATGCCTCTCTGTTTTTTTTCCCGTGATGACCTGTCCATTAATGAGAGTGGAGTTTTATAGTCACCCACTACCTGTGTTTGGTATTATCTGTGACCTTAGTTCTAATAGCATTTGTTTGATGAATTTGGGGGCCCCCATGTTAGGTGCATATATGTTTAGGATTGTAATGTCCTCCTGTTGGAGGGTGTCTTTAATCAATATAAAGTGGCCTTCCTTATCTTTCTTAAGTAATGTTGGACCTTGTCAGATATTAGGATACCAACCCCTGCTTGTTTTCTAGGTCCATTTACTTCAAACGCTGTTTTCCAACCTGTCACCATAAGATAGTGTCCATCCTTTATAGAAAGGTGGATTTCTTGGAGGCAACAAATTGAAGGATCCTGCTTTTTAACCCAGTCTGCAAACCTATGTCTATTGGTTGGGGCATTGAGGCCGTTGATATTAAGAGATATTATTAAATGGTGTGTATTCATTTTTGCCATTTTTTTGGTACTTCATCCAGTTTTACCTTTGCTGTCTTGTGTTAACTAGTCTTTGAGTATTGTTTGTTTTTTTTCCTGGTTCCTTATAAGTGTGCTTTTCTTTTCTTCATCATGGAGGATTCTTTCAAGTATTTTCTGTAGAGCTGGTTTTGTCTTCACATAATCCTTTAGCTTGCTTTTGTTGTGGAATGTCCTTATTTATCTGTGTATTTGAATATATTGCTTTGCAAGATAAAGTATCCTTGGTTGATAGTTGTTATCCTTCAGAACTTGGAATACATCACTCCAAGCCTTTCTGGCTTTTAAAGTTTGTGTTAAGTAATCAGCTGTAATCCTGATAGGCTTGCACTTGTAGATAACTTGATTTTTCTCTCTGACTGCTTTAAATATTTTTTTCTTTGGTTTGTGTATTTGTTAGTTTGATTACAATATGGCAAGGAGAGGTTCTTTCCAGGTTTTGTCTGGCTGGTGTTCTAAAGGATTCCTGTATCTTCATTGGCACCTCTTTCCCAATTTGGGGGAAGTTTTCTTCTATGAGTTTTGTTGAAGATGCCTACTATGTCTTTGGAGTGAAATTCTTCTCCTACTATGCCCTGAATTCTTATGTTTGATCTTTTCATGGTGTCCTGAAAATCTTGAAATTCCCACTCATACTTTTCTATTAGTTTGTCTTTCTCTTTATTGGACTGTATTAGATCTGCCACCTGGTCTTCTAGCTTAGATATTCTGTCCTCTCCTTCATCCATTCCACTGGTGAGATTTTCTACATAATTTTTATTTCATTAACTGTGTTCTTCATTGCTAGTAATTCTGACTGGTTTTTCTTTATTATTTCTATTTACTTATTTTTGTCTTGTATTGGCCCCTTTATTTCATTAAATTGGTGTGTTCTTTGATTCCTTTGATTTCCTCTTTCTTTCCTTTGATTTCTCCTTTGACTTCTTTGAACATACTTATAATCATTCTTTTGCAATCTTTCTCAGGCATTTCCTCCAACTCGTTCTCACCGGAGGTCATCTCTGTTGCATTAATGCTTTTTGGTGGTTTTATATTGTCTTGATTTTTGGTCTTTCTTGTGTTATAAAGTATATTTTTTTGCATCCTTGATTATTTAATGACTGGATTTTCTGGTAGCTGGGTATTATAATCTGATGTTATATATCTTCAGAGTAGGAGCTTAAGGTGCTAGTTGTGGCTCTCAAGACTCTCAGAGTATCTACAAAAGTGATTCTAGGTGTTGGGTTTGCCTGCTATGAGAGTATTCAAGAAGTTGGAGTGGAACCAAATACAGATAGCTTCTAAAATTTAACTAAACAATGTGCAGTTTCAATTTAAAGCAGCACACAGTACTTATCCAAGGGTAGATAATATGACAACCAGATCCTCTGTAGAGGGTTCCAAGTCAGCTTGTGACAAGGTGAGACCCTTCCATAATGTATAAAAGAAGAGTAAACAAACCCACTCTAAATCAAGAAGCAACAAATAAAAAGCCCAAAATACAGCTTATTTAAGAATGGCAAATCTGACCATCTACCAGATTTAATATATAATTTGTCCTGGTATGGAAGGTGCAATTAGCATTTCTGGTTCAGGCCTATATACCAGGTTTATTATGTGGGTACTGACTTGGTGTAATCCCAGTTTTATTTTGGGATGATTTTGTTGCAGTTATGCTGCTCCTATTTAGATCCCGCTGGTTAAAGTAGGTGTGGCCGGGTCCTTGGACCACTGCTCTGTTCGCTGTAGCTGGGCACTGGCGGTGGGGGAGGGGAGACTTCCAGTGCTTCTCTAGTTCTCTTGCTTGTCCAAGTGCTTTTCTACTGTGTGATCTGCTCTTCCGTTGTTCACTGCCATTTTCCCTTCATGTTTCTTGAGTTTGCAGAGAGCTCCAGTGGAAGTGGAAAATCCCTTCACCTGGCTTTTCCTGTAGCTCAAGCTGAGCCTGGCGGCTGGCTGGCACACTGCCATTTTGGTCCCACAGACCTTCTGGAGCCACTTCTGTAGGCTTGTGTGGGCTCTGGATGCTCTGGATCTCTCCTACTAATCTGCTGCCATTTCAATTTCCTATACACCTTACTTTTTAGTAAAAGTGTGTATTTTGCTGTTTGTGTGTGTGTGTGTGTGTGTGTGTGTGTGTGTGTGTGTGTTTCCCCCCTCCCCCAGGCTGCTTTGGCATGGTACGTACTCCACCATCTTAACTGGAAGTTCTCGAGCTGTTTAACTTTTAGTAGACATTCGAAAACAGTATTGTCAGAATTCCTCCCCATTCTTTGGCTCTTCAGTTCCTCCCCTGACTTCTTCTGCAATGGTCTCTCAGCCTTTCAGGACATGATAGACATGTTTCACTGATTAGTGTGATACGTTCTAGTGAGCTTTTGGTTAGGGAAGCTACTGATGCCCCCAAAACATTATAGGCTTTTTCCAAGGCTCTTGTTTGCTCACTAGAAGTATATGGTAAGACCCAGTTACTGAAGACTCCACATTCTTTAGTTTCAGATCACTGTGAAAACAAGCTGGAGCTAAGTAGGAAGCCTCCTCCCTTTAGGCTAGCTTTCATGATTCTGGAAAGGGCTATGCAGCCTGCTGGGGAAGAACAGTCATCAATATTTTAAACCTGGAGTGGACCCTGCAAGATACATGACTGGCCAGCCAGATAAATGTGTCAATTGGTGCATCAACCTGAAGTGACTCAAAATCCACTAAAGTGCTGACAAGTGACAGTGGAGTGTTTACCAATCAGTGAAACATTTCTATCATGCCCTGAAAGGCTCAGGGACCATTGCAGAAGAAGTCAGGGGAAGAATTTAAGAGCCAAAGAATGGGGAGAAATTCTTCCAATACTGTTTTCTGGATACAAAGTGGCCTTGATATTCATGACCTCACAGTGGCTGACAGTACCTATATAGGTCCTGCATAATAGTAGTGATAATATGATGTCAAAATAGAAGAGAGACTAGCTGGAAAGGAGATGAGTTTCAGTGAAAAGGGAGGTTGGAAGGGGGAAAGAGGTGGTGTGAGGTTATCCTAATCATAGTATATTGTCCATAGAAGGTGTCAATATAAAATTAAAAAAGAAACAGTTTGAATGGTCCATAAATGGTAAATAATAAGTAAATAAATATAATGAAATTGTTAACTGTATATTTACACTTTGGGAAATTATTGAGTATAAATCAATTTGTTAAATTCTAGGTGTCAGTGTTACAAGTATATCTTATGCATATACTATGGTAATAAAATTCTATCCCACTCTGTAAGAATGCCAACATGCTTAGGCATTAAGTTCTGAGTCCTCAACAAGTTTAAATGTAAGAAGAAAAGAGGACAGAAACCACTAAATATTATAAACATAGAATATGGGTAAGTTGAATTATTGTGACCATGAAAGACGGATGTTTACTTAATGTTAATTTCTTCACATAGTTTCTTCTCTGTGGCCTTTTCAATATTATTGTCTTACCAAAAATGTCATATTATTATTTCTTCTTCAAGATTTTAGTGTAACTATTGTCTTGCTCATTTATAATATTTTTCAAATAGCTTATTACTGTTCTCTTTAAATATCAGCAATAATATAGAACATTGAAAATAATTATTACAAGTGATATTTTATACTGTCTAGTAAAAGATTCAGGTAACACTCATTTCATCTTCACTTTTCCATGAAACAGACACTTTTGTTTTCAATACAATTAGGTATATAAAATTGAGTATGATTATTTTTTTCTCAAAGATTATTTGTTAACTATGCTTCTCAATGTGGAATTCTTCCTCAGAGTTTTTCCAGTGAGAAAAAAAAAAAAATATATATATATATATATATATATATATATATATATATATGTATATGTATATGTGTGTGTGTGTATCTTCTATAAAAAAGGCAGCTCCAATAGAGCAGTGGCACTTTGCCAATGTATTTATTCATCCCTACCTAATCTCTAAGTGCTATTAACTCACTGAGATTCAAACAGTATGACAAATTACTTTAGTTTCAATATTTGAACTGAGTTGCACATATTGAAAAAACATAGATATAAACCAGTTAATTTTACATTGATTATAAAAAATAACAAGTTATCTTAAACCCTCTACATGAAATTGGAATACTGAACATTATGATTTCAAAATGGTATTATTTAATATGGGTAGGGATTTATTTGTGCTTAACATCAAGAACAAAGTTTTATGACAAGATTATAACTATTTTCAATCCAGCTATGTTAATACTTATAAATTGTTCTTTTTCCTGTTTTTAAATTACTGAACACAAATGCATAGAGACTCATTTCAAGTTATAATTATCACAAAATTGTGTTTTTATTTAGTTATGTTGTTCTCCGTTTGTAAGCATCAGTGTCTCCCATTAGTTATCAATTCTACATGTGTAAGACAGATTAAAATTAATTTTAATATAAAATAAATTTTAAAGATTATTATACACTATGTCCATTATATTTTCATTTTTAATGAAATTGTTTTGGAGACATATATATAAAACATACAGAGCTGGAGAGATTGATCAATGGTTAAGGCACTTCCCTGTAAAGCCTAACAACCTAGGTTTTATTCCCCAGTATCCATATAAAACCAGATACACAAGGTGGTACATGTGATCTTGAGTTTGTTTGCAGAGGCTAGAGGCCCTAGCACACACATACTCCTCTCTCTCTCTCTCTCTCTCTCTCTCTCTCTCTTTGTTTGAAAGTAAATAAATAAAATATTTTAGAAGCACATAAGTATTACCTTTCTTCTTGGCAACAATATCTTATGAATTTATGCAAATAAACATGGTAAGACTAAAATATTGATCTTATGCTATTGAAAATTAGGGGTGATTTATCTGAGAATATTAAAGAGCCTCTAGTGAAAAATCTAAAGGTATGCCCAATCTGGTGCTGCATGCAGCCGAGGGTAGTAATGAATGAAAAATCAAAAACTTACTTAAAACATTATGAGGTTTTTGTATGACTATTTTTGTAACTCTATTATATAATTCTGAAGTGTGAATTTGGTAGATAACCACATCCTATCAAAATGTGAAAAGTCTGGACACAACTAATTTAAAGGACAATTTAGAAAACAAACATCTATTATATAATGCAGGACAGTACATCAGAATGCCATGCTGGAACAAAAAGGAAAACTAGCTTTTTCCTGGCTAGGCCTCACAGTGCTGTGAGGGAGCTGCTGGAAGAAAATGGTCACCAATAGGATGAATACCCAGTGGATCCTACAGATTGTGAAATCAACAAGCTGCAAAAGAAGTACACACTCATGTAATAGTGGTAACAGCCTCTGCAGGTAACCAACAATTCCATGAATGTGCATGAAACCTGCTCAGTGGGAAAGAACTCATATCTGGTACTGGCAACCAAGTCAAAATTCCATAGCCAGGAATCTCAGACTAAAGAAAGAATCCCACACTGCTCTCTGTGGAAGAGTGGGCTGGTACACCAAAAATCTCTCATATAACTTTGCATACCCTCTGTTGCCAAAACTACCTTTAATCTTGGTTGGAGAATCTGCTCTATTTTTATAGAGAAAATGGAGGAGAGCAAAGATCCATCAATAAGATAAGAGGATAACTTATCCACCTCACACAATATTTACCACCTCTTCCACATCTGATTGGGCCCAGGAGAACCTTCAGTGGAATCAACACCAGGGATACTGTTCCTACTGCTAACCTGATAACCAGCTCCAGGGTAAGAGTGGTAAACAAGGTGATCAATCAAAACATATCAAAGCAGAAATCCAGAGGATGCAAAGAATTCAACATTGAATCAGACTGCCAACATACCTGCCATGGCTCAGAAAATTTTTCAGAAGAGGGACAGAAAGACTGTAAGAGACACATATTAGGTAGGAATACCCTGAAGCACCCTCCCTCCACTACCTCATAGGGACTGATTGATGCCTTCATGACCCCACAGTTAATCCCATAGCCCCATTGAGAAGGGCCCCAGGAAAACAGAAATATACATACATACATACATACATACATACATACATATATATTCACAGACACCAGTCCAAATATTCAACTCAATAAAACTATCCTTGTATGGGACATCAAAATACAAATTTGACCTTAAAAACACTGTTGCAGTCTGGTTCACATTGCTGGTAGAAATCACTCAACCAAGAGCAGCTTCTGGAACAAAGAGTTTTATTTTGACTTACAGGCTTGAGGGGAAGCTCCATGATGGCAGGGGAAAGCAATGGCATGAGCAGAGGGTGGAAATCACCTTCTGGCTAACATAAGGTGGACCATAGCAGGAGAGTGTGCCAAACACTGGCAGGGGGAAACTGGCTTTAATACCCATAAGCCGGCCCCCAACAATACACTCCCTCCAGGAGGCATTAATTCCCAAATCTCCATCAGCTGGGAACCTAGCATTCAGAACACCTAAGTTTATGGGGGACATCTGAATCAAACCACCACAAACACTCAGAAGATTGGTACCAGTTAGGTCCTCGACAGTCTGAATAGTCTTCCTATGGAATGCATTACTACTAGGAAATGGGATGTTGCCAGATTAGTATGAGTATTTGCTTGCTTGGGTAATTACTCTACATTCATACAATAAAGATATCTTAGAGGAAAAGTCTCATACTATGACTGTAAGCATATTTTAAGTTTAAGTAATAGTATATTATATATTGTAGAAAGAAAATTAATTTAATTTCTATTAAATATATATTAGCTAAACACTAGTGTTAAATAATCATTACTTCCTATGTAAGCATTCATTATTTGCCATGTACGTATTATTATTTGCTCTCATTTGCACAGAACCTAAATGAGACTGAAGTAATTACATGAATGTGGATATTCAATTGTGGGTTCTCAAGACAGTTAATATTCTTAAGATTAAGTGCCAGGCTCCCCCGGCAGGTAGTGCTGAGGAAGGACCAGGACTGCTGGTTCCTCCCAAGGGGTTGAGGAGGAGGATGAGTGGCGATGGCTCAGAACCTCTCCTAGTCACTGGAGAAAAACCACACTGAGTCAGGAGTCTTATCGAAGCAGGAACTCACTTTATTTTTACAGGTGGTTGCCTATATGAGAATGAAGGTTGGGATTCTAGGATGGGGGGAGAGGTAAGGGCCAATAGCATACCACAACTTTTGAGATGATTGGTCCCAAGCGTGCACACGCAGGAATTCCAACTCCTACTTGGAAATAGCAGGCCAGAAGCCATTAGGTGTCTTTCTGAGTCATAGCTGGCCAGAGGCAAATTGACAAACTTTAGCTAGGCTCAGGAAGTTCCACTAGGCCTTATGCCTGGGCCTTGAAAGGCCTAACATCTCCCCTTTTGTTTTTGTAAGAGCATTCGTCACCATGGCCACTATCTTAGGATGTCCCCCTCTGGGGATCTTACCCATCACTGGGTACCATGTGTTTAGCTTGTTGAGAACCCACTCCATGGCCTGTCTTAGATTGTCTCAGTCAGTCTGAGATCTTACCCATCATTGGTCACATGGAGGGCAGAGGAGATGGCAATGGGTCATTTGAGAAACTTAATTCCTGAGTTTCCAGCCTGTGGTAATGTATCTCAACCTGATGGATTTTTTATTGCCGCTATCTTCTGGTGAATTAATTGTGTAATTTTGCTACAGACACAAGGCCCAATAGTGAGAATAATGAAAATGAGAAGGAGGGGCCCACGTAGAGGGAGGAGGTAGGGTAAGAAGCCATGTAGGCCTGTCCACAGTGGGTTGTCCTGGAGGTCCTGCCATCTCCTCTCCAGGTCCTTTGAAGCCTTTTGATCTTGTCTTGAACGATTCCCAATATATTGGCATAGAAACATCATTTTTCCTTTAAAACCAAGCATATGCCTCCCTTTTTGGCCGTTGGTAGGTCTAGTCCCTTCCTGTTTTGTAAGACTACCTCAGCCAGGGAATCTAGCTGTTATTGGAGATAGGTCTCCCTCTAATATAAACCAAAAGAGGGCATAGGAAGGGCCTCATGTCCAGGAATCATATCTACATCTGGGAGTAAGGTGGATGGGGCACAAAGGCCCATCCAATTGGTGCACAGAAAGTGATAGGCCATCTCACATCCACAAACATAAACCATTCCAGAAGGCGGGCAGCGTTGAGCACTGGGCTCAGTTGTGTTAAAAGTACAGAAGGAAAGATGAATGTATCCCACATCTATACTGGAATTATTAGGGGAAGGCGTGGCCCAAGTGCAAGTTCCAGAGGAAACATTGGGAAAAGCTGGATGGGGATGGGGAAGGTGGATGAGAAATTTTTTAAGGTTGTATGGGCAACTGTATTTGTATCATTGGTGATTACTTCAAGCAGCTGAGGAGGCCCAGAGCAGAAGCAAAGTTAGTAATCCTTTGCAAGAGAGGGATTTGTTTGTTTTAGCACTGTGAAGAGCATTTTAGGAAGAGTCCTCAGGGGTGGGACACTCCCTGGAGAAGTGATTGTCAGTTTCCCATTGTTGGGACAAATATTTTAGGTCTCTCACTGATACCCAAATGGGTCTTTTTCTTCTTACAAAGTTTTCCCATGGCCAAAAATTCCATGAGCTTCACACAAGTTTCTATCAAAAACTCCTTCCTGTTACAGAGTTTTTACACTTCAATCACTTCTCAGTACAAAAAGACTACTAAGGCCAGTCAAGTGGCTTCTGACACTGAATATACATAATCTTGCTTACATGTAGGTGCTAAAGTCTTGCTGCCAAAGGGCCCAGAGTTATGGATACAAGGCCAGCCAAATGGCTCCAGACAATCCCCCTGACATCTTTTTTATGAACCAGGCCCTTCTGGGCCTCGGTGCACAAAGACTGTGCCTGTCTTAGGTTGTCCTCTATGATATTTAGGCCTTACCTGACATTGGTACATGAATTACATCATTCATGCCCTGTCTTAGGTTGACCAAACTTGAGAGAATCTTACCCACCTTTGACTACCAGCCTCTGCAGGGGCTTTAGGATAATGTCTCAAGCTGGGGTCAGGTCTGCAGCTTTATCCCATGTACTTTTGCATGGATATCCATAATGGATCTCAAAAGGCATATAATGAGTATGGGCAGCAGACACAGAATGAGCAAAACAAACAAACACACAAAAACAACAACAACAACAACAACAAAACCCTACCTGTAGCAACAAAGCTTCCTATCCAAAAAGTGAGAGAATTGCATCCAGGCAAGGCAGACTTAAAAGCAGATATTAAGTCATCAGCAGCTTCAGCTGCATCAAAAGTAAGATGATTATTTTGTAAAGACAAAATCTCTGAATGTAACTGAATCAGATCCAAAGAAATATTATCATTATGCCAAATGCCTCTTAAATGTATTTTCCCAACACTATTGACTGTCATTATATTTTTTAGAAGAAACATGAATCCATTGAAAATCTACATGACACTCCAAATGAGTTCTAACTTTCAACCCTAGTATCTCTTAACCCAAATACATAACCATATCACACAGAGCATCTAACAGGTGAAACTGTATTGAGAGTAAGGATTGAGCCCAAGATCTTAAAGGGAGGCACAGTTTGAACTTTTTCAGGACCTACTTTAAAGCTGTGAGTATGAAGGATAGTTAGACATTAAAAGTACAAGCCTAAAGCTAAAAGCCACAGCACACTTCAGGAACTCTTGCTAGGCACACTTTGCATATCTTTAGACTGAAATCTGAAACCCACCACCACAACTTAAGATCCACACAATGGCACTGATTCCATCCAGGTGGCTGCAGAATGCAAAGTACAAACAAATAAACAACTGAATATATTGGGGGCATGTATTCAAACTACCAAATTCTGCCCCTGGCTCCCAATAGATTTATAACCATCACACATTATAAATTGTACTCAGTTCAATTTCAATGGTCTTGAAAAATCAAACAAGTTAAACATTAAACACTTCTAACATATAAAGGCACAGAGTAAACATTTTTAACTGGTATAAGGCATAGCAAGGAGAGAATAAAACAATAAAAACTCAACCACCATCCAAAAGTGTTTGCATTTCTATGATAGTCTTACCTCAGGTATCCTTTACATGGTAAAATAATTGGACCATCTTCCTTAAGATTGCTAATGTGTTGACAATAGCAGCTTTAGTAATCTAAAGCCAGTCTCTGGCCAGTAAATTTAACTTGCTTAAAGTTTTCCATCCCTAGTTTAGAAATTTTATAGATATTATCACTTGAGAAAGTTTCCTTCTGGTTCTAGTTTGCATGTGGTTCTTTCATTGACTCTGTCAATTTCTTTCTGAATCTTTGTATATGATGATACAGAATCTATCCAATATTTGTATGATACACAGCAAAATGTGATTTCATATGTTAATCAGGCTTGCATTCTGGGGTAAATCTACTTGGCTATACTGTAGAGGACCAGACAATAGGGAAGATGGAGAGACAGGGTAGGGTAAGGCAGGGGCGGGGGACACAAAACTGGACCCAAGTGGAAATGGTACCATAAAAATCTGCATCCTAAAAGACAGAGTAAATGATTGAACCTTCATCAGGTCCTCAGAGGGAACACCTGAATCACAGGGCCCTGGAGAGGGTATGATGAAGACTAACTTTAATATTCTCCTGTTTATCTCTCTCTCTCTTTCTCATCTCTATCTCTTTTATATTACCTATCTTTCTCTTCCTTCTTTTCCTTGGCACTGGACTGTAACTCCAATTACCAGCATGTGGTTAAAATCCACAGCAAACTCTTGATCAGAGAGACCTACAAAATTTTCCAAAAGAAGACAGATTTCTATCAGAGTACTTGAAGACTAACCAAAGGTTAGTGGTAAGACCCTACTGCCAAAGACACCATATGCTGTTGGTATGGAACATGGACATCTGGCTGTAATCTGAAAGAGAGACAGTCCCCAGACAGTTAGCTCATTTAGTGCCAGAAGGTGCTACATGAGTGACTAGGGGAAAATGACCAACATCTGTCCAAACAACTTGTGGTCTAAGCTACTCAACAGCAAACAACCTGACATGATACTCACAGAAGTGCAACAGTGGCACAGAGCCATGGGAGGTAACCAACTGTTCTTGACTTGGTTAACTGATCTGTTCAATGGAATGGAAATTTGTGGAAGAGGGGTTGTAAAGATTGTTAGAGCTACATGTTGGGACAATATGCACAGAGACATTGTGTCTTACCCATAACTAATGGGTAACCCCACAATGCATGACCCAAATTCCCCCAAAAGGAGAATTATTATGGAGGGGGAAGGACAGGGAGGAGGCTAATGATGGTACCAATATGGCTGTATACACACTGTGTACATAAATAATTTTAAAAAGATAAGACTTGTAAGAAATAAAGAATTTTAAATTATGTTTAAAGTGCTCTCAAAATATCTTGCATTTATGTTTCTTATACTAGTGTTGAGAAATTTTTGTACTTTTTAAATGATTGGGATCTATTTTTTTCTTCTTATGATATCTTTTTTCTTTTTTTGGTAAAGCATATTTACTCTTCTCATAAAATTCCATGGGAAGTGATCTCTGTCTTCATATTGAAAAAACAAAGTGGTGAATATTGGAACTAATTTCTCTGAACTTTGTGATAGGATGTACCAATTCCGCTGACAAATAGAGTGTACCATGTGTCTTTGCTGGCAGAATTTAAATGGACAATTCAATTCTTTTTTTTTTTTTTTTGTCATATTAGCTTTGGCTACCTGCTCCCAGAATTAGTTTTTGTAGTTTGTGTCTTATAAAATGTTTGTGAAACTAAGGTAAGCCAATTTGTTATTATACAGTTTTTTTATTTTTTTTGTTTATATGGTTAATCTATTTTTAAAATTTTTTTTATTTATTTATTTTTATTTGAGAGTGACACAGAGAGAAAGACAGATAGAGGGAGAGAGAGAGAATGGGCGCGCCAGGGCTTCCAGCCTCTGCAAACGAACTCCAGATGCGTGCACCCCCTTGTGCATCTGGCTAACGTGGGACCTGGGGAACCGAGCCTCGAACCAGGGTCCTTAGGCTTCACAGGCAAGCGCTTAACCACTAAGCCATCTCTCCAGCCCTTAATCTATTTTTTATTCATTATGTACATACATACAGCCATATTGGTACCATTGATACTGTCCACCCTGTACTCCCCCTCGTCAGGGACCCTGATTAATTTATCATTATGTAGAAATTTTGTACGGGTACATCATATGTTGGTACCATCATTTCTGTCCCTATTGTCTCCACCCCACTGAAAATTTTCCTTAGTGGGATTGCTGTTATTCACCATGGATTTGTGGTTTATGTGTGGTAAGGGCAACAGTCTGTCAATGTGGGGAGGGAAATGTCTCTGTATATTACCTCCCACCTTATGGATCTTATAATCTTTCTGTTCTCTTTTCTACAAATGTCCCTGAACCTTGGTGGGTGTGCTTTAAGTAGTTATTCAATTTTCATGGAATTTAGTTTTCACTGGCAGTAGTGAAGTATTTTAACATCTGTAGGGAACTTTCTTGCACTATGTTTGCTTACTAAGAATTGGTTTGCCATTTATTTTTCTCTTAAAAAGAAATCCAGGCTGAAGAGATGCCTTAGCAGTTAAGGCACTTGCCTGCAAAGCCTAAAGACCCGTGTTCAACTCTACAAGTCCAATGTAAACAGACACACAAAAGGTGATACAAGTGCAAGATTGCACATGTGCACAAGACAGCACATGCATCTGGAGTTCGATTATGGTGGTTGAGGTCCTGATATGCCAATTCCTTCTCTCCCACTCTTGCTCTTGCTATCTCACATTAAAAATGGTAAGTCCTTGAGCTGGGCACACACCTTTAATCCCAGAACTCTTGGAGGCAGAGATAGGAGGATCATTGGGAATTTGAGGCCACCCTGAGACTACATAGTGAATTCCAGGTCAGCCTGAGCTACAGTAAGACTCTACCTCAAAAAATAAAATAAAATAAAATAAAATAAAATAAAATAAAATAAAATAAAATAAAATAAAATAAAATAAAATAAAATAAAGGCAAGTACATTGGGATTGCCTCAAAAAATTAAATAAATAAATAAATAAAAGGGGTGGAAAGATTTCTTAGAGGTTAAGGTGCTTGTTTGCTAAGCCAAAGAACCTAGGTTTGATTCCCCAGTGTGGGTCCCTGGGTCCTCAGAGCCATGGTTCCCAAAGGCATCCAGTAAACCATGGAGAGTGAACACAATGAAAGACTCACTTTTGGGAGACAGTCTCTGTGAACAGCTTAGTTTAATCAATAGGAAAACGTGTTTATAACATCTGAGACTGGGAAGAGGGTCCTAAGGGGATTGGATGTAATCAACATATGGGGACATACATTTTCAGCACATAAGCAATGGTAGAGAGAATGTATAGGATACAGGGGGATGGTCTATGCAAATGTTGCTGGCAGATACCATATAAGGAGTTTCCTAGAATACTGGCCAAAGGTCATAAGGCAAAGCCTAAGTTCAGATGTGTTGGGCTTGGGGAGGGAGTGGCTTCCTCTAGCCCGGGGTCTTTTGCCTTTCCTGGCAGCTCAGGCTCTTCAACTTAAGACTCCAGTCTGTCCCTGACAGTGCCCAACACCCCAGAGCCCATACAAGCCAAATTCACTCGGTGGCTCATGAATCTGCAGCTTTTTTTGCAGTGGCTGAAGACCCTGGTATGACCGTTCCATGTATATCGGCCTCTCTCTCTCTCTCTCTCTCTCTCAAATAAATAAAATAAAATATTTTTTAAAAATTAATAATTAAAAAAATCTTTGGGTTAGGCATGGTGGTGCACATTTTTAATCCTAGCACTAGGGAGGCAGAAATAAAAGGGTTTCTGTGAATTTGAGGCCACCCTGAAACTACATAAAGAATTCCAGATCAGCCTGGGATAGAGTGAGACCATATCTGAAAAAAAAATCTTTGATTTGGCTGATTTTATTCTATTCTTTTAGAGAATGTGAATTCTCTCTATTTTTTCGATATAGATGTTGAATTGTTTATGTGTAGAATATATTTTTATAAATGACAGAAGATAGCACCATGAAAGAATGTAGTATTCAAGCATTGAGACATGGCTTGTCATCTGCATGTTCAGTTCCAATGGTTCTAATAAATGATCAAATTGCTCAACCCTGGCAAATATGAAAGTGCATAAAAATACAGAAACTAATTAATGTCTTACAGTTGCTTTAGTAAAAATTAAAAGATACATGAGGGCTGGAGAGATGGCCTAGTAGTTAAAGTGCATGCCAGTGAGGCCCAAGGACCCAGGTTTGATTCTCCAGGTCCTACATAAGCCAGATGCGCATGGGGCACATGTATTTAGGGTTCGTTTGCAGTGGTGGGAGGCCCTGGATCACCTATTCTAACTCTTTCTCTCTCTCTCTCTCCCTCTCTATCTCTAATAAATAATTAAATAAAAATAAATCACTAAACAAAGATATATGAATTATTTTAATAAAGTTCCTGAGGTATAAAATGTTTAATATATTTTATAAAAACATGTAGAAAATATTTTATATCTGTTATAGAAACAAAATTCCAAGCACACATACATGTATACATACATATCAAATACATATTAGAGGAGACACATGATACAGGAGCTATCATTTATAAAAACTTGTAATAGAAGGAGATATTAAAATTTGTTGGAGAGAAATAAATACTTTGAATGTGAAAATTCAACAATTTGTATTCAAATGCTCTGCATTATGAAGTGTCATATGTAGTATTCCCCTCATGACAGAGTGAATAATGAAAGCTATAACAGATTCCCTTTATAAAAGGAATCTCATGTGATTATTATTCTATTTAGGAAGAATAAAACAACCTTTCATTTGACATACATGTCTAAGGGAAATTCTTTGGGCATTTTTATTTGTTCTCTTAAATGTTATTCATCTTTGATAAGTGATCTATAAAAGCACTGTATGATCTTTCTGTATTTATAGTGATTCAAAACATTAAATGCAATAAGAGAAAACTGGAAACATGAACAAAGAAAGGTTAAGTAGCTGAGAATGAAATGTAGAAGGTGCCCAGTATTCTAAAACAAAATTTGGAGGTAACTTGAATTAAAGGGTCCTACTGCTCTTGGCAGAGAAATAATGATATTTGATTTCAAAAGGTACTTGTACAATTTTTTAAAAGTAAAACATGATGAAACATAACCAACATTTCTCTAAATATCACATAGATTAATTAAGTGTGGAAAAGCTTCTGTCCAACCTGACTAAAAACATAAACACAAAGGTGGGAATTCCTACAACATTGCAATGATGATCATTTCAGATGTAATTGCTTATGATAAAATTTACTAAAATTATTGAGTACAATCCATTTATTGGGATATTTCATTATAATACTTTTTTATTAAAAATAAAACAGAGGCCTTCTGTAATTATGGGTTACATAGTGTGCAAAATTACACTAGTAGGTAATTAACTATGATATTTGTAGGATTTCAAAATGTGATATTTGACCTATCAAGCATTATTTCTTAGCTGTATTCTGAAAAATAAGATTTCATCATATCAAAATCAAAACATAAAGTTTCTTAATCTTTCATTTTAGTAAATAAGTTGTCAGCTTCTTTAATAAAACTACATTTCTAATAATACAGCTAAATCTTATTCATAATTCTGTCAGTATCATGCTATGACCCGTAGTAATATTGTGACTATACTATTAAAATGATAACAACAATGTAGAAAAACGAGATGATTAATACCTAATATCTGTGAATGTATAACTGCATTACTCTGGAATGTTAGGGGTATTCCTCTTTATTTTTAAGATTGTATATCTAGGCTAGGGAGATATAATAATCACTACTGTGATTGTTTATAAGTATGAGGACCTGAGATCAATTCCCTGCACCCACACAGAATGCCTAGGCATGGTGACTTGGAAATCCAGTATTGGAAAAGCAGAAAGACAAATCCGTGGGACTCAATGACCAGACACTTGAGCCTTTGTGATTAACTATCACCCAATAAGGGAACAACAGGTATAAAAAGATGGACTGCATTTGTATAAATGAAGAACTACACCTGAGGTTGTGTTCTGTCTTCTACATGCACTTCAACATGTGGACATATGTACATACCAAAGTGCATAAAAATGAATGCATACCTGTACTAAGTCTATTATTTATTATTTATTATTATTTATGCTACAAAATTACATTCAATCAAATGCACTATACTTATTTTTCTTTAATCCATCTAATGTTACTGTTTTATAGTATTGTATATCAAGATAAGCATAGAGGGCTGGAGGGATGGCTTAATGGTTAAGGTGCTTGCTTGCAAAGCCAAAGGACCCAGGTTCAATTCTCCCAGACCCATGTTAGCCGGATGCACAAAGGGACACATGCATCTGGAGTTCGTTAACAGTGGCTGGAGGCCCTGCCATGCCCATTCTCTCTCTCTTCCTCTCTCCTTCTCTCTCTTGCCCTCTTTATCTGTCAAACAAATAAATAATAGCATAGTTTTTAAAAGATAAGCATAAATTGTGAATGAATTATATAGTATTTCCTCATAAAACATGTGTGCATGCACATACACATACATTTATTTGTATATATGTATACATATAGGCATATTTATATACTCTTTTTTATTTACTGCTCCAAAGAGGTACAAAATGATGGTTTTACTATACTTATTCTTGTGGTTTTCTTAACAATATTTCATTCGTAGTAAATTTAGTGAGGCTTGAAGTCCTCTTCTTTTCAGATATGTACAAAATACTTAGATGTGGATAGTTAATATATTTCATTATACTCCACCAATAATTAGTGTAGATATAGCTATATAACTCAAACTAAGCCAAACTATATTCAAGACTATGAATTTTGCTGAAATTACTTCTCTCCACTGAATTTCTTGTTAAAGTTAGCCTTATCCCTACACATTTTGGTGAGATAAACTAGTAAATTCCATTGTTATTTAAAACTAAAAAATATGTATTTTATATAAAATAATTGAGTTGAAATTTTGATCTAATGGAGAATAAATAATGATGATAGAAAAGTGTCATTATTTATATGATAAAATAGAACATAACTGAGTTGAAGTTCTCATCCAATGGATAATCACTAATACATTCTGACAGAAAATTATCATTATTTGTATGACAAAAATTATGTAGTAAAAGAGTCTAAACCTAGTCAGAAACTTTGTTGGCCTACACAATTTATAATTTTTCCTGTCTTTTTAAATACATTTGTGCATGTATGTGAGCATATGGAAGAACATGTGTGTGTGTGTATGTGTGTTTACATTTGTGTGCACATATGTGTATTTATGCATGGAATCCAGCAGACAGGTTTAGGTATTGTTTCTAAGGAATACCATAAACCTTTTGAACCAAAGTTATTTTTAAACATTTCTATTTAGTTATTTATTTAGAGAGAAAGGGAGAGAGAAAAAGGCAGATAGAAAGACAATGGTCATGCCAGGGCCTCCAGCCACTGTGAATGAACTCCCTAGGCAGATATTACTTTGTGCATCTGGTTTATGTGGGTCCTGGGGATTCTAACGAGGGTCCTTTGTTTTTTTAGGCAAGTGCCTTAACTGCTAAGCTACTTTTTCCAGTCCAAAACAAAGTCTTACTTGGACTGTAGTCCACTAATTAGGGTAGTCTGGCCAACAAGCTTCAGGAGTCCATATCTTACCACCATGCCTGTCATTGTCTGTGGGTACAGAGGCTCAATCTCATGTTCTTGTGCTTACAAAGCAAGCACTTTACACTGGAATATATCTCTAGTCTCACTTCACGGTCTTTCTTAAATCGTCATTTCAAAACAGGTAAATCTCACATATATAATTTAAAAATAAGAGAATATATATATATCCTCTTGTTTATTTTATAGAGTATATAAAATACACATACATCATATTATATATGGTCATGTTTGTGATTTTAATTTTCCAATACTGCATTTATTGGTGGAAAGTATGATGGACTAAATAAATTTAAATATCTTGCATCTGAGAGGATGTGATTTCCTCATCAATATGATGAAAAGATTAGGATCTCCTACTCTCTCACTTTCCATTCACCTCCAAATAAGGGCCACAATGAAAATATTTTCCTTTCAGTAACTTATCTAGTTGTAGAGGATCTTAAAATATATGGAGACTTCTTTAGCACGCTTATAATTTTTTAGTATTTATAATTTTGGAGTTATTATATTATTTATATTTAAGAAAACATTTCAATTCCACATGAAATTAAGCTCAAAAAGTACCTGAGTGGGCTGGAGAGATGGTTTAGTGGTTAAGCGCTTGCCTGTGAAGCCTAAGGACCCCGGTTCGAGGCTCAGTTCCCCAGGTCCCACGTTAGCCAGATGCACAAGGGGGCACACACGTCTGGAGTTCGTTTGCAGAGGCTGGAAGCCCTGGCGCGCCCATTCTCTCTCTCTCCCTCTATCTGTCTTTCTTTCTGTGTCTGTCGCTCTCAAATAAATAAATAAATAATTAAAAAAAAAATAAAAAAAAGTACCTGAGTATGTAAATAAAGTAATAAAGTCCCTAAGAAGCTATTTGGCCATAAGCAGTTGTGGGAATGATTCTTCTGAGGATGCTACACTGACTGTGTGTGTAACTGATGGAAGATGTAGGCATGAGCAGTTCTACACAATGAGAGAAATGTATAACAGAGGGAAAATAGTGAAGGAGATCCAGAAGGTGAGGCTTTGTAATGAATTGGAGTCCTCAAGAAAATGATCAGAAGTGAAAATTAAGTGTTTAAATGGGATAAGTTTTGAACTGAACAATGATCTCTTAAAAGATAGAAACAAAAAGAATGGACAAAATACATAAAGAATAATGAAGTAGGATATCAAGATTAATTTCTCACATATTTCACTAATAGAAAGTAATAGAGGTGCAATAATGCAATGAAGATATCATTGATTGATCAGTGAGAAATATTGTATTGAATAGAATACAGAAAAGCTGAGATGGAATAGTCATAGGCTTTATTTATAGTCAGTAGTGTAATCTAGTATCTTTGAACCAATAAGTATTATGTTCTACTCTGAACTAAATAATCCTAGAAAGTAAATTTGATTTACAAATCTCTATTTAACATGCTCTCGGTTTGAAGAGTGTTCCCAGTATCATTTGACCCAATTTTCTAATCCTAGCAAATAACTTATAAGAAGTGACTTTAAAAGGGTGATTAAAAGAAATATTACCCTTTCATAAGAACAGAAGTCAGGGAAAGTCAAACAATGATCCTAAAACAATGGAGTTGTTACTAGAGTTACTAGAGTTGATTAGTTGTAGTGGTGGCTGAGGTAGAAAAGCAGACCATCACTTCAATTATGTTTGTGAGAGACCTATTTCTTTGCTTTATTCCTGATTTTCAGTAGAATCATTTTCAATACAACAGAAAACTGTCCCACTGGATAGCAGAGGGGTGGATAAAGACTCTTATTTTTCCAGTAGCAGCTTATTAAAGCAACTTTATCAGCTGTGCCTTCCACATCTAGGTGACTGTCTGGCTCCTTACCACAAGAGTTTGACTATAAGAAGAAGGGCTTCAAGTATCAGTAAGAACTGGTTATGTACAGATAAGATTAGTGGAACCAGTAAAAATAGGAAGACATTCTGACATTGATAACTCCTGTGAATGACTCTAGCAAAGAGTACTATTATAAACAAGAATATAAATTAGAAAATTATGATAGTTTTATAGATAACATTTCAAATAGTGTTTTCACAGTGTTATAAAATGTATTGCTACATGTGATTTTGTCAGGAGTAGGTGAACATGTCCATTTCTATTCATTAATTTCTTGTAAAGATAGTGTCAGATGAAAATTTAAAAAATGCAGAGCTAGGGAGATGGCTTGCTGGGTAAGAGAGATTACCATGCAAACATGATGGACTGGGATCAGTCCCCAGAACCCACTTAAAAAGATGGATATGGTGTACTGGAGAGATGGATTACTAGTTAAGTCATTTGCCTGCAAAGCCAAAGAACCAAGATTTAATTCTCCAGTTAAGCCAGATGGACAAGGTGGCAATGTATCTGGAGTTTCATTGCAACAGTTTGAGGCCCTGGTACACATTCATTCTGTGTCTCTGTCTCTGTCTCTCTCTTCGTCTTTCTGTCACTCATAAATATATATATATATTTTGTTTTTTGAGGTAGGGTCTTACTCTGGTCCAGGCTGACCTGGAATTAACTCTGTCATCTCAGGGTGGCCTTGAACTCATGGCAATCCTCCTACCTCTGCCTCCCGAGTGCTGGGATTAAAGGTGTGTGCTACCACGCCCAGCTAAATAAATATATTTTTTAAAAATACTGGGTTTACTCATGCATGCCTGTATTTTCAGTCTGTGTGACATGGAGACGAGAATTGCTGAGCTCACTGGTCAACAAATGTGACTGATAATATGACAGCTTCTGGGTTGAGAGAGACGGTTACAAAAAGCAACATGGATAAGTGATAGAAGAAAACACCAAACATCCCCCTCTGGTATCTGTGCATGTATATGAGGCATGTGAATCTGCACATATATGTGCATACATTAGACATACACATACCACACACATACTGGACCACACATATTTTACACCCATGTCAAGAAATAAAAAGAAAACTTGTAAAGAGCTTTCTACTTATGCCAGTATTCAGTAGTGAAATAAAATTCCATAATAATCTCCTTTTTTTTAATAAAGAAAAGCAAATTACCAGAAAGATTCTAGACAAAATTATGAATCTTATAAATGACATTTCACAAGCATTCACAAAAGCATTATAAAATAGAAAGTAACAAATGCCTGAAATATTTTAATACTGAAGTTTTGGGAGAAAACACTGAAAATAGAGTAATTTTGTAAAATAGAATCGAAAAATTATTAATTTACATACAAGGAAGTATATACAATTTCTTTGAATTTATTTCAGATGAGTATTATATAACTAAGAATGTGTGACATTTAGTCAAGCTGCAAAACCAGAGCTTGTTATTTAGAGAGAACTATGAGAAATATAGACTGCATGGTTTGAATATGATACATCCCCAATGGCTCATAAGTTTGAACACTTGTTGCTCAGCTCTTGTCACTCTTTTGGGATGTTATGAATCTTTTAAGACATAGGGTCCATCAGGCAGAAGTGGGTTATTGGGGAGTAGGCCTTTTAAATTCTAGCTCAGGCCTGATGCTGGCCAGATCCACTTCCTCTTCAGTGCCATGCAATATGGACCTTAAAGCATGCTCTTGCTACCATGTGACAAGCCACCACCATGCATTCTCCACTGTCATGAACTGTTTATCTTTAAACAATGAACCAACTAAATCCTATGTCTTTTAATTTGTTTGTGTGAAGTATTCTGCCAAGGAATTACATAATACAAAAAAATGTAAGTAGTGATACAATATTCTTGTATTCTGTTTGCCAATTTTGTTCAGAATTTTTGCATCTATGGTCATGAGGAATATTGGTATGTAGTTTTCTTATTTTTTTCTGTCTTTGTCTGGTTTTTACATGAGGGTGATGCTGACTTCATAGAAGGAGTTTGTTAGAATTCCCTCCTTTTCTATTTTAAAGATGTGTGAGAAGCAGTGGTGTAGGTACTTCATTAAGGTCTGGTAAATTTCATTAGTGAATCCATGTGGGCCTGAGAAAAATGTATATTCTACAGCATTTGGATGGAATATTCTGTAGGTATGTATTATGTCCATTTGTTCCATGACATCATTTAATTCAGATGTCTCTCTGTTTATTTTTTGCTGGGATCACCTGTGAATTCAAAAGAGTGGGGTATTAAAGTCACCCACTGCATTTGTGTTTGGTGTTATCTGTGACCTTATGTCTAATAGTGTTTGTTTGATGAAACTGGGATTCCCCATGTTAGGTGCATATATGTTTAGGATTGTATTGTCCTCCTGTTGGAATGTTCCTTTAATCAGTGTAAAATGGCCTTTTTAATCTTTCCTCATTAATGTTGAAGTTTATCCTGTTAGATATTAGGATAGCAACCCCTGCTTGTTGTTGTTGAAATACAGTATTCTATACTTTCACCCTATGATAGTGTCTATCTTTTATTGAGAGATGAATTTCCTGGAGGCAAGAGATGGCAGGATCCTGCCTTTTAATCCATTCTGCAAGCCTGTGTATTTTGGTTGATGCATTGAAGCCATTGATATTAAGAGTTATTATTGAAATGTATGCATTTATTCTCACCATTCTTTTTATTGTGTAGTGTTTCTTGTTTTCTCTTTACTCATTTAACTGTTATTTGAATGTGGTTTATTTTTGCCTATTTCCTCCTGTGTGTTTTGCTTTCTCTTCTGCATAAAGAATTCCTTCAAGTATTTTCTGTAGAGCTGGTTTAGTTGTCATAAATTCCCTTAGCCTGTTTTTGTTGTTGGATGGCTTTATTTCTCAATCAATTTGGTTAGGTAGCTTTGCAGGATAAAGTAATCTTGGTTGATATTTTTTTTTTTTCTTTCTGAACATGGAATGCATTATTCCAAGCCCTTTTGGCTTCTAAAGTTTGTGTTGAGTAATCTGCAGTTATTTTGATGGTCTTGCCTTTGTAGGTGACTTGCTTTTTCCTCTCTAACTGCTTTCAGTATAATTTATTTGGTTTGTGTGCTTTGTAGTTTAATTATAACATGAAGAGGAGAGTTCTTTTCAGATTTTGTCTCTTTGGTGTTCTAAGACTTCTTGTATCTGCATTGTTATTTCTTCCCCAATTTTGGGTGAACTTTCTTCTATGGTTCTGTTGAAGACACCTACTAAGCCTTTGGATTTAAATTCTTCTCCTTCTGTTATACCCTGAATTCTTATGTTTGATCTTTTCAGAGTGTCCTGGATATCTTAAAATTCCCATTCGTGCCTTGCTATTAGCTTGCCTTTCTCTTTGTTGGACTGTATTAGATCTTCCACCTAGTCTTCTATTTTAGATGTTCTGTTCTCTCCTTCATCCATTCCACTGCTGAGACTTTCCACAGAGTTGTTTTTTTTTTTTTTTTTTTTCATTTCATTGACTGTATTTTTCACAGCCAGGATTTCAGCCTGACTTTTCTTCATTATTTATATTTCCTTACTCATGTCTTATAATGAGCTCTTTATTTCATTAAGCTGGTTTCCTGTGTTCTCTTTCAGTAGTTTGTTTTCTTCTTTAATTCCTTTGTTTTCTTCTTTGATTCATTTCATTTCTTCTCTGATTTCTTTAAGCATAGATACCATCATTTTCTTGATATCTTCGTGAGGCATTTCATCTAAAACCATCTCATTGGTGATCATTTCTGATGGATTTATAATTTTTGGTTGGACTGTATTGTCGTGATTCTTTGAGTTTCATGTATTATAATGTAGCAACTTTTGCATCCTGAATTGATCTGATGCTTGTGTTTTCTACTTATCTGCAGTATTCTTAGATGTGGCAATCCACCTTTGTATACATTCATGATATGAGTTTAAGGTGCCAGGTGTAGCCCTTGTACCACAATCCAGCCGCAGAAGTAATTCTAGGTTTTGAATTTGCTTGCTAAGCAAGTATTATAATGGACTGGGTGGAACAATTCATTGGCAATTTCTAAACTTCAATTTCAGCAATATACACACCAATAAAAACCAGCACAAAGTATGCGATTGTGGAGCTTAAAACAAATAGATAGTCACATAAAGCCAAAATCCTTAAGGGTGTGTGTTGTTCTACACCCTTAATCTTGTTAGCTGGGAGGTAGAGATTTCTGTTCTAAATTGGGTTCCAGGTCAGGCAGGATCTTGATCAGACCCTACCCCCAATAATTTCAGAAGCAAAAGGCAAAGGGCCTAAATAAATATGAAAGCATCAAAGGCAACAATATTCAACCCCCAAATACAGCTTATTTGAAAATGGTAAAACCAACCAAGAATATATAACCCATAACCCCTGACATGTAATGAAAGATTAGCTCTTCTAATGCAGGCCTATGTACATTTTTATTGCCAGTTGGCCTTGTTACCTTTTGGTGTGGCTTCCAATCTCACCAATGTTGAGTGCTCACCTTAATCCCTCCATGTTGTGCTGTGGAGCTGGAGCTCTGATCAGCTGTGCTGTCTGTGCTACCACTGGGGACCTGAATGCTGGAGGTTCACAGTTCTGATGGTGGGGTATGAGAGAGTTCAGACTTCTGGAGTGTTCATGTAGTTCTACCTGTTTTCCTTTCAGTAGCTCCTTAGTTAATCTTCAGATTTCTTAAGTTTTAAGAAGATTGATGAAGTTGAAAAATCCCTTTGTTTAGACTCTATTGCTTCTGGTGTGTTGGTTCTGAGTGGGTGCATGGATCATGGTTCGGTGGGCCACAAGTGCTCCAGTGGGACTCTGACCATTTTCCTCCTTTCTGGTCCATCTTGGTCTCTCTAGCTTCTCCACTGTGTCTAAGAATAACCTATACTCCTTCACTTTTCAGAAGAGGTGTATATTTTGCTGTGGTTTTGCTTATATTCCTCCCTGTGCTGGTTTGGCATGGCTCCTATATGGCCATCTTACTCAGAAATCTGCACTTCTTATTTTTATCTTCTCTGGGATTGTGAATTTGATCTAGTCAAAAATATATTGTCTTCAGTAGTACACATTCATACCTCAGCTTTATTTCTCTGACTTTCACCTACATTTTTTGAGAATGAGCCAGTAGAAGTATCTCAAGTCATTCTTGAGCTATCATGTATACTTTCAGAAAGTGACAAGTATATGGAGATGGTGAAGACTTGGACATCATTCAGTATTATTCACTTTGACAACAATCTTAGTATTGATTTTAAGCAAGAATTAGAAGTGAATTTTCTATTTCCCTAATTATTTATTATTGAAAGGGCTATTCAGATTTCACTAAAATCTGATAATTGCAATTATATAACCAATAACATTATTGTCTCTCAAATCTCCCTTTTTATGATTTTTTTTACACAGAGGCTCAACTATGTTTTACGCTGGCTTCAAACTCACTCTCCTTCTGCCTCCAAGTCCAGTATGCTGCCAAAGGACCAAGGTAAGCCAGATTCATGAGGTGGACATGTGTCTGGAGTTTGTTTATAGTGGCTGAGGGCTCTGGTACACCAATTCTCTCTCTTCGACCTCATTCTCTCCCACTCCCTCCAAAAAATTAAATAAATAAAATTTTAAAAAATATTATTTTATGACTTACAATGCAATTGATTACATGACATTATATATATTTACCATCAGTATACAATAATTTCTCTGTCTTGGTATGTCTCATGATTCTGAAAGCTTTTCATATGGGTGAAAGTACCTAAACGGTGATGCTTCCATGTCTGTGTATCATCTTGGGTATTACATAATCTTACCATGTCATGTTGCTAGTTGTGGTAGTTTGAATGGATGACCCCAATATATTCAGGAGTTTATTAAACTTTGTCATTTAGATCTGGAGCCTCTTGGCTGGAGGAAGAGTCACTGTGGGAGGATCCTAGGGTCCAGCCCTATGGTAGATCTGAATCTCAGCCTAAAATATGCAAAGTGTCTGAATTCTGCCAGGCATTCCTGAAGTATGCTTGTCTGTGATGGTGTGGTCACTTTTCACTTTTTTACTCTGTTTAATCCTGTGAAAAGTGGGCCAACTTTTTCTGTCATTATGTAACCTCCCCCAAATCTGTAAGCTTCAAATCAATTCCTTCTTTCTTCCAAGATAACTACTACACTAGTATTGTTCATTCTAAAAATCTCGGATAGGTTGGTGTTTTTCAGATTTATTTGTAAAGTTATGGTTTCATATGGTAAGTAGTTAATATTTTTATGAAAATAGTTCAAAGCTAATTGATCTTTTTTTATAATGATTTTAGCATCTTAATTTTTGCTTTTTAGAAATTATTGTATTGTTTTCCAAGTGGTGATATTTATTGCCCTAAATTTTCTTCTCTTTTTTTTTTGTTTTGTTTTCTGAGGTAGGGTCTCACTCTGGCTCAGGCATAATTTTCTTTATATATTAAAAGAACTGTTATGAAAGAAAGAATTGGCATTGCCTTCCATTTGTTGATTTAATCATTTTCATCATTGCATGCTCAAGAGCACTTGCTATAATCTTTGGAATATGAAATTAAATACCACAATTACTTATTTTATTGTTCAAATCACATCTTATTTGGTATTGTTAAGTCATGCATCCTGGCTCTTATGCCATTTTAGCTTCTTCTCTGAAGTTATCCTTCTGCCCCTCCTTCTCATTGGAGTATCATTTGAAACACAATATGGAGATTGTAGGGGTGTTTATTACTATTGCCTGTCACTTAAGCATTCACTTCTAAACTTTAAGTACTGAAAAAAAGTCATTTTAAATACTATCATTTTAAACATTTGACAGAAATCACATGCATTTTTTGTTCCCCACAAAGAAAATTGTTAAGCTGAAAAGAACCACATCCTTAAATAAGAGACAAACTGTTAATTGTGTAAGAAAATATGTTTATACCTGGAAAACCAACTACTGATCTACAGTGATTAATGAAATCCTAATTGATAGTCTTGAGATAAAAATATGTAAGGAGATATTTTAAATACTTATATGGAGATTGCATAATATTGATTTCCATGCCAAACATTCAGGACTTAAAATCACCTGTGAGGGCATACCTGTAAAGGAATTATCTTGATTTAGTTAAATAAAGGGAGAAACACATTTTAAGTGTGGAAAGTACCATTCTGTGGGCTGGGATATGGAGCTATACAAAAGGACAGAACTAGATGAGCAGCAGCATTTATTACTCTCTCCTTTATTACTGTGGACTGAGTGTGAATAGCACCATATCTTCCCCATTATTATAGTTGAGAACCTAAAATGACATGCTGACATCAACTCTGCTGCCCTTAAAATGATTTTCTCTGATATTTTTGTCCCAGAAAGGAAAAGATGAACAAGAGATCTACTTTTATTCAAATATCAGAATTAAGTATGTTATCTTTCAAGATGTACTGTATCTTTTCCCACACTATTAATATACAATATTTCAAATCACTGCAGGCAAATATGCCATCAATATTTTATGTACATTATTTAAATTGAACAGAATACACAAACTCTCTCCTCTCTGGTATTTATTTCCATGTTTTTCTTGGTAGGATCATTAAATGTCTGAAAATCAAGAATAAATTTACTATCTTTAGTGAGTAAATATTTTTAGGTGTATGTATGGACTCTACTTGCATATACCCACTGATCATTGTCAAAGAAAATCTACAGAAATTGTAAGAATTACACATTGTTTTATACCTATTATTTGGTACTTGCAATTCATTTTCTTTCTTTATAAATTCCTGATCTAGAAAATTAGAGTTTTAGAATGATTGCTATATATAAAGTGAACAAAAATCCAGAGTGAACACAGTAGAACCCAGAGAGAATTTCTCAGGAAAAGTCTTTGACATGCAAAGTGACTAGGTAGAGGTATAGAAGGCTAACAAGAATAAAGATTATAATAGAGACATATACCATCTGTAAGGGGAAGGTTAAAGGAGAAAATGAAATACGTTTTAGAGGGAAGGCAGATGCAGTCTTACAGCCTGTTCATTATAGACTAATTAGTTAATCAAGTTTAGTGGTGCATGTTTGTCTTAGTAGTGGATGTGAAGAGGATTTTTAACTATAAAAAAAGACTTCATTCACAATGCACGACCCATTTTCATTAACAAGGAGGGTCTAATGGGAGGGGGTAGATCACAGATGAGCCTAAATAATGGTACCAAACTGCCTGTATTCACTGAAATGAAAACTAATAAATTAAATTAAAAAAAAAAGACTTCATTGAGATTCTGAAATGTTGTGTGATGTCTCTAACTTTCTCTATATCTCCAATTCATTATTTGATCAATTTACAACTGCTTACGTAGTATGTACAATTGTTCCATCAAAATTGTGTTTTACACATTTTCCATAAGTATATTAGAGTGATGTTTCTCAATATCTTATCTTTAATAGCAAAAAAGTAAAAGCTATAGCAAAAGATAAATAGATGATAATGATGAAAAATAAAGAGAGAAAGAGATGAATTTTATTAAGTTTTTCTCAGAATTGCTAACATATAAACATATTCATGAAAGAATATCTTAAAGTCTGATATTATCAGTAAAGAGATACTTCAAGGTTTATATCATGGAATAATCCAAGAATCACTGATTGGGTAGAAAGTTCTTTACCTAATCCCTAGTTCTATGAGTATTTGCATAATTTTAATTTTTTTAAAGTACATGCATTTTATTGTAAATTCATTGAACTTGACAATATGCAATAACTGGCCATATCTGTATATTTTACATTTGTAAAACTCAACAAAGTGAGCAAAAGTATTTGGGAAAAATGTACCTGTAGTTTCTGAATATCTATACACTGTTTTTCCTTCTCAGTTTTCCCTGAAAACTACAGGCAATCATTTGTATATCATTTACATTGTAGTAATGATATTTATCTATAGGTTATTTAAAGTATAGTCAAGAACATACTGACATTTCAATTTACAATGTAACACATTCGTGACAATGATCTGATATGACTACAATGAAAGTAAAAAATGTTCCTAGCTTAGAGGTTTCACAGCTATATAGGATTCCAGCATGATACTATGGTTTACTGGTGTTTGTGATGTTCTGTAAATAAATCTATGCTGCTTCCTGTCACATAAGTATGTACAATATTGTCTGTGTTGATGATAACAAATAACTGTTTTGCCATAGTGACTGCCGCGGACTGACTCTCGGGGAGATCAGGACCGAGGGAGAACAAGGGTGAAGGCTCAAGGAGAACTCGGGATTCGGCGAGGAAATGACAGACAGACACACTCTAGGTAGAATATGCTGCTGTAATTTACTGAAGGTTTTATGAAGATTTTATACAGATTGAACAGGGAAACTTAGCAAGCCAACAAGTGATCTCAGAAATCATTAATCTAAACAATCTTGAGTATTGTTCTATTGTAAGCATACATGTAATGTTGATCAGGCAGGAACTGTACCCATTTTTTAAGAAGGATGCCTTGTATCATTGACCACAACATTATACAAACAGAAACTAGGTGTAAGGTGAATAACAGGTTACTTATTTCTTATACCCCAAGGACTGTATAAACACGAAGGCTTACGCTTCCTTGTTAAGCGTTCCCATAAATGGAAGAGAATGCCATAGCCTCCTTATTCCTTTATAATTCACCCATCTATTACCGAATTTATCATATCCTCCCTCATAGGGGAGTGGATCTAGGTAGTTCCCAGCTCTGGGAGTCTACTATCAGCCCTTGATCATGTACTGAACATACCCCCCAGGAAGTTTCCTGGTGGGAAAACCTAAGTTTTACAACTCCCTATCTGTAGAACTGTCATACTTCTAATGAACATTACCGATTAACATTTCTACTTTCACTTTCTCAGGATCAGTATTGTTCTAAAACATCATAAGCTGTTTCTACTCTACACCATCTAAAAACTGTTTTAGAGTTAATTTTTTATTCCTAGTAGAGTTATACATTTCCTCCATTGCCCTAATCATAGGAGGGGCACATTCAATGCTTAGATTGTTTCTTGTACTCTGATTGCGTGCATGATTACTAATAAGTGTTGAATTAGCTGTTCTTAGACAAACAGCTAAAAGAAAGCAGGAAAGAAACAGCATTGGCGCCAGCAATTAGGTCGTCGTGACTTCATGGGCAGCAGGAACCTTTACAGTAACTGACTGCCAAGGGGTCACCGGGGGCATCCCTCCGAGGAGTGCTGGCCCTCTGTCCTCAGCTCTCATCCAGTACAGAAGCATTTCTGCTTGCTACACAGGCGAGGTCGCCGTGGACGTAGCAAGTGACCACTGCAGCAATACACTGCATAGGTTTGTAGCCTAAGAACCAGGCTAGACTATGTAATATGGTCCTAGTATGTAGTAAGTTATGCCTTGTAGATTACTCTCCAATTTTCAAGCAATGATGAAATAATTGAATGACACATTTTGTGGAATATGTTTTGTTGTTTTGTGATACATGGCTATATTAGGAAGGATGCTTATGGTCTAAATAAAAATATTTTGCTGCTCTGTGTAAGAGAAAAAAATAAAATAGATACAACAATAAAAAGATGTTAATCAGCTGCTTTTATTCCTATATCATTCAAATATAATATGATAAAAAGAAACATGATCCCCCAAGGCCTGTGCAGAATTATAATTCCTTTTATTGCCTAATATTAAAATAAAGCTAGAAAAAATAATTATTTCAGGAAACTTTTAAATTATATTTTCTCAGTTTATACCTTAAAAAGAATTACTCTGACATTTGCAGATTTTATTTTCTTCTTATTTCAGAACTACATAAATTGCAGAATATCAGTTAAGCTATTCAAGTTATGCTATTTCAAGAATATCTATAAATAAACTGTAGAAATAGACTTCCTCTATGAGTTAAAATAATCAAGTTACTTTAAAATGTGTTCCAATATAAAGAATTTTCACTATTAGTATTCTTACTAATACATTTGGATGCATGTTAAAACATACAATTTTTTTTTTTGATGTAGGGGGTCACTTTACCCCAGGCTCTCCTGGAACTTACCCACTGTGGTGGTTTGATTCTGGTGTTCCCCTTAAACTTAGGTGTTCTGAATACTAGGTTCCCAGCTGATAGAGTATTAAAAATGCAGGAAAGAGAGGGTCATTGGGTTTGCAACACAGTCTTGTGCTTTGGAAATGGCCATGGGCAGTTGAAGCTGGTTTACTGGATGTCTGCAGCAGACCCCGTGGGGCCATGAAGATGAACCATGTGTTACAGTGCAGACCCAGTGGAGATGCTGGGACCATGAGATGGCTGCCAAGAAGAGCTGTCTGCCCCATATAAAGTTTTCCAGTCCTGTGAGTAGCCAGGCTGCAAGGATGGCACTGGAACTCCAGAGACTTGATGCTGGTTAGAATTATCAGACTTGTTACTGGCTAGCATTGTTGGACTTGAAGCTAAAGAGTTTGATTTTTTTCCCTAGTTGTTTTAAAACTTGTGTTGTTTGAATGTTTCTTTGCTATTCCCAATGCCATTTTTTGCAGTGTGAATGTTTATTCTGTGGCATTATGGTTTTGTGTGGTGAATTTTTTCGTACTATGGCTTAGTTAAAAGATCTTGGACTATGGGGATGTATGAACATCATTGGAATTGATAAAAACTATGGGGACTTTGAAAGTTGAACTAAATGCATTGCATTTTACATCATGGATGGTGAATAGTTTATGGGGGTTAGGGATGGAATGTGGTGGTTTGATTCAGGTGTCCCCCATAAACTTAGATATTCTGAATGTTAGGTTCCCAGCTGATGGAGATTTGGGAATTCATGCCTCTTGGATGGAGTTTACTATTGGGGGCATGCTTATGGTTATTATAGCTAGTTTCCCCAAGCCAGTGTTCGGCACACTCTCCTACTATTTTGGTCCATTTCTGGGCCATGCTCCCTCATATTTACCTTCTTTGAGTTGAGAGCTGTCTCTTTTTTGTCAACAATACGAATATATTAATTTTCCTCCTCAAAACAATGGAAAGACAAGTAATGTTATTTATAAATCTTCTAGAACATGTAGTCTACCAATTTATCTGATTGATTTTTGATTATCTGCTTCATTTGGCTGCCTTTATTTGGCATACATTCTGGATGCTAAATATTATCAATCTGTCAGTTAGTTTTTAATTTTCTTAACCCCAAATGCTGATACAACTGGCAAAACTAAGCAATTAACAATGCTTAGTATGGGCTGGAGAGATATCTTTATGGTTAAGGCATTTGTCTACAAAGCCAAAGACCCAGTTTCAATTCCTTAGGACCCATGTAAGACAGATGTACAAGGTGGTACATGCATCTAGTATTCATTCACAGTGACTGAAGACCCTGGTGTACTCATTCTAACTCTCTCTTTCTCTCTCTCCCCCTCTTGCTCTCTCTCCTCCCTCACTACTTACATCTTTCTCTCTCTCAATTAAATAAAAAAATAAAATTAAAAAAAATAATGCTTTATATGTTCTAGACAATATTCATTTAACTCAGAAACAAAACTACAAGAAAGGTACCTATTTAACCTGAATCTGCCCAAGATGCTCTCTCCCTCTTCTCTCTTTCTAGTTTATATTACCTTATTTTTTTCTTCCTTCTTTTCATTGGTGCTGGCCTGTAACTCCCAGTACCAGCATATGGTTAGCATCAACAATGAGCTGTTGATCAAAGAGACTTACAAGGTTTCCCAAAAGAAGACAGATTTCTATCAGAGTACTTGATAACCTACCAAAGGTTAATGATGAGACCGTATTGCTGAAGACACTATATGCTGTTGGTACAGAACATGGTGTGATCTGGCTGGAATCTGGAAGAGAGTCATCCCCCAGACTGTTACCTTGTCTAGCGCCAGAAGGTGCTACATGAACAACTAGGATAGAATGACCAACATCTGTCCAAGAAACTCATGGTCTATACTACTCAGCAGCAAACAACCTTATGTGATGCTCACATAAGTGCAAGAATGGTACACAGCGATGGTGAGTAACCAACTGCTCTTGATTTGGCTAATGAATCTACTCAGTGGAATATAACCCATAGCTGCTTCTAGGAAACAAGTCAGAACCATATCCAAAAATGAGCCTGTTCTCCATTATCAAGCTCCAACCAATCATGGGCCACAAGAGGGCCCAAACCTATTAAATTTTCTCTAAAATAATAATGGTTATGCCATTTATCTGGTGCTGACTTCCCTCTCTGTTGGAGAATTTGTTTCTCTTTTTTAGATGGACACAGATCCTGATGAGACAACCAGCCCATCACCCCTCAACTGGGACCCAGCTGAAACCATAGAGTAATTGGGGAAATGAACAGGAGTATGACTTTCTTTGTGAGCCTGGTACCAGCAGACAGGTGAAGGAGAGAGACACAGAGAACACTTAACTCCTACCACACCAGATATCCAGAGATGACACAGAGGTTCCCAAGACCTCATCACTGAACTAGACCTAAAATGAACCCAACATGGCTCAGGGAAATTTGTGATGAATGAGTGGAAAGATTATTAGAGCCACATGTTGGAACATTATGCACAGAGACATTGCATCTCACCCACAACTGATGGCTAACCCCACAATGACCAAACCACATTCCTCAACGAGGAGGGTACTTACAAAGGAAGGAGGACAGACAGGAGGCTAACCATGGTACCAACATGGCTGTATACATACTGTGCACATAACTAATAATAGTAATAATAATAATAATAATAATAATAATAATAATAATAATAATAAAGTTACTAAAAAATCTGTCCCAACGTTAAGAACCATTAAACACCAAATTCATAATTCAAAATTCTGCTGTCTGGATGCAAACATGTCACTGATAGAAGCAGTATCATACTTTATTACTTGGCTTAAAAAATTCTATCATACATTTTTAATATAAGTATAGCATTACTCCTCTTTTTAGAAGTACTTTTGGATTTGTGTTTTTATTTACTATGCATTATAGTCATCACTTTTTCTCCTGAATTAAAAAAAGTGTAAACTCTTCAAAGTGAACTAATTCCTTAAGTACATTTACATACTCATTAAAACTTTAAATAAGTTTGGAATTTTATTTTTAATTCCTTAATGCTTAAGAGTAAGGGCTCAGCATTTATATTTGATACATTTGTTACCCTTCAGAACATGAAGCATTGCTTAAATCACCTAATACTTATAAAAGGGATTTGCTATTTACAGGAAAAATTGTTAGCACCTATCAAGGAGAGGTTAAGGTAACAAATGCACAGTTAAGACAGTCAGTGTGCTCCTGAGGCTAGCTCTTTCCCAGCATGCAGTCACCTCTGATGTGCCAAATGCCCTTAAGTAAATATTCTAAAACTGGACTTTTTAGGCTAGTAATTTTCTGATAAGGAAAGTAGTCATCACTGACTCAGGTAATCCAAATTAGTTTTCTAGTTTGATAGCTTTTGCATAATGAGGGTGAATTCTCAACACAGTGAAGAGATATTCATTTATCAGTCAGTGCAAAGAAGATTTTTTGACTAGAAAAATTATATATATTGAGAATAAAAAGTTTTATCCATATATAGAAGAATGAGATTCCTACCTCATGTTTTCAAACATCAAGTGTACTTGGTAATTTTTTCTGCAGAAAAAAATAATAGAAATGAAGATACAAAGGAACAATTGAAGAAAAAGAAAAATGTCAAAAATTAATAATAAGTAGTATAGAAGAGGAAGAGAGTGAATTTCTTTCTTTTTTTTTTTTTAACTATCTCACATGCTTCGAAAGACATATCCATGTGGAAACGGTAAGTGAGTGGTTGACTGGGAATATTTTTTTTAAATATTTTTTGTTCATTTTTTATTTATTTATTTGAGAACTACAGACACAGAGAGAAAGACAGATAGAGGGAGAGAGAGAGAATGGGAGCGCCAGGGCTTCCAGCCTCTGCAAATGAACTCCAGATGCATGCACCCCCTTGTGCATCTGGCTAACGTGGGACCTGGGGAACCTAGCCTCGAACCGGGGTCCTTAGGCTTCACAGGCAAGCACTTAACCGCTAAGCCATCTCTCCAGCCCGAGAGTGAATTTCTTAAAGGCAACAAGTGGGGAGCAGTTCTGTTGATAAGACTGTGAACTGATATTTTTGTTTGACTTATTTAGCTTTTATTTCTAAAAATTCAACATGATCATTTCAGTATTTCCATCTCTTTGTTCAATTTCTCCTTTTTAGCTTGTATGGGTTTGTACATATTATCTTAATTTTAATATTTTTCATTCACTAGAGAGAGAGAGAATTAGTGGGTGCTTCAGGGTCTCTCGTTGCTGCAAATGAACTCCAGATGTATGTGCCATATTGTGCATCTAGGTTTATGTGGATACTGGGAATCAAACCTGTGCATGTAGGCACCTGTGACCTCTGAGCCATCTCTCTAGCCAAATAATATTTCATTTAGCATTAGCTGTTTATACTCCTTGAATTCAAGAGGTCATTCATGACCTCTTTGATTTTGCTGAGTATTCTTGTTATCATTTTTTGAATCCTTTGTCTGGCATCTGTTGTAATTTAGTCTCATTGGAGTCCATTATAGCAAAATTGATGATTTGGAGAGGAGGCAAGTTGTCTCAACTTTCACTTTTGTTTGTTTGTTTTGTGTGTGTGTGTGTGTGTGTGTGTGTGTGTGTGTGTGTGTGTATGTGAGAGAGAGACAGAGAGTGATTCTGCATTGTCATTTGCATTACTGGCATTAAGTTTTAGTTATATGATTTTTTTAAATTTAATTTATTAGTTTTCTTTTCAGTAAATACAGGCAGTTTGGTTAGGCTCATCTGTGATCTACCCCCTCGTGCAATGTGGAGTTAGCCACCAGTTATTGGTATGATAAATGTCTCTGCAAATCATGACCCAACATGTGACTCTGACATTCTTACTGCCCCCTCTTCCGCAAAATTTCCCTGAGCCATGTTGGATTCATTTTTGGTCTGCTTCAGTGCTGAGGTGTTGGAGGCCTCTGAGGCTCTGGCTCTTTGATTTGGTAGGAGTTGATTTTTCTCTGCGTTGGTCTCCTTCCCCTTTGTGCTGGTATCTGGTTCACAGGAAAACATCACCCTTGCTTATTTCGCCAGTTGTCCTTAGTTTCAGCTGGGCCTCTTTTGAGTTATGTTGGGCAGCTCTCTTCTTAGGATCTGCATCTATCTGGAAAAGAGAAGCAGATTCTCCAACGGAGAGTAAGTTAGCACCCATAAAATTGAGATAACACTTACATTTTTGATAGACATTATGATAGGTGTAGGCCCTCTTATACCCCATGATTGATGGTAGCTTGATATTGTAGAGTGGGCTTGTGTTTGGGTATGGTTCTGACTTGTTTCCCAGCTCCAGCTATGGGTCTAGTACCACTGAGTGGATCAGTTAGCCAAATCAAGAGCAATTGATTCCTCACCATGGCTGTGTACCACTATTGCACTTGTGTGGGCATCACATCCGGTTATTTGTTGCTAATTAGGTTAAACAATGTGTTGCTTGGACAGATCTTGGTCATTTCCCCCAGTCGCCTATGTAGCACCTTCCGGCACTAGACACGCTGACTGTCTGGGGACTGACTCTCTCCTGGCTTCCAGCCATGTCATTCCATTTTACGTGTCAGCTGCATGTGGAGTCTTCAGCAATATTGTCTTACCCCTGGCCTTTGGTGGGTCATCAAGTACTCTGACAGAAGTCTGTCATTGTTTTGGGAAACCTTGTAGGTTTCTCTGATCAAAAGCTCATTGTGGATGGTAGGCCCAAGCTGGAAGTGGGGGTTACAGGTCAGTGTCCACTAAGAAATTGAGGAAGAACATAACTAATATACAAGAGTTAGAGAGGAGAGAGATACAGGGGAGAGGAGGAGAGGGAGGGAGGGAAGATGTAGGAGATTTAGGTCAGTCTTGATCCTACCCTCTCCAGTGTCTTGTGGTTCAGGTGTTTCCTGTAAGGGTCTAGTGCAGGTGCAGCCATTTGGTCTAATCACACATATTCTTCTCTTTAATTTATTTTTATTTATGTGGGATAGAGAGAAAAGGAGAGAGGAACAAAGATGCAGATAGTGAATGGGCATGCCAGGGCTTATAGCCACTGCACACAAACTCCAGATAAATGCACCACTTTGAGCACCTGGCTTGTGTGGGTACTGGGGAATCAATCATATGTCCTTAGATTCACACACAAGGACACTAACTACTAAGCCATCTCTCCAGCTCTTACCTGTATTCTTTCAATGTTAAAGTAGAACTACATTTTAGCAAAATTCAGATATCATTTCATCTCCACTAGGCAGGAGGTATAGTTTAGTAGCTAGTCTCTCTCCCAACATGTGCAAAAAAAACAAGTTTTGATACTATTATTATTATTATTATTACTATTAAAGCAACAGATGAAAATATAGAAGAGAGAAATATAAATAGAAAGGAGTGGAGAAAATAAAGATAAAGGAAAGAGATAAGGCTCCTCCATATAATGGTAGAATTAAAACAGAAAGGGAGAGAGATCTGTGATCAAACAATCTAAATAATGCCACCACTCAAGAGGCATATTAAAAATAAAACAAAAACAGTGGGAGAAAAAGTGAACAGGCAGGGCACACAAACCAGATAAACTAAATTGCAGTTAGATACTGAGTGAGGGAACTATAAAAGTACAGTGTGATGCCTTTCATGGGCACAAATTCAGAGCTTCTCTACATGCATTCTAAACACAGGTGACAGTGTAGACTGTCTCTATGTAAATGACCCCTTTAATACAGGTGCAGGACTGTCAATGCAGACCATGCTAATCTAAGACTCCAAACAGATTTTAGAACATTGCATAAATTTGTTGAAGGTTCTCCCCTCTGTGGAAATGTATTCTGAATATCAAGTTTCAGACTATAGTCTCAAACATCTGCTTTTGGTTCTCACAGTGAGCCACATAGGGAAGGAACTTTCCATTTAGAGCTGCCTGGTTACTGACATGGCAGTTGACTTTCACAAATGAACTTTTATTCATAGTCACTGCTTGTGGCAAGAAGAAAGAAATTTCTGGACACTTATATGATATAGAGACAACTAAGATCCTTTCTGGTTGGATTGTAAATGTGCTCATTGAAGTACCCAGGGTTTCAATTATATTTTCAAGATTTTCATCCTCCCTCCCCTATTTGCTTGGTTTCCTCATGTCTTTCTGTCAGCATAAGTGCCATGTGAGACACATTTTGGCTTTTGTACCACTTCTTTCTCTCTCTCTTTCTCCCTTTCTCTCTCTCTCTCTCAACTTTAAATTATCTATTAATGAAAATGTAGTATATATTTGTGAGGCTCTCTTAGTCTTATTTCTAGCCTCTAATTTTCTGCCAATAATCTCACACTGGAGTAGAGGTAATTCTTCTGGAATGGACTCAAGACTCCCTCCTTTTTTATCTAAAGTTTTAATTTTTTTGTTGCTACTGAATCTAATGTTTTTCTGTCATCAAAAACTTCACAGGGTAGCTTCTTTCCAAATATACCAACATTATTTCTCAAGATTTTATCAATCTGTGCAAGGTGTTCTTTGCCATCTCACAGTGGGTGATTGACTATCAGAGCCTGAAGATTAGGTAGATGAGCTAGAATATTCAGAGACTATGAAAATATGAAATATGGCTGGAGTGATTCCTTAGTGGTTAAGGTGTTTGCCTGCAAAGCCAAAGGACCCAGGTTTGATGTCCCAGGACCTACATTAGCCAGATGCACAAAGGGGCACATGGGTCTGGAGTTTGTTTGCAGTGCCTAGAGGCTGATTCTCTCTCTGTGTTACATAAATAAAATATATGAAAAAGATGAAATAATAAGAAAAGACAAAGAGAAAGTGAAAGACATGTGGTATAAAAATTAACCAAGTTTATTAATTATGATCTTAGAAGAAGGTTAAGTTGTTGTACTACTAGGCTGCTGGGACCAAAACACTCAGCAAAACAGCTGAAGGGAAGAAGGGGTTATTTGGCTTATAATCTCAAGGGAAGCTTCATGATGGCAGAGAAAAAATGGTAGAGCAATGGGAAGCTGGGCTATAACATCTTAAGGTGGACATACCATCTTCAGCAAGCCTCTACCTCAAAAATTGCCACCAACTGGGTATAAGTACTGAAAATACAAGAGTTTATTGTGAGAGGCTGAAGGCATAAAATATATATTCAATAAAATGATAACCCAAATCTTCTCCAAGAGTTAAAAGGTGGCAGTCCTGATACCCAAGGCATTTAGTATTACAAACATACATGACCAGAACAGAACTTTCCCACATCATATTCTAGTTAAAACACTAAACATACAGAACAATGGAGTAATATTGGGAGCTGCAAAAGAGAAGCATTAAGTCATATATAAATCTATCAGAATAACTGCAAGATTTCTTAACAGAAACACTGAGAATAAGGAGTTCCTGAAACAACGTATTTCAAGTTCTTAAACACCATAAGTGCAAACACGGATTACTGTATCTAGCAAAGCTATCCTTCATGAGTGAAGGAGAGATTAAACCCATACAATGATAAACCATATAAAGTCATGACTACAAAGCCAGCAATACAGAAGATAAATGGAGAAATTATATACACTGAAGAGAAAGAAAACACATTTGTAAGACCACAAAAAGGAATAAACTACTAGAATAGTCATTAAGTAAATGAAGATTAGAAATATTAAAAGCATTGTAAATGCAAGACCATGATGGGAATTAGGACCTAATGATGTATGCAGATTTCTCAATTAAATAATTATAAACTAAATTCAAATACATATCTAAAAGGTCATTCACTATTACCAAATAGGCTTCATCCCAGAGATTCAATGATGGTTCAACATACACAAACACATGAGCCATCATATTCATAGGCTAAAGGAAATAAATCACATAATTATCTCCATAGATACAGGAAAAACATTTGACAAAGTGTAATATCTTTTCAGATCAAAATGTTAAAGGAACTAAGAATATTTGATGCATAATCCAAGTGAGAATGGCCTATTATTTTCTTTAATGTCATGTCCTTATCTAATTTTGCTATTAAAGTAATAGGAGATTCATAATCAAGACTATATACAACAAAATTATAGCCAACATTCTGTTAAATGGGGGAGTTCAACCTATTTCTATTAAAATCAAGAGCAAGACAAAGACATTCACTTTCTACACACCTAATTAATATGGCCCTTGTATCTAATTAAAGCAATAAGAAAAAAATAGAGAACTAAATGGTGCACAAATGTGAAAGGAGACAGTTGGTCCAGGCTGTGCTTGTAAGTACACTGGGCTCCATGTGGCGCAGACTTGTTTGCATTTTCCTGGGAGATTGCCTGAGACTGGCAAGTCCATGGGCACAATGGCCCTGTAGTCACTCCCCGCTCCCTGGCACCAAGGAAGGAAGTTAGACCACCAGAGAAAATTAATGGACAATGTTCCCAGTAAATGGTAACAAAAAGAAATCCAGGTAGGGTGCTGGCGATGTAAAATGATACAAAGCTCTCTCTTTGAACTAGTTAAAGTGTTCTTCCTTAGTTTTGTCAATGAAGTAAACAGCTGTGAGTTGTAATATCAAAAAGTGGGCTAATGAAATGAATAGAAAATTCTCATAAGATAAAGTACAGCAAATGGGACAATGGTTCCATGATCAAAAGACTCTTGCTCTGCAAGACTGCTGACTCGAGTTTAGTTCCTCAGTTCCCACTCCTGCCTATGGATATGAGAAGCAGAGTCATAAAAACCCAAAGCTATTAGGCTAATTAGTCAAGCCTTCCCACCTGCAAACTGCCATGAGAGAAGTTCTATCTCAAATAAGATGAGGGGAAAAAAAGGATACTGAAAGGAATGATAAAGGGTGAAAATATATGCTATACTTGAAATTGAATTTAGGAAAGCTATCACTATGAACAATGGATAAAAATTTAATTAATAAGATGGCAGCATAGGTACCATGCCAAAGCAGTCGGGGGGGGGGGGGGCGAGGGAGAAGCTAAAAAAAGAAAAAAAAAAGAAAAAAAAAGAAAAACCCAGCAAAATACACACTGTTACTAAAAAGTGAGGTGTATAGGAAATTGAAGCAGCAGCAGAGAAGTAGGAGAAATCCAGAGCCCACACAGGCCTGCAAAAGCAGCTCCAGCAGGTACAGGGGACCACAGTGGCAGCATGCCAGCCAGCTGACGGGCTTGGCTTGAGCCACAGGAAAGGCCAGGTGAGGGGAGTTTTCATTTACACCAGAGTCCTCTGCCAGCTCATGAAACGTGAAGGTAAAAAAAATCAGTGAACTACAGAAGAGCAGTTCACAAGGTGGAAGAACACATGGAACAGTGAGAGAATTAGAGCAGCATCGGGAGCCTCCCCTACCTCACTGCCAGTGCCCAGCTCCAGTGGTCCAGGGACCCAGCCACACCTACTTGAACCAACAGTGGGAACCAAGCAGGAGCAGCATAACTACAACAAAATCATCCCAAATGAGAACTGGGATTACACCAAGTCAGTACCCACCTAATAAACCTGGTATGCAGGCCTGAACCAGAAGTGCTAATAGCACCTTCCATATCAGGATAAATTAAATCTGATGGATGGTGAGATTTGCCACTCTTCTTTTTTATTTTTATTTATTTTTTATTAGTTTTCTATTCTGCAAGTACACGCAGTTTGGTACCATTATTAGGCTCATCCGTGACCTACCTCCTCCCCATTGGCCCCTCCTTGTTGAGGTATATGGGTCGTGCATTGTGGAGTTAGCCCACAGTTATTGGTATGGTAAATGTCTCTGCATATCATGACCCAACATGTGGCTCTGACATTCTTTCCGCCTGTTGGGTTCATCTTTGGTCTGCATCTGTGATGAGGTGTTGGGGGCCAATGGGGCTCTGGCTCTCTGATTTGGTAGGCGTTGGTTTTTCTCTGTGTTGGTCTCCTTGACCCTTGTGCTGGTATCCAGTTCATCAGGAAAACAGCACTCTTGCTTGTTTCACCAATATTCCTTAGTTTCAGCCAGGGACCTTTTGAGGTATGATGGGGTGGCTCTCTCCTTAGGATCTGCATCTATCTGAAAAAGAGAAGCAGATTCTTCAATGGAGAGGAAGTTAGCACCAAGACAAATGAGATAACCCTTACTTTTTTTATAGAGAGTTTAATAGATGTAGGCCCTCTTGTACCCCATGATTGATGGTAGCTTGATATTGGAGAGTGAGCTTATGTTTGGATATGGTTCTGACTTGTTTCCCAGCTCCAGCTATGGGTCTCGTACCACTGAGGGGATCAGTTAGCTGAATCAAGAGCAGTTGGTTCCCCACCATGGCTGTGTCCACTATTGCACTTGTGGGGGCATCACAACAGGTTATTTGCTGCTAAGTAGGTTGGCCCATGAGTTGCTTGGTCACATATTGGTCATTTCCCCCAGTCGCCCTTGTAGCACCTTCTGGCACTAGACACGCTGACTGTCTTAAATAAGCTGTAATTTGGGCTTGTTATTTGTTGCTTCTTGATTTATAATGGCTTTGTTTCCTCTTCTTTTATACATTAGGGAAGGGTGTCACATGGTCACAAGCTGACTTGGAACATTCAACAGACCAGAAATCTTAACCTCCTTGTTGTCACAATTAAGGGAGTGGGTGAGGTACCACATAGCCTTAGGGACAGACAGAGGATCTGGTCGTAATAATACCTACCCTTGGATAAGCACTCTGTGCTGTTTTCCATTGAAAGTGTACATTGTTTAGTTAAATTTTAGAAACTATCTATATTTGGTTCCACTCAGCCTACCTGAATACTCCCATAGCAGGCAAACCCAACCCCTAGAAAAACACTTGTAGATACTCTGAGAGCCACACCTAGTGCCTTAAGCTCCTACCCTGAAGATATATGACATCAGATTGATTGATACATCTAATAATGCCCAGTAAAGTAGAAAATCCAAGCATTAAATAATCCAGGATGAAAAAATATATACATTACAACACAAGAAAAACCAAAAATCAAGACAACATAAATCTACCAATAAGCATTAATGCATCAGAAAAGACCTCCAGTGAGAATGGGTTACAAGAAATGCCTGAGAAAGATTTCAAAAGAATGGTTATAAATATATTCAAAGAAGTCAAAGAAGAAATCAAAGGAAAGAAAGAGGAAATCAAAGGAATGAAAGAAAACACAGGACACAAATTTAATGAAATAAAGAGGTCAATACTAGACATAAATAAGGAAATAGAAATAATAAAGAAAAAACATCTAGAATTACTAGCAATGAAGAACACAGTTAATGAAATAAAAAACTATGTTGAAAATCTCACCAGTAGAATGGATGAAGGAGAGGACAGAATATCTAAGTAGGAAGACGAGTTGGCAAATCTAATATAGTCCAACAAAGAGAAAGACAAACTAATAGAAAGTATGAGTGGGAATTTCAAGAAATTGGGGACACTATGAAAAGATCAAATGTAAGAATTCAGGGCATAGGAGAAGGAGAAGAATTTCACTCCACAGGCATAGTAGGAGTCTTCAACAAAAATCAGAGAAAAAAACTTCCCCCAAATTGGGAAAGAGGGGCCAATGCAAATACAGGAATCCTTTAGAACACAAGCCACACAAAACCTGGAAAGAACCTCACCTCACCATATTATAATCAAACTAACAAACACATAATCCAAAGAAAAAATACTGAAAGCAGTCAGAGAGAAAAATCAAGTTATCTACAAAGGCAAGCCTATCAAGCTTACAGAAGATTACTCAACAAAAACTTTAAAAGCCAGAAGGGCATGGTGTGATGTATTCAAAGTTCTGAAAGATAACAACTGTCAACCAAGGTTACTTTATTCTGCAAAGCTATTCATTCAGATGGACGGAGGAGTAAGGACATTCCATGACAGAAGCAAGCTAAAGGAGCATTTGAAGAAAAAAAAAAAAAAAAAACAAAACAGCTCTACAAAAAATACTTGAAAGAATCCTCCATGCTGAAGAAAAGAAAAGCACACATATAAATAACTGGGAAAAAACAAACAGTACTCAAATACTAGTAAACACAAGAGAGAAAATGTAAAACTGGATGAGCTACAAAAATATGGCAAATATGGACACACAACTTTCAATAATATTTTTTAATATCAACGGGCTCAATGCCGCAAACAAAAGACATAGGTTTTCAGACTGGGGTAAAAAGCAAGATCCTTCAATTTGTTGCCTCCAATAAACCCACCTTTCTACAAAGGATGGACACTAACTTAGGGTGAAAGGATGGAAAATGGTGTTTCAAGCAAATGAACCTAGAAAGCAAGCAGGGGTTGATATCCTAATATCTGACAAGGTATACTTCAGTCCAAAATTAGTTAACAAAGATAAGGAAGTCCACTTTATATTGACTACAGGCACCCTCCAACAGGAGGACATTACAATAATAAATATATATTTACCTAACATGGGGGCTCACAATTTCATTAAACAAATGCTATTAGAACTAAAGTCACAGATAAAACCAAGTACAGTGGTAGTGGATGACTTCAACACCACACTCTCATCTATTGTCAGGTCACACCAGGAAAAAATAAACAGAGAGTCATCTAGACCAAATGAGGTCATAGAAGAAATGAACCTAACAGATATGTACAGGACATTTCATCCAAATGCTGCAGAATATACATTCTTTTCAGGACCATGTGGAAGATACACTATATTAGGACACAAAGCAAATCTTAACAAATACAGGAAAACTGAAATAATTCTTGCACTCTATCTGACCACAATGGAATCAAACTACAAATCAATAGCAAGAAAGGTTATAAAGCATACACAAATTCATGGAAACTAAACAAGACACTACTAAATTATGAATGGGTCAATGAAGAAATCAAGAAGGAAAGGTTCTAAGCAGGGGAACTCTAACTTCCTACGAAGAAGTAGCAGGCCAGAGGCAATATGACACCCTGCTGAGTCATAGCTGGCCAGAGACATGTCGCCAAGCTTCAGCTAGGCACAGGAAGTTCCACTAGAATTTGTGTCTGGGCCCCTCAAGGCCCAACAATTATTTGCATTCTATCTGACCACAATGGAATCAAAGTACAAATCAATAGCAAGAAAAGCTATAGTGCATACACAAAATCATGGAAACTAAACAACACACTACTAAATTATGCATGGGTCAATGAAGAAATCAAGACAGAAATTAAAAAATTTAGAGAGTCAAATGATAATGAGAACACAGCCTACCAAAATCTCTGGGACAAAATGAAAGCAGTTCTAAAGGGTAAATGTAGAGCTTTAAGTGCCTATATGAAGAAGTTAGAAGGTCGCAGGTAAATGACCCGATACTTCACCTTAAAGCCTTGGAAAAAGAAGAATAAGGCAAACCAAAAATCAGTAGATGGGAAGAAATAGTAAAGATTAGGGCACAAAATAATGAAAAAAAATCCAAAGAATCAATGAAACAAAGAGTTGGTTCTTTGAAAGGATAAAAAAGAATTGATAAACCCTTAGAAAATCTGAACAAAAAAAAGAGAGAAGAGACACAAGTTAATAAAATTAGAGATGAAAAAGGTAACATCACAACAAATGCCATAAAAATTCAAAAACTCATAGGAACATACTACAAGAGCATATACTCCAAAAAGTATGAAACTCTGAAAGAAATGGATGATTTCCTTGACTTATATGATCTAGCTACATTAAATCAAGATGAGATTAATCACTTAAATAGACATGTAACAAGCATGGAGATCCAAGCAGTTATCAACAATCTCCCATGAAAAATGTAAATTATAAAGCACTCAAGAGAGAAGTTTCAGAAAACATTAGAAAATGGAAGAGAAAGGAAGGGAGGAGGATACTTAATAGGTTGATATTGTATATATGTAAGTACAATGATTGTAATGGGGAAGTAATATGATGGAGAATGGAATTTCAAAGGGGAAAGTGTGGTGGTGGGGAGGGTGGGAATTACCATGGGATATTTTTTTATAATCATGGAAAATGTTAATAAAAATTAAAAAAAAAAAGAAAATGGAAAAACATCCCTTGTTCTTGGATTAGAAGAATCAATATTGTGAAAATTATTGGCAATCTTACCCAAAGAAATCTACATATTTAATACAATCCACATCAAAACTCCAATGGCATCCTTCACAGAAATAGAAAAAACAGTCCAAAAATTCATTTGGAATCACAAAAACCTCGAATATCTAAATTAATCCTGAACCACAAAAATAAGGCTGGTGGTATCACCATACCTGATTTTAACCTATAATATAGAGCCATAGTAACAAAAACAGCATGGTACTGGCACAAAAGCAGACATGTAGGTCAATGGAACAGGACAGAGACACAGATATAAGTCCAGATAGGTATAACCACCTGATATTCGATAAAAATGACAAAAATACACATTGGAGAAAAGACAGGCTTCAGCAAATGCTGCTAAGAAAACTGGATAAGTATCTGTAGAGGGATGAAAATAGATTCTTCTCTCTGTCCATGCACAAGCATTAAGTCCAAATGGATTAAAGACCTTAACATCAGACCTGAAACTTGGAAACTGCTAGAGGAAAAAGTAGGAGAAACCCTTCAACATATCGGTCTTGGCAAAGACTTTCTGAATAAAACCCCAGTTGCTCAGGCAATAAAACCACAGTTTAACCACTGGGACCTCATAAAATTACCAAGATTATGTACTGTAAAGGACACTGTGAATAAACCAAAGTGGCAACCTACAGAATGGGAAAAATATCTTTGCCTGCTATATATCTGATAGAGGATTAATATCTAGATATACAAAGAACTCAAAAAGTTAAATATTAAGAAATCAAACAAGCCAATTAAAAATGGGCTATGGAAATAAGTAGAGAATTCTCAAAAGAAGAAATACAGATGGCGTATAAGCATCTAAAGAAAAATGTTCTACACCCCTAGTCATCAGGAAGATGCAGATTAAAACTACATTGTGAGTTCATCTCACTCCTGTCAGATTGGCTATCATCATGAAAACAAATAATCATAAATGCTGGTGGGGATGTGGAAAAAGAGGAACCCTTCTGCACTGTTGGTGGAAATGCAATCTGGTCTACCCATTGTGGAAATCAGTGTGGAGGTTCCTAAGACAGCTAAAAATAGACCTACCATAAAACCCAGCTATAGCACTCCTAGGCATATATCCTAAGGACTCATATAATTTCCTTAGAAGTACGTGCTCAACCATGTTTATTGCTGCTCAATTCATAATAGCTGGGAAATGTAACCAGCCTAGTTCTCCCTCAACTGGTGAGTGGATAATGAAGATATGGCACATTTATACAATGGGGTTCTACTCAGCGGTAAAGAAAAATGAAGTTATGAAATTTGCAGGAAAATGGATAGGACTGGAAAGGATTTCACTACATTAGGTGCTACGTCCACGGCGACCTCGCCTGTGTAGCAAGCAGAAATGCTTCTGCACTGGAAGAGAGCTAAGGACAGAGGGCCAGCACTCCTCGGAGGGATGCCCCCGGTGACCCCTTGGCAGTCAGTTACTGTAAAGGTTCCTGCTGCCCATGAAGTCACGACGACCTAATTGCTGGCGCCAATGCTGTTTCTTTCCTGCTTTCTTCTAGCTGTTTGTCTAAGAACAGCTAATTCAACACTTATTAGTAATCATGCACGCAATCAGAGTACAAGAAACAATCTAAGTATTGAATGTGCCCCTCCTATGATTAGGGCAATGGAGAGAATGTATAACTCTACTAGGAATAAAAAAATTAACTCTAGAACAGTTTTTAGATGGTGTAAAGTAAAAACAGCTTATGATGTTTGAGAACGATACTGAGCCTGAGAATATGAAAGTAGAAATGTTGATCGGTAGTGTTCATAAGAAACATGACAGTTCTGCAGAAAAGGAGTTACAAAACTTAGACATTCCCACCAGGAAACTTCCTGGGGGATATGTTCAGTACTTGATCAAGGGCAGATGGTGGACTCCTAGAGCTAGAATCTACTTAGTTCCACTCCCCTATGAGGGAGGATATGATGAATTCGGTAATAGATGGGTGAATTGTGAAGTAAAAAGGAGGCTATGGCATTCTCTTCCATTTACGGGAACGCTTAACAAGGAAGCGTAAGCCTTGGTGTTTATACAGTCCTTGGGGTATAAGAAATAAGTAACCTGTTATTCACCTTACACCTAGTTTCTGTTTGTATAATGTTGTGGTCAATGATACAAGACGCCCTTCTTAAAAAATGGGTACAGTTCCTGCCTGATCAACATTACATGTATGCTTACAATAGAACAATACTCAAGATTGTTTAGATTAATGATTTCTGAGATCACTTGTTGGCTTGCTAAGTTTCTCTGTTCAATCTGTATAAAATCTTCATGAAACCTTCAGTAAATTGCAGCAGCATATTCAACTTGAGTGTGTCTGTCTGTCATTTCCTCGCCGAATCCCGAGTTCTCCCTGAGCCTTCGCCCTTGTTCTCCCTCGGTCCTGATCTCCCCGAGAGTCAGTCCGCGGCAGGTGGCGCCCGAACAGGGACTTGAAGGACAGGTAAGCTTTCTTTCTTTCTTTCCTCAGAACTTAGGATCGGCTCTCACCAGGGAACTGCAGTCCCGCCGGTAAAGGATCACCGGTTAAGAGTGAGTAATCACAAGGAAATCATGGGGCATTCAATGAGTAGAAATGAAAAGATGTTGGGGGTCATGGTACAGCGCATGTTGGCAAAAAATGGGTTTAATGTGTCCACAAAAGTTTTAGAAGAATTTATGCTTTTCTTATATCTAGAGGAGGCTATCAATAGGATGCTTCCTCCATCAGAAGGAACTAATCTTCTCCTTAAACAATTGGCTTGGGAAAATGCTAATGCGCTGTGCCAGGATTTAATCAGACCCATAAGAAAGACAGGACAAATACAAGATTACATTAAAGCCTGTTTGGATGCCTCACCAGCGGTGGTACAGGGAATGGCCTACGCTGCAGCCATGAAGGGACAGAGATTCAGCGCCTATGTAAAAAAGACTTATGGGGGAGGAAAAGCCTCCCCACAAGGACCTGGTCCTGTATGTTTTAAATGTAATAAGACAGGACATCTGCAGAAGGACTGCAGACAACAAAGTTCAGGCCTTAATAACAAGGGACCTGCTCCTGGATTATGTCCCAGGTGCAAGAAAGGAAAGCATTGGAAAAATGAATGTAAGTCTAAGTTCCATAAGGATGGGACCTCCCTGAATGGGGAAGAAAAAGAGGAAAATGAGTCAAAAAACTAGGAGGAGGGCAAGCTCCTAGCCCAGAACAAAAGGGAGCTCCCCCTCAAGAGCAGAAGGAATTAAAATTAAATCCTCTTGCTCCAGAGTTTACTATTCAACTTTAAAAAAAAAAAAAAAAAAAAAAAAAAAAAAAAAAAAAAAAAAAAAAAAACTCCAACAATGTTACATTGGTCTCAAGAGCCTTTGGCTCCATTACCAAAAGTGCTTTAAAAAGACTTGCTGACCGGTTCCTGGAAAGGACCAAATATCTTAATAACCTCGGGAGGAGGATATGCTTATGTTTTCCCACAGGATGCGGACTCTCCCATCTGGATCCCTGATAGGCTCGTCCGGCCACACTTTACGCAGGCGCAGGAGACGGCTAAAGAGGAACAACAAACAGCTGCTCCGACAGATAGAGAAACTGAAACTAAAAACGACACAGGGACATGATTTGACGTGGACGAAGATAAGAACTTTCACTCAAAAAACAAAAAAAAAAAAAATTAATAATCAGCCAGGGAAAACCCCTGACTGCTTACATGTATTTTGTGGCATTTTTGTCTCTGCTTTCCGCGCCGGCTGAAATTTAGGAAATTCCCTATTGGGCATATGTTCCCAACCCCCCTTTGTTACAGCCTGTGGGTTGGTTGAATCAGGAGCCTATTAAAATCTTAACCAATGATTCTATGCGCATAGGCGGAACTCAAGACTCGGAAGTCAGACTGAGTACCTCCTCTTTTATTAACTTTGAGGGCAAAGCAGATTCTTTACCAATCTGCCTTATGCTCCAAGGGAGAGGGATACCAGTAGGCTGTTTGCGCACCAGCTATCGGACGTTCCTAACGGACGCTCCAGATAGAACAGATCGTGGTAAGAGATGGATGTGGGTTCTACAAATACAGACTTTAGGTTTTCCTAATTATAATGAGACACATCAACAAGTTACAGAATTGCCTTTACCATCCTGTATATTAAAATATAGAGACAGGAATCAGTATTGGGACTCTTCTCTCACAAAATATCCTGCTTGGTTAACTTGCGGCTTCCCGAATGCTGCTACATATTATAATCCAAAAAGCTCTGATGTTAAAATATGGGATTATTCTGCTTCCTCAGGGGAAGGCAAATATGAGAACTATATTAAAAATAATAAGGATAAATTTAATGGGTTTGAATTAGGAGATATGCTAGGGGAAAAAATAAAAAGATGGTTTTCTCGAGGCTATGTGGAACCAACCTGGGTAGCCACAGAAGGAAATATATCTAGAACTCATTCAGATTTATTCAGGTTGGTTGCCGCTGCAAATATGCTTCTTGAAAGACAGCCTAACACTACAAAACCTACACCTTATGGGCTTAAAGCTTGTGCTGCTTATCCTAATGCTCTATTGATTGCTCAACAAAATTTTGTTAACATTACTAAAGTAGGAAAATCTTATCAAATTCATTGTTATTCTTGTAAACTTACTAATTGTATCTCCTCAGGAGACACTAAAAATTTAGGAGTAATGCTCATTGTTAGACGGCCTCCTTATGTGATGTTGCCAGTAGAATTAGGTGATGATCCTTGGTATGATAATTCTGCTCTTCAAGTGTTAAAAACATTTAATGCACTATTGCGGCCAAAGAGGTTTGTTGCTGCTTTGATTCTTGGTATCGCAGCTTTAATTTCGATACTCACCACTTTCGCTATTGCTACTACAGCATTAGTAGAGGAAATCCATACAGCTCATTATGTTAATGCTTTAAATAAAAACATTACTTCTGCCCTGATGGAACAGGCTGCCATAGATACTAAATTAGAAACAAAAATAAATATTCTCGAGGAAGTAGTTCTGGCTCTAGGACAAGACCTAGCTAATTTAAAAACTACATTATCTACTAGGTGTCATGCTAGTTTTCAGTCAATTTGTGTTACACCTCTTCCATATAACTCATCAGAAACATGAGATAAGGTAAAGGCTCATTTGCAAGGAGTATGGAAGGATAATGATGTTACTCATGATATAGATACATTACAAAAAGATATTTCTGCCATTAGTCAGTCTCATCTACAAATGGGAGGTTTAGAAACCTTAGCTAGGGATTTAGAACAGCAAGTTCGCTCTCTTAATCCTCTAGATTGGATTCAATACTTTGTTTTGATTGGCGTGCTGCTTTTATTAATACTTTTAGTGGTCTTTCTGTTTCCTATTCTTCTTAAATGCCTTTTCAGCACTGTGGCTGCCGTGAAACAGGAAGTCTTTGAGCTTCATTTTAAAAACAAAAAAGGGGGAACTGCTACGTCCACGGCGACCTCGCCTGTGTAGCAAGCAGAAATGCTTCTGCACTGGAAGAGAGCTAAGGACAGAGGGCCAGCACTCCTCGGAGGGATGCCCCCGGTGACCCCTTGGCAGTCAGTTACTGTAAAGGTTCCTGCTGCCCATGAAGTCACGACGACCTAATTGCTGGCGCCAATGCTGTTTCTTTCCTGCTTTCTTCTAGCTGTTTGTCTAAGAACAGCTAATTCAACACTTATTAGTAATCATGCACGCAATCAGAGTACAAGAAACAATCTAAGTATTGAATGTGCCCCTCCTATGATTAGGGCAATGGAGAGAATGTATAACTCTACTAGGAATAAAAAAATTAACTCTAGAACAGTTTTTAGATGGTGTAAAGTAAAAACAGCTTATGATGTTTGAGAACGATACTGAGCCTGAGAATATGAAAGTAGAAATGTTGATCGGTAGTGTTCATAAGAAACATGACAGTTCTGCAGAAAAGGAGTTACAAAACTTAGACATTCCCACCAGGAAACTTCCTGGGGGATATGTTCAGTACTTGATCAAGGGCAGATGGTGGACTCCTAGAGCTAGAATCTACTTAGTTCCACTCCCCTATGAGGGAGGATATGATGAATTCGGTAATAGATGGGTGAATTATGAAGTAAAAAGGAGGCTATGGCATTCTCTTCCATTTACGGGAACGCTTAACAAGGAAGCGTAAGCCTTGGTGTTTATACAGTCCTTGGGGTATAAGAAATAAGTAACCTGTTATTCACCTTACACCTAGTTTCTGTTTGTATAATGTTGTGGTCAATGATACAAGACGCCCTTCTTAAAAAATGGGTACAGTTCCTGCCTGATCAACATTACATGTATGCTTACAATAGAACAATACTCAAGATTGTTTAGATTAATGATTTCTGAGATCACTTGTTGGCTTGCTAAGTTTCTCTGTTCAATCTGTATAAAATCTTCATGAAACCTTCAGTAAATTGCAGCAGCATATTCAACTTGAGTGTGTCTGTCTGTCATTTCCTCGCCGAATCCCGAGTTCTCCCTGAGCCTTCGCCCTTGTTCTCCCTCGGTCCTGATCTCCCCGAAAGTCAGTCCGCGGCAGTTAGGTAATCCAGGCCCAGAAAGCAATGTGCCATATGTTCTCTCTCATATGTGGATCCTAGCTATAGATGATTGGGCTTCTGTGTGATAAGGAAAAAACTCAGTAGCAGAGGCCAGTAAGCTAAAAAAGAGATATAAAGGGAAAAGAAAGGAAGGGAGGACGGTCCTTAATATGTTGGTATTATATATATTTAAATAGAAGAATATATTAACGGGGGTGAAAAGTCCCAATGCAATGTCAGGGGAAGAGATTGAGTAAAGGAAAGGTGGAGGGAGGGCTAATACAAATCTAAGAGGATATAAATAAATCATAAGGAATCAGGTTTTGGACAATGGAACACTCAGGAGCCATAGATCATTGCTAGAAAATTTTCATTCCCAGGGATGGGATACCTTCCACTGAGTTGTTGGCCAGGGAGTTCCCTGATGTCCCCAAAATATTATAGGCCATTGCCAAGGCCCTTGGTTTCCCACCAGGAATAGATGGGAAGACCCTATTGCTGAAGACTCCACATACTTGGGCAGAAAAGCCAATGAGAAATCCTCCTGGAACTGAGCTGATAACCTCCTCCATGTAGACCAGCTGACAGAAAGCTGGAAGAAGCAATTCTACATGTAGTTCAATGGGAGAGAGATACCACCAGTGAAGATACTTAACAGTTGACACTGCAAGCCTTGTAATTGACCAGCCAGGCCAAATGAGCCAAGGGTGCAATAGTGGCACACATCTATTATGGTGGAAACCAAATGCCCGCCAATTTGACTAGAGACCCGCTCATAGGAGGGAATACATCCCTGATATTGAAAACTTAAGACAGGGGTAGGCATGAGGCCTAGGGGTGTAATGTCTGCTGTTGTGTGGACAAATGTATATACTATGCTTATCACACTGCCCAGTAAGCACTTCTGTTAATGTTCACACATTAATGTTAATGCTACTCTCACATTTGGTTGAGAATCTTCTCTTTTCAGATGGCAGTGACCTTGGGATGACTCAGAAGGTATCATAGTGCTAGAAAGAAGTGACTAGAGTAATGAATAACATCTCGATCACACCTTCCAAGGCTCAGGGTCTAATGTGGAAGAGGTGGTGGAAAGAATGTAAAAGCCAAAGGAAGGGTAGGACTCCTTACAACGTGCTCCCTCCAGACATAAAGTGGCCTGGGTATCCATGACCTCACAGTGCACGACACTACCTACAAAAGGCCATTGTAAGAGGAGGAAAAGATCATGACATCAAAATAAAAGAGAGACTATTGAGATGCAGAGGAGATATGATGGAGAATGGAATTTTAAAGGGGAAAGTGTGTGGAGGAAGGGTATTATCATGGGATACTTTTTAAATTTTTTTTAGAATTTTATTTATTTATTTATTTATTTATTTGAGAGTGACAGACACAGAAAGACAGATAGAGGGAGAGAAAGAGAATGGGTGCACCAGGGCTTCCAGCCTCTGCAAACGAACTCCAGACACGTGCACCCCCTTGTGCATCTGGCTAACGTGGGACCTGGGGAACCGAGCCTTGAACCGGGGTCCTTAGGCTTCACAGGCAAGCGCTTAACCTCTAAGCCATCTCTCCAGCCCTTTTTTAGAATTTTTATTAGCAACTTCCATGACTATAAAAAGTGCCCCATGGTGATACCCTCCCTTCCCCCACTTTGAAACTCCACTCTCCATCATACCCCCAGGCCATCTCAATCAGTCTCTCTTTTACTTTTGATGTCTTGATCTTTTCCTCCTCTTATGATGGACTTATGCAAGTGAAGCCATGGATATCCAGGCCATTTTGTGTCTGGAGGGAGCATGTTGTATGGAGTCCTGCCCTTCCTTTGGCTCTTACATTCTTTCTGCCACCTCTTCCGCATTGGACCCTGAGCCTTGGAAGGTGTGATACAGATATTACAGTACTGAGCACTGTGGTCTATTTCTTTCCATAACCACGATACCTTCTGAGTCTTCCCCAGGTCACTGCCATCTGAAAAGAGAAGATTCTTAACCAAATGTGAGAGTAATATTAATATAAGGGTGTGAACATTAACAGAAGTGCTTACTGGGAGTTTGATACACGTAGTATATACATTTGGCCAGACAACAGCAGATGTTACACCCCTAGACCCTGTTTTAGTTTTCAGTATCAGGGATGTATTCCCTTCCCATGGAGTGGACCTCCAGTACAATTGGAGGACAGTTGGTTTCCCCCATAACAGACGTGCCACTATTGCACCCATTGGCTCATTTGGCCTGGTTGGCCAATTATAGGGCTTGCAGTGTCCACTGTTGAGTATCTTCACTGGTGGTATCTCTTTCTCCCATTGAACTGCATGCAGAATGGCTTCTTACAGCTTTCTGTCAGCTGGTCTATATTGAGGAAGTTATCAGCTCAGTTCCAACAAGATTTCTCAGTAGCCTTGCAGCCGGAGTATATGGAATCTTCACCAACAGGGTATTACCATCTATTCCTAGTGGGAAACCAAGGGCCTTGGTAATGCCCAATAATGTTGTGCGGGCATCAGGGTTCTATCTGGCCAACAAATCATGGGAAGATATCCTATCCCTGGCACTGAAAATTTTCTAGCAACAATCTACAGTTCCTGAAATCTAGAATTCAATATGATTTATTTATATCCTCTTAGATTTTGATTAGCAGTCCCTCCACCTTTCCTTTACTCAATCTCTTCCCCAGACCTCATTTTGGACCTTTTCACCCCCATTAATCTATTCTTGTACTTACATATATACAATACCATCCTGTTAAGCACCCCCTCCCTTCCTTTTTCTTCACTTTGTATCTCTTTTCTAGTCTACTGGCCTCTGCTTCTGAGCTTTTTCCTGCTCACATAGAAGCCCAGTCATCTGTATGTAGGATCCACATATGGGAGAATACATTAGATACTTGGCTTTCTTGTACTGGGTTACCTCACTTAATATAATCCTTTTCAGATCCATCCATTTTACTCCAAATTTCATACCTTCATTTTTTTCACCGCTGAGTAGAACTCCATTGTATTAAATGTGCCATATCTTCATCATCCATTCATCAGTTGAGGGATATCTAGGCTGGTTCCATTTCCCAGCTGTTGTGAACTGAGTATCAATAAACATGTTAGAGCATGTACTTCTAAGGAAATCAGATGAGTCCTTAGGATATATGGCTATGAGTGCTATAGCTGGGTCATATAGTGGAGCAATCTTTAGCTGTTTTAGGAACCTCCACACTGATTTCCACAATGTCTAGACCAGATTGCATTCCCACCAAAAGTGTAGAAGGGTTGCTCTTTTTCCACATCCTCGCCAGCACTTATGGTCATTTGTTTTCACAATGGTAGTCAATCTGATAGGAGTGAGATGGAATCTCAACATAGTTTTAATCTGCATTTCCCTGATGGCTAGGGATGTAGAATATTTTTTTGGATGTGTATATGCCATTCATATTTCTTCTTTTGAGAACTCTCTATTTAGTTCCATAGCTCATTTTTTAACTGGCTTGTTTAATTTCTTAATATTTAACTTTTTGAGTTCTTTGTATATCCTAGATTTTAATCCTCTATGAGATGTATAGCTGGCAAAGATTTATTCCCATTCTGTAGGTTGCCTCTTTGCTTTATTCACAGTGTCCTTTGTTGTACAAAATCTTTATAATTTCCTATGGTCCCCGCAGTCAAGCTGTGGCTTTATTTCCTGAGCAATTGGGGTTACATTCAGAAAGTCTTTGCCAAAACCAATATGTTTAAGGGCTTCACCTACTTTTTCCTGTAGCAGTTTCAGAGTTTCAGGTCTGTTGTTAAGGTCTTTAGTCCGTTTGGACTTAATTCTTGTGCATGGAGAGAGAGAAGGAGGAATATATTTTCATCTTTCTAAAGATAAATACCCAGTTTTCTTAGTAGCATTTGCTGAAAAGCCTGTCTTTTCTCCAATGAGTATTTTTGGCATTTTTATAGAATATCATGTGGCTGTAGCTACTGGGACTTGCATCTGGGTCCTCTGTTCTGGTCCATTGATCTACATATCTGCTTTTGTGTCAGTACCATGCTGTTTTTGTTCCTATGTCTCTGTAGTATAAGTTACAATCAGGTAGAGTGATACCAGCAGCCTCATCTTTGTTGCTCATTATTATTTTAGATATTCGAAGTTTTTTGTGATTCCAAATGAATTTTTGGATTATATTTTTCTATTTCCTTGAAGAATGCCATTGGCATTTTGATGGAGATTGCACTAAATGTGTAGATTCCTTTTGGCAAAACTGCCATTTTCACAATATTGATTCTTCCGATCCAGGAACAAGGGATGTTTTTTCCATTTCCTAGTGTCCTCTGCAATTCCCACTGGAGTGTTTTATAGTTATCATTGTAGATATCCTTTATTTCCTTGGTTAGGTTTATTCCAAGGCATTTAATTTTCTTTGATGCAATTGTGAATGGGAGTGATTCTCTGATTTCATACTCTGTGTGTTTGTTGTTAGCATTTAGGAATGCTGCTGATTTCTGTGTATTTAGTTTGTACCCTGCAACATGGCTGTAGGTGTTTATCAGCTCTAACAATATGCTGGTAGAGTCATTAGGGTCCTTTATACATAGAATTATGTCATCTGCAAATAATGATAACTTGATCACTTCCTTTCCAATTTGTACACCTTTTATGTGCTTGTCTTGCCTTATTGCTATGGCTAAAACTTCCAGTACTATATTAAATAAAAGTGGGGACAGTGGACACCCTTGTCTTGTTCCTGATTTTAGTGGAAAAGCTTCCAGTTTTTCCCCATCTAGTAGTATGTTGGCTGTAGGCTTGTCATAAATAACCTTTATTATATTGAGATATTATCCTATTATTCCTAGTCTCTGTAGGACTTTTATCATGAAGGGATGTTGGATTTTGTGAAATGCTTTTTCTGCATCTAATGAGAAGACCATATGTTTTTTGTCCTTCTGTCCATTTATATAATGTATTACATTAATTGATTTGCATATGTTGAACCATCCCTGCATCTCAAGTATAAAGCCTACATGGTCCAGGTGAATGATCTTTTTGATATATTCTTGTATTCTGTCTGCCAATATTTTTTGAGAATTTTTGCATCTATTTTCATGAGGGAGATTGGTCTGTAATTTTCTTTTTTTGTTCTATCTTTGCCTGGTTTTGGTATCAAGGTGATGTTTTCTCTTCTCTCTTTCTTTTGGTCAGATTTGCTAAGGGTTTATCAATCTTGTTTATCCTTTCAAAGAACCAACTCTTTGTTTCATTGATTCTTTGGACTATTTTTTTGTTTCTCTTTCATTAATTTCTGCCCTTATTTTTATTATTTCTTACTGTCTACTGATTTTTGGTTTACTATGTTCTTCTTTTTCCAAGGCTTTAAGGTAAAGCATTAGGTCATTTCTAATTTCTTTTTTTTTTCCTTAATTTTTATTTATTTATTTGCAGGTGACAGAGAGAGAGAGGGAGAGAGAGAGAGAGAGAGAGAGAGAGAGAGAGAGAGAGAGAGAGGCAGTTAGAGAGAGAATGGACTCATCAGGGCCTCAAGCCACTGCAAAGGAACTCCAGACATGTGTGTCCCCTTGTGCATCTTGCTAACATGGGTCCTAGGGAATTGAGCCTTGAACTCGGGTCCTTAGGCTACACAGGCAAGCACTTAACCACTAAGCCATCTCTCCCCTTCTAATTTCTTAATATAGGCATTTAAAGCTATAAAATTACCTCTTAGGACTGTCTTCATTGTGTCATATAGATTTTGGTATGCTGTGTTTTCATTATCATTTGACTATAAATTTTTGATTTCCTGCTTGATTTCTTCATTGACCCATTTATCATTTAGTAGTGTACTGCTTAGTTTTCATGATTTTTTGTATTATCTGTAGCTTTTCTTTTATTTATTTATTTATTTATTTATTTATTTATTTATTTACTTATTTGAGAGCGACAGACATAGAGAGAAAGACAGATAGAGGAAGAGAGAGAGAATGGGCGCGCCAGGGCTTCCAGCCTCTGCAAACGAACTCCAGACGCGTGCGCCCCCTTGTGCATCTGGCTAACGTGGGACCTGGGGAACCGAGCCTCGAACCGGGGTCCTTAGGCTTCACAGGCAAGCGCTTAACCGCTAAGCCACTCTCCAGCCCTATCTGTAGCTTTTCTTGCTATTGATTTGTAGTTTGATTCCATTGTGGTCAGATAGAATGCAAGGAATTATTTCAATTTTCCTGTATTTGTTAAGATTTGCTTTGTGTCCTAATATATGGTATATTTTAGGGTATCTTCCACATGCTCCTGAAAAAAATGTATATTCTGCAGCATTTGTATGAAATGTTATGTGTATATCTGTTAGGTCCATTCCTTCTGTGATCTCATCCAGATGCCTCTCTGTTTATTTTTTCCTTGGATGACCTATCAATTGATGAAAGTGGGGTGCTGAAATCTCCCACTATCACTGTGTTTGGTGCTATCTGTGACCTAATTCTAATAGTGTTTTTTGATGAACTTGGGAGCACCCATATTAGTTGAATATATGTTTAGGATTATAATGTCCTCCTGTTGGAGTGTGTCCTTAATCAATATAAAGTGACCTTCCTTAACTTTCTTGACTAAAGTTGGACTGAAGTCTACTTTGTCAGATATTAGGATAGCAACCCCTACTTGTTTTCTAGGCCCATTTTCTTGAAACATATTTTTTCCACCTTTCACCCTAAGATAATATCCATCCTTTGTAGGAAGGTGAGTTTCTTGGAGAGAAAAAATTGTAGGATCCTGCTTTTTTCCAGTCTGGAAACCAATGTCTTTTGGTTGGAGCATTGATGTCATTGATATTAAGAGATATTATTGAAAGGTGTGTATTTATGTTTGCCACTTTTTTGTTTCTCTTGTTCTACCTCTGCTTTCTTGTGTTAACTAGTATTCGAGTATTGTTTGTTTTTTCCAGGTTCCTTATATGTGTGCTTTTCCTTCTCTTCGGCATGAAGGATTCTATCAAGTATTTTCTGCCAAACTGTTTTTGTCTTCAAATATTCCTTTAGCCTGCTTTTGTTGTGGAGTGTCCTTAATTCTCTGTCTATTTGAATGGATAGCTTTGCAGGATAAAGTAACTTTGGTTGATAGTTGTTATCCTTCAGAAGTCGGAATACATCACTACAAGCCCTTCTGGCTTTTAGCGTTTGTGTTGAGTAATCTGCTGTAATCCTGATAGGTTTGCCTTTGTAGGTAACTTGATTTTTCTCTCTAACTGCTTTCAATATTTTTTCTTTGGATTTTGTGTTTGTTAGTTTGATTATAATATGGTGAGGTGAGGTTCTTTCCAGGCTTTTTTTCTGGCTGGTGCTCTAAAGCATTCCTGTATCTGCATTGTTACCTCTTTCCCAATTTGGGGGTAGTTTTCTTGTATGATTTTGTTGAAGATACCTACTATGCCTTTGGAGTGAAATTCTTCTCCTTCTACTATGCCCTGAATCTTATGTTTGATCTTTTCATAGTGTCCCAAATACCTTGAAATTCCCATTCATACTTCTCTATTAGTTTGTCTTTCTCTTTGTTGGACTGTATTAGATCTGCTACCTGGTCTTCTAGCTTAGATATTCTGTTCTCTCCTTCATCCATTCTACTGGTGAGATTTTCAACATAGTTTTTTTTTTTTTTTTTTTTTTTAATTTCATTAGCTGTGCTCTTCATTGCTAGTAATTCTGACTAATTTTTCTTTATTATTTCTATGTCCTTATTTATGTCTTGTATTGACTTCTTTATTTCATTAAGTTGGTGTCCGGTGTCTTCTTTGATTCCTTTGATTTCTTCTCTGACTTATTTGAACATGTTTAAAATCATTCTTTTGAAATCTTTCTCAGGCATTTCCTCTAACACGTTCTCACTGGAGGTCAGTTCTGATGCATTGATACTTTTTGGTGGATTTATTTTGTCTTGATTTTTAGTGTTTCTTGTGTTATAATGTATATATTTTTGCTTCTTGGATTAAGCTAATGCTTGGATTTTCTAGCTAGCTGGGTATTCTTAGCTGCATCAATTGATCTGATGTTATATATCTTCAGGGTAGGAGCTTAAGGTGTTAGGTGTGGCTCTTAAGACTCTCAGATTATCTACAAGGGTGTTCCTAGGGATTGGGTTTCCCTGCTATGGGAGTATTCAAGTAGCCTGAGTGCAACAAAATACAGGTAGATTCTAAAATATAACTAAAAAATATGCTCTTTCAATGAAAAACAACACTGGGTATTTATGTAAGAGTAGGTATTATAACAACCAGATGCTCTATCAGCAAAGAGGTTATGATTTCTGTCTGTTGAGGGTTCCAAGTCAGCTTATGACCAAGTGAAACCCTCCCCTGGTGCAATCCCAGTTACCTTTTTGTATGATTTTGGTCTCAGTTATGCATCCCTCTTTGTTGCCCTGTAGGTTCAAGTAGGCTGTGTGGATTGCTGGACTGCTGTTCTGTTTTCTGGGGCTGAGCACTGGGTTTTCCTGTGGGGCAAGCTGAGCCTGGCAGCTGTAGCCCCACAGACCTAGCACTGCTGCTGCTGGAGCTGCCATAGCTGGAGCCCTGGCTTTCACTGCCGCTGCTGAAGATGCCACTGCTGAAGCTGTCACTGCAGGACCCACTGCTGCTGCTGCTGCTGCTGGAGCTGCTACTGACGCTGTTGGATCTGTGGCTGTCAGAGCAGCTGCTGCTTCTGCCACAGCTGGCACTGCCAATGTCGGAGTTGGAGCCAGAGGTGGAGCCACTGCTTTTGCTGCTGTTGCTGGAGCCAAAGTCGCTGCTGCCTGGGCTGCTTAGGTTTGGGCTGTGGATGCCCTGGATCTCTCCTACTTCTCTGCTGTCATTTTAATTCTTTATACACCTCACTTTTTAGTAAAAGTGTGTATTTTGCTGGCTATTCTTTGGCTTTTCCTCCCCTAGGCTGCTTTGGTGTGGTTCCTAAGCCACTATCTTAAACAGAAGTCCAGATTACTTTTTATAATTATTAATCTGTTAATAAAAATGAAAAAAGAAAATAAAAACATTAAAATTAAAATTGAAAAAAGTTAATTAAAAAATAGGCAGCTAGGCTAAGATATCCCAAAAATTTAACATGAGATATGTATAAGTGTGAATGCACATAATATCATTAAACTGTGATATATTGCTTCTCTACTACCTCAGTATCTTTAAGAAGCTACACAGATTTTTATACCTGACATATACATATGACATTTGAAAATCAACTATGGCACTATTTGTGTCAGAGACATACTGAATTCATATGAATATGCAATTGAAAGATTATGTTCTTTCTTCTAAATTATTTAGGTGAGACTTTGTTAATCACTGTATCTCAGTAAAACATACATATATTAGCTCTGAATGTGTGCAAAGGGATGGTGTCAGCCAAGGGTAAGTAAGAAACTGATTTAGGATGAAAACTGAGTTCAGAGGTAGGTGAAAACATCTTCTGAATATATTTTTACTTCTATTGCATATATGAGGGATTTCTTGTGACTTAGTGCCAGGACCAACTCCATTACTTCAAAATTACCCTTAGAAGAGACAGAGAAATAACATATGTATCATTATCATTGAAGGTACTGGAAATCATTTATGCCATGTATAAAATAGAGACATTCATGTGTGTTGTGTTTGGAATACTTGGCAGGCTTTTGTGTATATAGCATTCTGTAGAGTCAGACATGATATAATTTTCTCTGGAAACACTGTTAGAGCCATGGAGATGTTTGTCTCCAGGCATTCTCTGTATATTAGTTTTGTTTACAATGTATGACAAGTTACTACATACTTATCAGCTACAAAAAATACAATTTATTCTTAGTTTACATGTAAAAGAAGTTCTAGCATGTCCTGTGTGGTACCAAACTTTTACTTCAAGTCTCAAAGAGTCAGTCAGGGCTGTTGGCTGATCTGAGGTTGAAATCCTTTTTATAGGTAAGATAGCTATTGAAGAATTTAGCACCTTAAGGTTGAAAGACAGAAACCTTCACTCCTTCAACCCTATCTGCAATTTCTTAACTGTCAGCCTTTTTCATAGGCAGGCCCTGTCACAGACAAATGCTTCTTTAAAGCTAGCAGATATATATCTCTATGGTCTTCTAAAACACATGGCAGAGCAGTTGAACAGCAATGTATAACAGCACCTGTGTAAGTAGGAATGACTTCTGGTTTTTATGGACAAGGGCAGGTTTATTGGTGTGCATAAAGCTGTATAATATGAGTCACATGAAACCTCTATGTGTGATCTTTAGGAGTCTCTCTTTTCTTTCTTTCTTTCTTTTTTTTTTTTTTTTTTTGAGGCAGGGTCTGGCCCCAGCCTGACCTGGAATTCACTATGTAGTCTCAGTGTGACTTTGAACTCATGGCAATCCTCCTACCTCTGCCTTTCCAGTGCTGGGATTAAAGGCATGTGCCACCACACCCGGTTCTATAAGTTTCTTTTTAACAAATAGTCACAGGTTGATCTTCCAAAGAACAAGACAAGGGAATGGCAACTACGTGGGGTTTAAGGCTATCTTCTGAAGACCTCATCCTATGATCTATGCAAGGTACTAATATGTCTACCTTCCTCAAGATATTTATATATATAAACATATAATAACCCTCCAAAATATTATTGTTTTACTCATTTAATTGCAAATGTCCACTCACAAAGTTCACTCAATATTTTATTTATAAAATATCTTGACCAATAAATAAACCTAGAATATTTAAATTATTTATCTAAATTATTTCATAAATTAAATACAGTCTTTATCCTTTTCTGTGTCAAGAATTTTTTTTTAAATTATTTATTTATTTATTTGAGAGCTACAGACACAGAGAGAAAGACAGATAGAGGGAGAGAGAGAGAATGGGCACGCCAGGGCTTCCAGCCTCTGCAAACGAACTCCAGACGCGTGCGCCCCCTTGTGCATCTGGCTAACGTGGGACCTGGGGAACCGAGCCTCGAACCGGGGTCCTTAGGCTTCACAGGCAAGCGCTTAACCGCTAAGCCATCTCTCCAGCCCTGTGTCAAGAATTTTAACATGTAACTTGCTAATTATAATTCTTCCTACTTTTTCCTTTTCTTACCTAGGACTTTGTCTAGAACTCTCAAGCATAGATTACCTTCAGTAATTTCAGGGCATTTAAATTTATTGTGTGTATACACTGCAGGCAGAACTGCTTTTTAGTTTTTCCCCACCTGTCACTCCTACCACCCACTCCACAAATCACCATCAAAGCATCATTTTTTCCCACATTAGCCTGTGTATGGACTCAGCTCTAAAAATACATTGCAGAAGGGTTTTTTTTTTTTGTTTTTTTTGTTTTTTTTTTTTGTATTAAGTCAGGAACTTTTTTTCTGGTAAAGTTAGAAGATGATCTAAATCAGTCTCTTTGATAAGGCATTTCAAAGCTTTTTCATCATAATCATTACTTCACTGTAGCTGTCAGCTTTTCATTCTGTGTGATACATGAGTTGTTTGTTTGTATTGTTACTCAGAAAAATTTAAACTTGTCAGTTTTTCAACAGATCCATCCTTCTATCATTCCTTTTGCTCAACTATATAAAATTAATGTTACTATAATAATTCAAACTGGGGCTGAAGGGATGGCTTAGCGGTTAAGCACTCACCTGTGAAGCCTGAGGACCCCGGTTCGATTCCCCCAGGTCCCACGTTAGCCAGATGCACAAGGGGGCGCACGCATCTGGAGTTCATTTGCAGTGGCTGGAGGCCCTGGAGCGCCCATTCTTTCTCTCTCTCTCTTTGTCTGCCTCTTCCTCTCTCTATTTGTTGCTCTCAAATAAATAAATGAAAATGAACAAAAAAAATAATTCAAACTGTAAACTTCATTTGAGTAAGAATTGTCCACATCTATGTATTATTTACTGAGTCAATTTTCTCAGGATACTTATAATAATTTTGACATTAAAAACCAATGGATTTAGATAATTGAAATCAGCTCTTATGATATACATTGTATTGAAATCTAAAATAAATTCCAGTGTGTATTAGCACTCAAAATCAAATTTTCAAACAATAACTCTTTTATGAGTTTTAAAGTAAATTTAATGAGAATCTTATTAGTTTTTAAAATGGAAGTTTTAATTTAAATGATTTTATAAATATCATATGACTATTTCTCAAAATTACAGGCAAGTGCCTATTTTTCCATTTTAATATTTTTAAAATATTATTTATTTGCAAGCAGAGAATAACAGAAAGAGAGGAGAGATGGAGAGAGAGAATGAGAATGGGTGTGCCATGGCCTTCAGCCACTGCAAACATACTTCAGAGGAATGCAGCATCATGCATCTGGATTTACTTGGGAACTGGGCAATTGAATCCATCTCTTTAGACTTACAGGCCTTAACTACTGAGCAATCCTCCAGTTGCCATTTTAATATTTAAGGGACGTTTTGACTCAAAGGCTTCAAATACCATATTAGTTACCTTTCTTGTGAACAAGTAATATAAGTAATATAACAAAGCTATGTAATGAAGGAAATCACTTAGTTTGGCTTACACTTTCAAGAGGGAATGGTAAATGTGATTAAAAAAACAAAAGAAAAAAAGAACATTAGGCACAAGTATGAAATTGAGAGTTAAAACACAAGTATATATGTATATGTATGTATTATATTCTCTGATTCTCAATCATACACTCTGATTCTCAACCAAAGTCAGACTAGGTTTTATAATTTTCAATGTATCCTACAATTATTAGTCTTAGAATAATTTGTTTCATTTCATTTTTTTCATCAAGTCCTTAAAGTATAAATTCTTAACTTTGCATTGAGTTGCCCTAGTTTTCAATCTTGTCTCTGATATTTGTATCATTGGATACTTATTCTACTATTTCAACCCCTACCTGAACATATTCCTGCTTATATCTCAGAATCTAAAGAGGCTCAAATTTGTCCTATCATAATAAAATTTTTTTTTATTTGCCCATATCTGTCTCTCACTCCTGTCTTCATACTCTTTCTGATGCATGTCTCCTACATTTCTGAAATCTCTTCTCAGTACTTTATACAAGCTTCTGTTTCAGTAGTGCAATTTACGAAATGTCTATCTTTGGCAATCCCATTAGATATAATCTCCAGATTACTAAATATATTCTTTGGAAAATTAGTTAGATAGATTAGTTGATGGAATTGCTGGGCAGGTGCATGACTCTGAGTTCAATTCCCATTACCAGAAGGGAAACAAAGAAATGATATTTACCTGAAAACACCTTTTACAAAATCTCATGAATGCAAGTGTGATTGTGGTTAGACTATTTATCAGTCTATAGGATTCTATACTATAAAATTTCTTTAATATTTTAATTGCTAATATAGCCACATCAAATATTTTTGACTATTTTTAATATCATACTATTATTTTTAACCAAATACATTTTATTTATCCTTTGAATATACGTAATTGAACATTTTTAAGATCCCATATGAAATCTTTTTAAACTGAACTGATAACCTCATTTACATTATGTTATCACATCCATTTTCTTCCTTTCATCTATTGTGTGCTTACTTTTTTATTCATATTTTTCCCTATTATGCTCTGTGTTTTGTTCTAGATTAAGTATTTTATCACGTTCTGGATTTTACACTGTATGGAAATCCCATTGCATTATTCTATCTTTTTATGGAAGTTTTAGCACATCCACATGGACAAAAATTGTAGGGCTAATAACTCCAGAAACACACACAAAAACCCCACAATGCCACTTTTCAAAGTTAACAGCTACTGTTTGTAATAATTTAGTCTGAATATTTTAATTGTAATCATTAGTTTTGAAAAACAATTTCAGAACACTGAAATTTTACTCTTTGTGATGAATGATTTTAAATATGATTTTATTTTCCCTAACAGTTTCTAGGAAATAAAAGGCATATACAAGATAGTATACAAAGCTTAAGTGTCTAGTTGAATTATGAAAAGGCGATCATTGCCTTATCATTTTAAAACACAAAAAACTGTATACAACACACTAGAAGCTTCTTTATATCATTCAATAACATAAGCAACCAAATATAATCAAAATTATAATTTAATTACTTATTTTACAAATTATTTTGTCATAATTATAATTATACTTAATTTAAATCTTTTAAATTCCTATTTAATAAAGGAATATGAGGACTTAGGAGATATCTCCGTAATAAAGTGCTTTTCTTATAAGAATAAACACATGAGTTTGATCCCCAGGCTCCACATGAAAAACTCAGGTGAGATGGTACACTCTTGTAATTCCAGCTGTGGAGGCAATATACAGAAAGATTGCTGTCCATCAAGGTTTCTGTATGTTTACTTATTATTGTGGTATTATCATTTTTAATTTGCATATTCATAAAAGTTTACTGTTGGGGAAAATCATGCCAGACATAAAAATGTCTTATGATTTGTCTGTTGAGTGTGTCTCATTAAAACAACAACAAAAAATTATTTTTTGGATTTTTTTGAAAGTAGGTTCCAAGTAGCCAATGTCAGTCTCAAACTTACTATGTAGCCCAGGGTAGCCATGATCTTCTGATTTTCCTACCTCATCCTCCAAAGTGCTGAGATTCCAAGCACTACTGGGCTTATATGAATTCTTTATATGAATATTTGATTTTCATAGATAGTTTGGTTTATGTCTACCAATTCAAATGTTCATGCATGTTAGTTAGAGCATACTTAGGAAGATATTTTCTTTATAATAGGTACAGTTTTTTTGGGACAAGCACAACAGACTGGCTTTTGTTTGTGTGCTCCTGAGAGAGAGAGAGAATTGATGTGCCAGGGCCTCCAGCCACTGTTATTGATCTCTAGACATGGGTGCTCCCTTGTGCATGCATACAACCTTGTATGCTTACATCACCTTGTGCATCTGGATTTTATGGGATCTAAAGAGTCAAACATGGGTCCTTAAATTTCACAGGTGTCTTAACTGCTAAGCAATCTCTCTAGCACAATGGGTAAATTTCTTTTACCACCCTATAGCTGGGTCCTAGCTGCAATGGACTGTGTCCAAAGAACATATTCTCTATATCATTCTTTTGAATTTTAATGGGAATTGTTTAGTATTATACATTTTATTTATCACTCCTTTATCATATAGTCATCTACAGTTTTTTGGTGTTTTATACCTATATCATTAATAATAGCTGTTTATTGTATAATTCATATAATTATGATTAATGAAATATAAAAAATATTGCTCTATGACTATTGATTTGGCTATTCTTATGTTTGGCTGGAAAATAATTGTATTTTATGAATGAGTCAGTTTTTTTTTTCAATTTCTGAGACAGGGTCTCACAGTGTGGCTTAACCTTCCCTTGAGCAAGCAGCAACAGCCTGCTTTTGTTTCCTAAGTGCTTGGATTATAGGTGTGCACATTCACACCTACCCATAAAAGGAATTAATAATGATGAATCATGCCTTCATTCTCATAGCTTCATGACTAAATTTTTTTTTTTAGTGGGTGCTTAAAAGCACTTCCAATCATAACCTTAACGTAATTCTGAACCTGAGGTTGTAGGAAGCTGCTACCTTCTCTGAAAACATTCCACTCTGGACTCCTGGAATACATATTTGGATGAAGGGGTTTAGAAGGCAAATTCTATATTGTGTTTTCCTGTCTCACTTTAGCATCCATAAGTCCAAAGAGTTGCTTAGCTCCTTATCCTTGAAAACACTTTTCCTAAGAAATATGAGACTCATTTGAGACTATAAATTGCTGGCCTCCTTTCCTTACTATATCTATAGTATGAGATCCCTCTATTGTACAGTTCACTTGTTATTAATTTCCCTGTGCCCCCTAGTCATGAATTTTGAGGAATGTTTTTACCATGACAGTGACAGTTGGGATTATGTAAAGTATCACCCTCGAGAACTTATTTTACAATTAGGGCATGGTTATAGTAAACACGTAGTTGTTTGATTCTTGATCTGCACCTCTCAGTTACATGTGGATGTAAAATCATAACAAGAAAATGAATAAGAAAAATTAACTAGTGTTTAATGTTCATTAAAATCTTAGTTTGGAGGACTGGGCAGATAGTTCAGTGAATAAAGTGTTCTGTGCTGTAGCTGGAATGCCAGAGTTCAATTCCAAGACCCCATATATAAAGACAGAAGCAGAGCAGTAGAAGGAGAATCCAAAGTAAAAAATCCTGACTCAAATAAGGTGGGATAGCACAAAGACCAACCAAGAAGTTGTTCTCTGTCCAACACAGACACACAAACATATACAAACACACTATATTTTCTCACAATATAATTTTTTTTAAATATATTAGTATAGGGCTAGGGTCTGGAGAGATGACTCAGTGGGTAAATTTATTGCCACAAAAGCATGAGGACCCCAGTTTGGATCCCTACCACTCATTAAAAAAACCCCAAGCATGGGCTGGAGAGATGACTTAGCAGTTTAGGTGCTTGCTTAAATCCTCAAGCATGATGCTGTGCCCCAGAACTCCCAGCACTGGAGAAGCTAAGAAAAGGAATCCCTGAGGCTCAGAGACTAGCTAGTTGTAACTGAATCAACAAGCTCGAAGTCCAGTGAGAGATACTGTCTCAAAAGTTATGGTGGACAATGATGAAGGAAGACATCTAAGGTCAACCTCTGCTCCTCACACAGACATACATACATGTCCACATGCGCACACATGTGTATGAACATGCACACACGAGAGAGAATATTGGCCATTGCACTAATTCTGCAAAATGCTGCTTATTGCTCTCTAGGAGGTGACTCCATTTAATATTTGCTTTGTCACCACACATAATGTTTTTTTTTTTAAATTTAATTTATTAGTTTTCTTTTCAGTAAATACAGGCAGTTTGGTACCATTATTTAGGCTCATCTGTGATCTACCCCCTCCCATTAGACCCTCCTTATTATTGAAAATGGGTCGTGCATTGTGGAGTTAGCCCCCAGTTATTAGTATGATAAATGTCTCTGAAAATCATGACCCAACATGTAACTCTGACATTCTTTCCGCCCCCTCTTCCGCAAGATTTCCCTGAGCCATGTTGGGTTCATTTTTGGTCTGCTTCAGTGCTGAGGTGTTGGGGGCCTCTGAGGCTCTGGCTCTCTGATTTGGTAGGAGTTGATTTTTCTCTGAATTGATCTCCTTCCCCTTTGTGCTGGTATCCAGTTCACAGGAAAACATCACCCTTGCTTATTTCGCCAGTTGTCCTTAGTTTCAGTTGGGCCCCTTCTGAGGTATGTTGGGGCAGCTCTCTTCTTAGGATCTGCATCTATCTGGAAAAGAGAAGCAGATTCTCCAACGGAGAGTGAGTTAGCACCCAGAAAATTGAGATAACACTTACTTTTTTGATAGACAGTTTGATAGGTGTAGGCCCTCTTATACCCCGTGATTGATGGTAGCTTGATATTGTAGAGTGGGCTTGTGTTTGGGTATGGTTCTGACTTGTTTCCCAGCTCCAGCTAAGGGTCTAGTACCACTGAGTGGATCAGTTAGCCAAATCAAGAGCAATTGATAATGTTTTTGAGGGGGTATTCAACACTGAATTAATTATCATCTCATTGCTCATGGGACAAAACACCTGACAGAAATCAGTTTACTGGAAGAAGTGTTTATTTCAGATTACAGTTCCTGGGGACAGTCATCAGAGAAGTCATGTCAGCAGAAGCATGAAGCTGAGCTGGTCACGTTTAGCCCATAACACCCTGAAGAGTCAGAGAATAATGAATGCTGACAATAACCTACCTTTCCTTTTTATGAAGTCTATGACTCCCAAAAATGAAATGGTGCTACCACGATTATGGTGGGTCTGTCTTCACACTTCAATTAACCTAATCAAGATAATCCATTACAAAGGCTATATAGGTGATAAGGCATATAGGTGATTCTTGGTCCTATAAAACAGATAGTTGGTATAAACCATCAAAAGCATCTGAATTATCATTTCACTCTAACTTATCAGAGTCCTGAGTCTTGGGAATATATCTAAACTACAACAAAACAAAGAACAATTAAAAGAACCATAACAAAAAATATGTTACAGAATAGTGGCCCATCTCAGCCACAGGAGATAGTCTATGAATGTCTTGAATATCCTGTAGTTGTCTTTTAATAGTATTTGTATTTGCTAGGAAGAAAGATTTGCAAGATTTTTAAAATAGCAATGCTTACATCCTAGAAAAAAGATTTTCTATTTTTCTATTTAAAGCTATATTGTGACTTCTATTTCCAGTAATAGTGGTAAATCTAAATACAGGAAAAAAAATGACATAGAATATATAGAAAAACTGTTTCTCAATGCATAGCTGACCTTGCAAGCTATTGAGGGAAATCCCTAGGGATACAAAGTGAAAGGGAAACTGAAAACCACCTTGCTAGGAAGCCCTGGCTTCTGAATGCCCAGAGAACATTTATTGAGTACAGTAATTCAAAGTAGCCTCAAATCAGATCACCGAATACAACAACTGTAGGAAAGCCTGGATTTTACAACCATTCTACACAGTCAATGCCAGGCAACAATGGTTGAAAATCAGAGAAAGAAAACATGGCCAATTATAAAGATATGCTTGACCTCACTGAGTGGTCTTACTTTATTTTATAATCCATTGGTAGGTCAAAGACCTATTTAAGGTGCATAAATATTTTATAGCATTCTAAGGTCCATGGCAGAGATAAATGCTTTCTGAGGAGATTTATCTGGACTCACACAGTACAATATTTTAGCAGAATTTACATGTGTAAGGAAAAGAGACTGAATACATATGTGTATGTTTATATAGGCAAATTATAGTACAGCAATATCAATACTTGATTAAGAAATGTTCCAAAATTAGTATGTACCTATAAATTATATATTTCAACAAAGTTTATCCAATTAGCTATGTTCATAATCAAATTAGAAAGTAAACATTCTATTATGATTCTTTGTGAAATGTAAAACATACTTGTCTCGTCTACCGTAAGTCTTCCCAATAACTGAATAAGAGTTTATTCTTAATCTTGTGTCATCATTAATAATGAGTTAGAGATGACCAATACAAACTGGTCCAATTATAGCCTCAGTTTCTGGAGTATGAAACTTGACTAAAGGGACATATAGTGAACTCATTTGTAATTCTCGACACTTCTTGTAGCTCCTCTTTCTGTGGTAGAGGTCCTGAGAGGGATTTGGTCTGAGTCATATCTTTTGGTCTAAAGTAAGTTACTTTCCAACACATTTAATTTTTCTTGATGTCAGTGTTGTTTTCTGTGATTTTGAACAAAATTCCACAAATACAAAATAATTGTGCATAAGCAAATAAGTGTGAATTTATAAGGGCTAGTAATAACCTTCTATGACTGTTGTTTACATCTGTATTTATCTAATACTATTCTGCTTCACTTGTAATGGTGCATTGAACACATTGCCATCATTTCAAAAACTGTACTTCACTTATTCTAATACTAATCTCATAATTTGATGTATTTACTCTCCACTGTCCATGCAGAGAGCTCTAGATAATAAACTCCCTTCTCTAAAGTTCATTGTAGTCATGGGTTAGAATTCATATGAGAATACATTAGGCAAAATGCAAAGGAAAAAATATCCTCTATTTTAAGAACTTAACAAACCACTATAGCCACTTTTGCTCAGTGCAAATTTGAGTAGCATTTGATTGTTTAGTAACTGGATCTTTGCATAAGACTAGGGATGTGTTTTAGGAATATATTAGAAAAGTATTTTACAATGCCTTTTCCATAAAATAAAACATATTCCCATTTCTCCTGATTAAAAGGAGAGGATATTAGGAAAGACTCTGCAGAGAAGGTATTCTCTAGAGTGTAGTGGAGAGGCACCTATCGATGGCAGAAGCACAGCAATGGTCAAAGTTCCAGTGACAGCACTGCATCAAGGGTTATCAATCTTGGGTCCATAGCAAGTGAAGGACATTGCTCAGAAAGGTGGAATAAAGGTATAATTGGGCAATTTTTCTTGGCTATGCAGCCTGACAGGTTCTTTTATCCCAAGCTTTGATGAACTCTTTATTTTAATGACTGTATCATTTACTCATAGGAAAAACAGTGGATTATGTTGTTTAAAATTGTGTCTTGACACATATTTATGGGGCTAATAGTTTGATAAATTAAAAACACATGAATGAAGTGTAAGAATATCTAAAATACCACATAGTTTAAAGGAAAAACTCAAGATAGAGGTAATATAATTCTTTAAACATCAATTGTCTATTTAACATGTGGCTTTATGTATATTGGTGGTGGTTATATCCCTTTAGAATGACTTTCTTTTCTTCTACAAATTCAACATAAGTTTATACTTAGCATACAAAAACATGAGTGGGGTAACTATGGTGCATTATTGCATTAATATAGTCATTTTCATGGAACTTTTGAAATCTCAAATAACTTAAATATTTGAGTATGGCAGCTTTCATTCAATAATAATCAGCATATTTCTCTTATTTATTTGGAAGGCTCAATATGAGGCCGACATGCTTCAATGTTATTAATTAGATAATAAATGCAATATAATGTACCATAGGTATGTAGAGGTGATGAAGATGAGCTCTGATGCAGTTAACATTAGAAAGGGTATACATAATTGATCTTAAAGGAAAAATATCCTGTGAATATACCAAATAATAGTTAATAGCCCAGGAAGAGTAGTTATTTCCTGTTTCATAAAACCATTGGCTCAATTTACTTTCACTAGAGCTATGAATTAATAGCTTCATAAACAATTTACACTATGGTAATATTATTTCTAAATATATTTATAATTTTAGTAATAATTTGGAAAATACTTAAGGCTTCATTTTAACATGTTAAATAGTTTCCACTTGTTGGAGATGATTGCTCCATCACTGAGTTGAAAAGGACATATGCAGTAAGAATATGACTTTAAATTTTGGTAATGCTGTCATGAAAACCAATGTTTTCCACATGGCATGTCAAGAATGTCCCTGTGCTTTAAAAAAATTATTTTTTTTTATTAATTAGTTTTGTACTCAGTGAATACAGTCAAGTTGGTACCATTGTTACTCTCCTCCATGTCCTAACCCCTCTCCCTAACCCCTCCTTGTTGAGGTATATGGGTCATGCATTGTGGAGCTAGCCCACAGTTATGCTTAGGAGGAAATGTCTCTGGGTATCATGACCCAACTTGTGGCTCTGACATTCTTTCCGCCTCCTCTTCCACAAAATTTCTCTGAGCCATATTGGGTTCATTTTGGGTCTTGTTCAGTGAAGAAGTGTTGTGAGCCTCTGTGTCTCTGGATATCTGATTTGATAGGAATTGATTGTTCTCTGTATGGATCTCCTTCACCCTTGTGCTGGTACCAGGTTCACCAAGAAAAAGCACCCTTGCTTGTTTTGCCAATTGTTCTTAGTTTCAGCTGGGGCCCTTTTGAGGTATGATGGGGTGGTTCTTGCCTTAGGATTTGCGTCTATCTGAAAAAGAAAAGCAGATTCTCCAATGGAGAGTAAAGTTAGCACCAGATAAATGGGATAACCCTCATTTTTTTTTTTAGAGAGAGAGAATTTAATAGGTATAGGCCCTCTTGTAGCCCACGATTGGTGATAGCTTGATAATGGAGAGCAGGCTCATGTTTAGATATGGTTCTGACATGTTTCCCAGCTCCAGCTATGGGTTCTAAGAAACTCATCGTCTAACCTACTTAACAGCAAATAACCTGTTGTGATGCTCACACAAGTGCAATAGTGGTGCACAGCCATGGTGGGAAACCAACTGCTTGTGATTTATCCCTGTGCTTTTAGAGTACATTGATACTTAGATGCCTTGCTTCTGAACAAAAGTACCAGATAGATAAGAAGACCTGTTTGGGACATAGCTCAAATTGGTTTAACTACCCTTTCTTGATAGCCTGTATGCAGGGTTAGTTGTACAGTGTAGTGATAAGATGAGGTTTGTCGTCATTGCCTCTTAGTAACACTAAGAGAAGACTGGTAAAGAATTTCATTTTTCAGAAATGTTCTATGAGGACTTTTACTGAACTCTTTTGAAATGATGACATATGTAGTTGTACCTTATGAAAGGTTATCTGTAGCCTTAGGTAATAAAATATAAGTAATATTTCATAGTCATATAACACTTTCTATTTTCAAAGCACTTTCATATGGTTTTTATGCAACTTTCATAACTATACTATGAAGTCCTGGTCCTATTTGTCATCTCAAGAAAGAACATAAAAGGACAAATTTATTTAATAATGTTGCATATGTAGGTTAATATTTTTCAGTTCTGATATTAAAATACTTATCAATACTTATATTTTAGATGCTTATGATATCTTGTGGGTATAAGGTGAAGATAAAAATTTAAAAATGGAAGTCCCTAGAAATTACATAAAAATAAAGTTACAGCTGTCAATATATCTAACCATCAATTAGAATTTATAAGTATTTTAATATACAACTTTCTTGTTTTATTAATTAGTTTTGTACTCAGAGAATACAGTCAATTCAGTACCATTATTAGGCTCATCCATTACCTACCCTCTCTGCTTGGCTCCTCCTTGTTGAAGGATATGGGTCATGCATTCTAGAGTTAACCCACAGTTATGGGTAGGATAAATGTCTCTGCATATCATGACCCAACATGTGGCTCTGACATTCTTTCCACCCCATCTTCTGCAAAATTTCCCTGAGCCATGTTGGGTTCATTTTTGGTCTTCTTCAGTGATGAGGTGTTGGGGGCCTCTGGGTCTCTGGATCTCTAATTTGGTAAGAGTTGATTTTTTGTTGACCTCCTTCCCCCTTGTGCTGGTACCAGGTTCACCAAGAAAACAGCACCTTTGCTTGTTTCACCAATTGTTCTTAGTTTCAGTTGGGGCCCTTTTGAGGTATGACTGGGTGGCTCTCTCCTTAGGAGCTACATTTATCTGAAAAAGAGAAGCACATTGTCCAACAGAGAGGGAGTTAGCACCAGACAAATGAGATAACCCTTAGTTTTAGTTTTTTTATAGAGAATTTAATAGGTGTAGGCTCTCTTGTAGCCCACAGTTGGTGGTTGCTTGATAGTGGAGAGCGGGATTATGTTTGGATATGGTTCTGACTTGTTTCCTAGCTCCAGCTATGGGTCCCATACCACTGAGGGGATCAGTTAGCCGAATCAAGAATTGGCAGCTTGTTTCTATTTTTAGTCCTAATGTTTACTTAAAGATCTACTAGCATCACAGTAATTGCATTTCTACTTGAAAAATATAAACCTAGAATTTTTTTTTGAGTAATAAAATAGGAGGAAAATAAAAATAAATGTTTTAATGTCTTCCTTCAACACAACTTGGAAAAGTTTACCCTTTACTCATGAGCTTCATCTTTAGTGATTTCTAGGTACCCTGTTGTAGACATTATAACAATTATAATGCAACCACCTCTCTTAGCCCACGTGGCACGGGCTGTCCACCTCCATCAAGATGAAATACACTGCTACTGATCCTACATTCCCATTGTTTTCTGTCACCACTTGCTGTTTAATGGGAAGTCTCTCTCATCACCAATGGAGTATATTGAGGTTATGAGGAAAAAAAAAAATAGCACATTACCAAGGAAAAAGTGACAAGTGTTGTTAAAAACTTAACCCAGTCCTGGGGAGATGGATCAGTGGATAAGGTGCTTGCTTGCAAAGCTTGTTGCCTTGAGTTGAATTCCTCCCTTCATATGCAAAGCTAGATGCACAGGAGATGTATGTGTCTGCAGTACTTTTGCAGTGACAAGAGGCCCTGGCATGCCCATACTTTTCTGTCTGTCCCTTCTCTCTCTCCAGTAAATAAAAATTTTAAAAATATATTACCACATTAAAAAGAACAGGAGGATGAGATAAATTTTCTGAAAAATGTCTTATTCCAAAGGTTTAAAAAGTAACAAAAGGGTAATTATTTGTTTTATAAAACAAGGAAATCTGAATATATAATGCAGAGCAAATGTTGCTAAGAAAGAAAATCATACACTAATTTTGTTGATGAATATTGAAGTAAAATTTTTAGTGGGAGGAGGGACAGGAGATAGAAATGTGAATGCTTTAGGATCAAGATACACTATGTATATGGATGAAAGTTGACAATAAAAAGTTTGAAAAGGAAATATTAGCTAATATAATGTGATTCTATACTGGCAATATATTACTTCAGGAAAAGAAGGAATAAAAGTGAGTTGAATTCCACATGATCACAACTTCAGGTGTATACATCCTCTTTGAAATTCTGTTTGTGAGTAAAGGAAGAGTATGTACATTGAATTAGCTGAAATAATTTGACAGAGGTGGTTAAAAGTATTTGCTACTGTGCATGGGATTATGCTTCAGAGGATTTCAGTACTCATCATCCTGGCATCTCTGATTATCTTCAAGACTTAAACAATAAAAATTAACATTTTGGATAACATCAAGTGGCAAAAAACTGTGAGAAGTACATAGTTATGCACATACGTAAGTGCACATGTATGTGTGTCTCAGAGAGAGACTGATTTAGGTTAATGATAAAACAATAGCTTTTTGTGATGTTATTTGTCTGTTTTCTATTGTTATAAAATTATCTAATATGGTTAATTTTTAGAATAGAACCTTATTTGGTTTGTGGCTTTGGAGTCCAGGAAGTCTAAGCATATGGTATCAGCATTTGTAGTTAAAGAACTTCTACAGTTCATACCTTCATATGGTTTTGATCAGACATGGTAGAAAATTAATAGTGAACTCATAGCATCAAGAGTTTGTGGGAAAGGCAACTCACATCCCAGTGGGCCAGGAAATAGAGGATATGGAAGGAATTAGATATTGGGCTATTACTGCCAAAACTTTCTCCTTACTGCTCTCGGTAGGTGCCACCTCCTAAAGATTCTACAGCTGTCCAAAAATTGCGCCACTAGGTGGAGAACATGATTTCTAATCATGACTCCATTTGTAACATTCCTAATAATAACCACAACATTCTAAAGACCCAAACTCCAAGTGACATAAACATTTGAATATTAAGATTAATGTTTAAAATCATTTTCAGAATTACCATTTGGTTATTTTTCAGTAGTTCCTTACTGAGCTTGTTATCTATGTCTTAGACTTTGTTCTTCAGTTATCCTGTATTTCAGGTATGTGGTTAGTTAGGTATTTGCTCTGTAGGATAAATGACAAAGATTTTTCTCAAATATAGGGGTTGGAGCAAACTGGGACAGATAATTGCAATATTCATCCCAGAACAAATCATCTATCTTTCTATGATTTTTCCAAAGTAAATTGCATATTTTATTTCTAAAATATGTATAAAAAGAACAGTTTTTTCATATATTCCAATATTACATGGTAAATTTCTAAAATAAAGATTTAAATCTAGGGATGGAGAGATTACTTAATGGTAAAGGCACTTGCCTGCAAAGCCTAATGATTCAGGTTTGATTACCCAGTACACACCTACCCAGGTAAAGCCAGATGCACAAAGTGGAACATGCCTCTGGAGCTCATTTGCTAGATACCCTGACATGTCTTCTCTGTCTATCTCTCTTCTTTCTAACTCTCTCTACTTGTTAATAAATAAAAATAATTAAAAACTTAAAATCTATAATAAACCAATTAGCAAAGCATTTCTATAGGAATAAGATAGAAATATTTACCAATATAACTATATGCATTTGATTTTATAAAGATTGGAAGGTGAATAAGTATATGTATTTTAAACAAGAAAAATGTTAACTGTTTGAGAGATTTATAGGGTGTTGAATTTATAATATAATTACATAATAATACAAAGTCAATAGAAAAAGTGTTGGGAATTTTTTAAATTAATTAATTAATTAACTTGAGAGAAAGAAAGAGGGAGGGACGGGGAGAGAATGGCCATGCCAGGGCCTCCAGCCACTGCAAATGCAATTCAGATGCATGCACACTCTTGTGAATCTAGCTTATGTGGGTCCTGGAGAATCAAACTTGGATCCTTCCTTTGTCTTTGCAGGCAAAGGTCTTAGCTGCTAAGCCATCTCTCCAGCCCAAGTGTTGGGAATTTAAACTAAGTTACAGGTCCTAGGAAAACTAATATAGTTCACAGAAAGATAAGAAATTTCTATTGGATATTTTTGAAAAGATAGATAATATACTCAGGTAAATATGTAATATATAATCAGTATTTATAAATTCTATATAATATTTATTAACAATACTTATACATGTAGGCATTAGAGAAAATAGGGAAATCCTTTTTTTTAATAACTGTAGAAAATATTACCTAATTACATCAGGATATACATGTATACATGTATACACTATAGACAAATTGATTTATATTTAAATTGCCTCATATAAGATATTAAACTATATGACATAGCCATATAAGAAAACATCTGTGGCACTTTTGATGTTATTAATGTCATGGAATTGAGGCTCTAGGAATGTTTAGATCTCAGAAGTGATGCAGGAGAGCCCAAGACTCATGAACGCCATACATCAGATCTTTACAAGTTATCAAAGAATTGAAAAATTCAGACTCAGTGCATAGTAAGTTATAGAGAATTTATTAATGGTAGGATGAAAACAGGAAAGAAGAACAAGCTTGAAAACTTCCAAGAACAGAGGAATTCTTGCCCACTGGGAAGGTGAGAGGAAAACTAAAAATCTCACTGACAGGCTTGGATAAAGTCCTTTTATAAATTAGGCATACATAGTGGCTGGAAGTTCTGGCTTGCCCCTCCCCTCTCTCTCTCTCTCTCTCTCTCTCTCTCTCTCTCTCTCTCTCTCTCTCTCTCTGCCTCTTTCTCTCTCTGTCACTCTCAAATAAATAAATAAAAATGAATTAAAAAATAAAAATAAATTAGGCATACGATTAGAATGAGCCTCGTTGCAAGCCCCTGATTGGTTGAGGGGCAAGGAGCACTGATTTAGGAAGGCCCACACACAGGATCTAAGTCAGATAAAATCTGAGGAAAAAATAGAAATCTACTGTTGCTTACAGCATGTTGGATGAGAGTGTATCATTCTGGAGTTCTAGTCCCAGCAGGGAAAAGTCACATTTCAATTGCTGTGGGCCAGTCCCTTGCTGACTACCTACCAGAGAAAGCTACCTTGCTCCTAATCTGAATCAGTAAAAACATTTACATTCTCATATAAATAGTGTTTTTATGATACAATGGAAAATTATTTTCAGAGATCAAATAAAATAAATTGTATTCCCAAGTCTAAATTCTTTTAGTAATGAGACAAGTTAAATGCCTAAAATATAGCAGGAAAAAAGAATATTAACTTCTGAAGTGTTCTTGAAATCTTATCAAATTTCTTCAGAGCATCCATTATCAACTGAATAGTCACAAAATGTGGAAGTCATGTATTTCAAGAAACTACCTTTTTGGAAATAAAACAGTAAATAGAGACATTCCAGGATGATGGATTTGTACATCACCTAATACTCAATAATTTCAGTTTGAAGAGATTGAATGAGCATGTTAAGAAAGAGCATCATTCAAAAGATATTGTAGGACATCTGGTCAAGATGGTGTCCGCCTAACTGTGCCACATCTCCCAGAGAAGAAAAGGCAAGGCATTAAGGATTCATTGTGTCTTCTAGGGAGGAGCAGAATCTAACCTTCCTCCAGTGGAATGGCATGTAGGGGCCAGCATATTTCCACCTGCACTTCCACACAGTTGAACACCATTTCACACACTGCCACCCCCCATCCCCATGTGTGGACCCAGGCCAGCAGGCTAGTATAGCTCCACACATGACTCCATGTTCACTAATGCTGTCCCACTTGCTGCTGATCCCCACTGCTGTGCCCAGACCCAAGCCAGCAGATCAGCATAGCTCCACCAATGCCTCCAGGCATGGGAATGCCATCCCACTTCCCAGTGTCCCCATTCCCCTGTGGACCTAGGTAGGCCAGATTACCTACACCCACACCCACACCTCCAAGCTCAAGAATGCAAGCCCACTTGCCATGGCCCACCAACCCCTTGTGTACATTGGGCCACCTGCCCATGCAGGCCCAAACCCTGAATAACAGAAAAATAAGCCTCTACATCAGGTCCTCAGGATCCACCAGAGCTTCATGGGCTCCTTCCCTCTGAGCATGCATGCACAAATGCCACCAGAAGCCTAAAGGAAGCAAACATAAAAGGGAATAACCACTGAGACATTTCAAGGGTAGACTTCTTCCAAAATTAAATAAGACTCCTACACTGAGATGGGCAGACCACAGTGCAAAAGGAGAAACATAAAACCAAATGCAAATAAATCCAATAATGGATATCTCTAATCAAAACATAGAAGTGACATTAGGATCAGAACCCCAAAATGAAGACATATGCTGTGCAATCCTGACCAAGGAAATAGCAGAACTTGAGAAAAGCAACAAAGAGCTGATAATCATATGAATGCTGTTCTTGCTAGACTAGACCTAATACATAAGAACCAAGAAGAGTTCCAAAGACAGTTAAATGATTTGAAAAAGTGTGGGGACAAAAGAAAAAAAAAAAAAAAAAAAAACAGATGACCCCAATAACTAATAGTCTAAGCTCAATGAAGACATAAAGAAATGCTAGGATCAACTCCAAGAAGTACTGAAGGAAAAAAGAAAATTACATGAAAAGGGAATTTGACAGAGGGATGGAAAGGATACATTAAAAAGTAGTAGAAAATGCAAACAAAATTGAGTGAGCCCAAAATTCTAAAAAGCTCTCAAAATAGCCAGCCATGTGGATGATAGAAACTCAGAACTGAAAGAAAAACCAGAAGAAACAGTTCATGAGTCCAAAAGTTTCAATAAGTTCATTATTTTTCTTGTGAACAGAACATGAAGAAACTGTGGGATACCCATAAATGTCGCAACTATCAGATAATGGAAATACCAGAAGGGGAAGAAATTCAGACCAAAGGCATGGACAACTTATTTGACAAAATTACTGAAGACAGTTTTCCCACTCTCTCAAAAGAAAGACACATCAAGTTAAAAGAAGCTAACAGAACTGTAACCAGACTAGACTAAAGGAGAAATTCTAAAAGACCTATTGTCATTAAGACTCTAAGCATTGATACCAAACAGAAACTCCTAAAAGCAACTAAGGAAAAACAACTCATAACTTACAATCGTAACCCCATCAGAATCACTTCAGACTTCTCAACTAAAGCCATGAAAGCCAGAAGGGCCTGCATTAGAACACTAAAAAGCCTAAGAACCTATGGCTTCCAGCCTAAACTACTCTACCCAGTAAAAGTATCCCTCATAATAGATGGTAAAAGAAAATCTTTCAATGATAAAACTCAGCTTTACAATTATGTATCCCCAAGGCCAAACATGCAGAGAGTACTTAAACAAATTCTCCATAGAGAAGAATCAAATGATCAATCTCAAGTTCCTACAAGAAGCAGATCACAATAACTAAAATCAGAGAAGGTGCAAAAAAACTACAAAGTCCAAAAAAAAAAAAAAGTATATAAACCAACACAATATGGCAGTGATCAAATCAAACCTCACAGTCATCACCCTAAACACTAATGGCCTTAATTCACCCATCAAGAGACATAAGCTAACAGGGTGGATCAGAAAATTAGACCCTTCAATGTGTTGTCTTCAAGAAACCCACCTTACCACTAAAGATAGACACCTCCTCTTGGTGAAAGGATGGAAACTGATATTGCAAACAAATGGGAATAAGAAACAAGCAGGCATAGCTATGGTAATATCAGCCAAAATAGACTCCAAACCAAAAGTATTCAAATAAGACAAATAAGGTCACTTTTTACTTATCAAGGGAAAGATCCGACAAGAGGACATCACAATCATCAATCTTTATGATCCTAACACAGGTTCACAAAAATTCATAAAACAAAACCTACTTGACAACAAAAGAAAAATAACCACCAACACCATCATAGCTGAGGACTTCAATACTCCACTATCAGCAATAGATAGATCATCCAAACAGAAAGTCAACAGGCAAGTAAGAGAGCTCAAAAACAAAAACAAAAACAAAATAAAATAAAATAGGACAATTAGACCTAATGGACAACAACAGAACATTCTACCCAAAATTCACAGACTATACATTCTTCTCATCAGCCCATAGAACCTTCTCTAGAATAGACCATATACTGAATCATAAAGCCTGACTCCATATATTTAGGAAGATCAACATAATTTCCTGAATGAAATCAGATACAAGGTTGTATTACTAAAAATTAACAACATAAGATGGACCAGGAATTCCCATGGGCTCCTGGAAGCTGAACAAAACACTTTTAACCAATAAAGGGGTAGTGGACAAAATTTAAAAAAATGAAACTATGAAATTTCTAGAAATGAATGACAATGAGAACATATCATACCAAATCTTATGGGACAGAATGAAGGTGGTCCTCAGGGGAAAATTCATAGCACTATATGCCTTCATAACAAAGACAGAGTGATCCCAAATCAATAACCTAATCATCCACCCAAAGGCACTAGAAAATCAAGAAGAATTCAACCCCAAAACCTCCAACACAAAGAAATAATTAAGATCAGATCAGAAATTAATGAATTGGAAACTAAGAAAATGATTAAGAAAATTGATGAAATAAGAGATAGTTCTTTGAAAAAATACATAGGATTGATAAACCCCTGGCCAACTTGATCAAATGAAAAAAGTTACACTTTAAATTAACAAAATTAGAAATGAAAAATGGGGATCACAACAGACATAAGTGAAATTGGGAGAATCATCAGGATTTATTTCAAACTGTACTCTACAAAACTGGATAATATGGAGGAAAGGGATGAATTCCTGGACAAATACCTACCAAAGCTAAACTCAGAGCAGATTAATCTCCTAAACACTCTATCACACTCATCATGACTGAAGATAATCTAACACCTCCCCCAAAAAAGAAGAGTCCAGGACCAGATGGCTTCTTAGCTGAATTCTATCAAACCTTCATGGAAGAACTGATACCATTTTTTTTTTTTTCTCAAACTGCATGACTGTATTTGAGAGCAGGGAAACTTCCCCAACTCTTTCTATTAAGCTAGTATCATCCTAATAGCAAAACCAGGTAGAGATGCCACAAGAAAATAAAACTATAGGCCTATTTCCAAGATTAACTTAAATGCAAATAGCCAGAAAAAAAGTCCTTTTAAACTGAATTCAACAACACATCAGAAGCATTATCCACCTTGATCAAGTAGGCTTCATTGCAGGATCACAGCAGTGGTTCAACATACAGAAATCTGTCAATGTAATACACTACATAAACAAGGTTAAACACAAAAACCACATAATCATTTCGATAGATGCAGAAAAGGCCTTTGACAAAATACAACATCGCTTCATGATCAAAACATTGGAGAGAATTGGCATGGGTGGCTTATATCTTAACACAATAAAGGCTATATACAAAGCTCCTAATGCCCAAAAAATCAGGGCCATTATTCCATTTTCAATAGCATCAACAACAACAAAATACCTTAGAATAACATTAACCAAGGATGTGAAAGACCTGTACAATGAAAACACTCAAAAAAGAAATGGAGGAAGACTTCAGAAAATGGAAAGACCTTTAATACTCCTAAATAGGCAGAATTAACATTGTGAAAATGGCATTCTTACCAAAGGCAATATATAGAAAGAGAAAAAAAAAAAGATCTCAAAATCCATATGGAAAGACAGAAGGTCTCAGATATCCAAGCATATCCTCAGCAAAAGAAACACCTCTGGAGGCATCACCACACCTGATCTAAAGCTATATTACAAAGCCATACTAATAAAAACAGCCTAGTACTGGCATAAAAACAGGAGTATACACCAATGAAACAGAATTGAGGACCCAGATTACAGTCAATTAACTACAGTTACTTGATACTTGACAAAGGCCCTAACAATGCGGGATGGAAAAATGAAAGCATCTTCAACAAATGGTGCTGGACAAACTGGACATGCAGGAAGTTGGAACTTGATTCACACATCTAGCCATGTGCAACAATCAAGTCCAAATAGATCAAACACCACAATATAATATGTGAAACTCAGTTAGTACTGGACGAAAAAATAGGAGGAACTTTCCATGATATAGGAATGGGAAAAGACTTCCTGAACAAAACCCCAGTAGCCCAGGATCTTAAACAATCACTCAAACATTGGGATCTCATGAAGCTGAAAAGTTTCTTTATACACATACATACAATAAGCAGTGCCAATAGATTACTCACAGAATGGGAGGAAATATTTGCTGGCTATCCAACTGATAAAGGCCTCATTTCTAGAGTCTACAAAGAACTCAAAAACCTAAACAATAAAAAGTCAAGCAACCCACTCACAAAATGGGCCAAAGAACTGGGCAGGCAGTTCTCAGAGGAAGAAATACAAATGACAAGCACACACTTAAGAATGTGTTCATTATCCCTAATGATCAGGGAAATGCAAGTTAAACAAACTATGACATTCACCTTGCCCCAGTAAGGATAGCAAACATTTAAAACAAAAATCAAGTGAAAATAAATGCTGGCAAGGAAATAGAGAAATATGAACTCTCATCCACTGTTGGTGGGAATGGATAACCAAGATTCCATTTACACTATTGAATTCTACATGGCAGTAAGGAAAAATGACACAATGAAATTTAAGGAAAAATTGTTGAACCTGGAACAGATTATTCTCAGTGAACTCACCCAATCTCAGAAAAATACTCAGTCCCATTCATCTACAGTTCATAAACTGAATCTTCCCAAGTTGCTGTAATACCCAGTAAGCATCTCCAGGACCAGACAATAGGGAAGGTGGAGCATGAGCCTAGGATAAGGGTGGGAAATGGGGGCATAAAACCGGACCCAAATAGCAATGGTATCATAAAATTCTACACCCTACAAGACAGACTAAATGGTTGAACCTTCATCAGGTTCTTAGAAAGAACACATGAATCACAAGGTCCTGGAGAGGTTATGATGAAAACTAATCTTAATCTTCTCCTGTTTTTTTTCTCTCTCTCTTTCCCTCTTCTCCCTATCTGTTTCATATTACCTATCTTTCTCTTCTTTGTTTTCCTTAGCATGTTAATCTCCTGCTTTTTCTCTCTTTCTCTCTTTCTGTCATTTTCCTCTTCTCTCCATCTCTTTTATATTACTTATATTTTTATTCCCTATTTTCCTTGGTGCTGGCCTGTAGCTCCCAGTACCATGTGGCTAACATCCACAATGAGCTATTTATCACAGAGACCTACAAGGTTTCCCAAAAGAAGACAGATTTCTTTCAGAGTACTTGACCCACCAAAGGTTAGTGGTAAGACCCTATTGCCAAAGACACCATATGCTGTTGGTACGGAACATGGATTGACCTGGCCTGAATCTGAAAGAGAGTCAGCCCCCATACAGTTAGCTCATCTAGTGCCAGAAGGGGCTACATGAGCGAAAGGGGGCAATGACCAATATCTGTTCAAGCAACTCATGGTCTAAGCTATTCAGCAGCAAAAAAGCTGCTATGATGCTCACACAAGTGCAATGGTGGGGAAACGAACAGTTCTTGATTTGGCCAACTGATCCACTCAGTAGAACATAACCCATAGCTGATTCTTGGAAACAATTCAGAACCACATCAAAAAATGAGCCCAGTAAACATTATCAAGCTTCCACCAATAGTGGGCTACAAGAGGACCTACACCTACTAAATTCTCTCTAAAATAACAACAGTTATTCCATTTATCTGTTGCTAACTTCACTCTCTGTTGGAGAATTTCCTTATCATTTTCAGAAGGGCCCTAGCTGAAACTAAGAGTAACTGAGGAATGGGCAAGACTGCTACTTTCTTGTTGAACCTGGTACCAGCACAAGGATGAAGGACATAGATACAGAGAACACTCAACTCCTACCAACTCCAGAGACACAGAGGCTCACAAGTCATCACTGAAGCAGACCTAAAATGAATCCAACATGGCTCAGGGAAATTTGTGGAAGAGGGGGCAGAAATAATGTTAGAGCCACACATTGGGTCATTATGCAGAGACACTGCATCTTACCCATAACTGATGGCTAACCCCACAATGCATGACACATATTCTCCAATGAGGATGGTCCCTGTTGATGTGGGGGGAGACAGGGATGTGGATAATGACGGTATCAACATGACTGTATACACACTGTGTACATAACTAATAAAAAAAAAACAGTAAGAACAAGGACATTATAAACTTAAATTATTTCCACTTTGAATGGTTTTCTTCTCTATTGCCTCTCCTGTTAAATAAAAATATTATTTTTGAACAAAAGATATTGTATAATATATATCACATGAAAATATTGTCATAATTTTTGTAATTTCTACATGTTAAAATGGGAAATTATAAAATTTATGAAAATAAAAAAATCTTCAGAATCAAGAAAATTAATATTTTCTAAGTTATATCTGGAGTATAATCTTCCAAAATTTAATTCATTTTAGAAAAATATTATCTTGGTGTATGGATCCGTAATGGCCATTATTTTGGTGGGAAATATTTTTCATGTGTCCCCAACTGAGAGTACTCAGGGAATTCAGAGAGTGGCCTAGCTAGTATGAACAGGAAATCATATGTATTCATATACCTGTTGCATTAGATGAAGAAGAAAGAGGTGGCAATAAGGATTTTACCATAAATGTCAAGATAATATATACAAATTCTGATATAGAAAATCTAAGAAAAACTGCTAAAAACATGTTTTAGTGATTTAGAGGTAGTTTTCTGAAGGGAAAAAATAAAATTCTCAAGGGTAAATGAGATTCCAATATATTTTAGACAATGTAGAAGAAAATATATTTCTTATATTTGCATTTTTATGAAAACAATAAAATTTATATCAAAGTATGGGCAGCCAAGTAACATTAAAGCATGAATAGCTACTTTTAGTTTAGTAGATATATTTATAACAGTGTTCTGGCATATATTACCAAACTGTTTCATAAAAAATACTGATTTTTTAGAAGGATGCATGGAAAATGAGTAACTTTGTGATTGTTTTTCCAATTTGTCATCTTTATGCATCCAATTAAAAGACATATTAAGAAGAAAAATCTTGTAAAAAGATTGGCTTTTGGAATACAGAGAATTTTTGGGCCATGAGGTGGGGACAGTTTCAAATTTAAGAACTTTTTCATGGAGAGAATTTCAGAACTCCAGATATTTCTGTTCTTATTTGTTATGCACAGATCATTGCAAATTCTAGAACTCCAGGAGGTAGAACTCTCCTCCAGTTATGCTAGCTACAGCTGCTTGTAAATATCAAGGATCTGGTATGAATCTAAATGCCTGCTGTTGTGGAAAGGTTTATATAAGATTTCCTGGTCTTTGTGGAAAGGGAATAGTCTATAATTTGAGAGGAAAGAATTATGCAGCAGCAATATACTTAGAACTTATTTGTACTGTGATGTTCATTGCAGTTGTGGAAATAAACTTTATAATTTTCTTTTCTTTTAAGCATTGAACACCTCAAGAAAGTTGGTGGTCTATGACCCTACATACAATATTTCATCTAGTCTCTTGTCTATGTTATTTTATTATTATTTTCAATTTTTAAGTCTTGGTTGGTTATTGTTAAGTAACTGTTATCCACTACCACCTATTATATAAGGATAAAGTAGTACATATTGCACAAAATCTTCACTCATCACCAAATAAATATTTTGAAGAACCACTGGTAGTTAAATAGGAATATAATTTTTTGAGATTCTCAGAGTCTGGGGAGAGATGACAAATTAATTTTCACATTGATCTGTGATGTAATTTCATAGATGCACATTTAAACAGCTACAGGTATCTGGAAGATGAAATAGTTTACTCTTAGACAGGTATGGAAAAGAGCATAAGGTACTTTCTGTGGTTTATAAGCATTTATGTACTGAGCTAAAGTATGATTCCAATCTTCATAAGAGCTAAAGGTATGAAAATAGAACCAGAATCAAATCCTCTAATTGAAGAGATAGAGTCTTAGTAAGTCTGTAAAATTATGAAACCAATGCTTTGCAAGCTGAGAAAAATCTGCTAAACCATATGTCTATCAGCTATTTTATACGGAGTAGTGGTTTTATCAAATTCTCTCCAAAATAGAAGCATCACTTTAAATTCAAAAAAAAAAAAATCTACAAAATTTATAAGATATTCAACCCCTTCTTAGATTCAAACAGATTGCCTGAACTCCAGGTCCTAGTTTTGATGGCCACAGCAGTGGGTTTTGTTCATATAAACATTTTTAATAACTTGCTATGATGTGCAGAAAAGAATTAACATAGAAGAGGCTGGAGAGATGGCTTAGCAGCTAAGCACTTGCCTGTGATGCCTAAGGATTCCAATTTGAGGCTCAATTCCCCAATACCCACGTAAGCTAGGTGCACAAGTGGATGTATGCATTTGGAGATTATTTTCAGGGCTGGCAGCCCTGATGCACCCATTCTCTCTCTCTCTTCCTCTTTCTCTCTCTCTCTCTCTCTCTCTCTCTCTCTCTCTCTCTCTCTCTCTCTCTGTGTGTGTGTCTGACAGTCTCACATAAGTAAATAAATTATAAAATTATGAAAAAGAACTAATGTAGAAAGTCTTAATAGTCTCATTCTGAAGGGCTTCTTAAAAGGTTAGCCCAAAACTGGTTTCTAATAAGTTTGGTTTTGGAATATTTCCAACCCTAATTTGAAAGAGTGTTTCACTAAAGTGTTTGCACAAACAGTATCATTTATTCTCAACACTTCTTTTAATTTGGAAATTTGCTCTTTGGTTATTTGCTAATCAGTAGTGTCTACATAATCAGTCCCCTGTCAAAACCACATTTATTGTATTTTAAAGAAAACTCTCTAGTTGATAACATTTCACAGTTAGCAACTATCTTTTTAGACACCAGGATTAAACACTTCTTTATTGTATAACTTACTGAATTTACTGAAACAAATTACTAAGGTTGGTCATATTACTTTCTCCTTTTGGGGATAAGCTGAAAGGTATTAGAACATAAATGTTCTAGTATACCTGTACAATAAGGAGGGTATTAACACTTTCTCCTGTATCACACGGAGTGATTTCCTGGCCTAGAGAATGATCCTGGGCTCCTGTAAAGCATGTATGTGTTCCAGTGTGTTTGACCATTCAAATGAGAAATACTCTGTATAAACAAGTGCTAAATTCTCCATGGATGGTGATAAGTCAAACCAGTCAAAAAAAAATGCACAACTTCAGGAATTAAATAAATTTTATTTGACAGAATTACATACATTTAAATAGTGACAGCCACTTTCTATCACACAATAGAAGAATAAGGACATGTTTGGTTATCTTAAAATACAATGAGAAGCCTTATGAAACTATTATTACAGTCCAAATTAAGTCATCATCTCAGAATCAGCATAGAAGACAATTAACTGATAGTGTGACTGCATTTGAATGAACTCACATTTTGATTTTCTTCCCCATCCAAGCTTATTTGGCAGTCACATTTTTCTTTAGCTGAATTGTATTTGCTAGTTTTAAAATTGATGGATGATTCATCAAGGTTTTACAGAACTGTGATATAAAATTACTAGGGAGGTTAACTTTTCAAGTTATAATGAAAAATAGTTTCTCATGTACAGCTTCTCTAGAGTCTGTAGTTGTAAGACTTGATTCACATATTTTATTATAGTTATTAACAGAAATTAGAAGAATAAGTATTAGTCATATTTGTATTCTAAAAAACTTCCCAATTTCTCTAAACATTAAATTTCTTAAAAGTAAAACATATCACACTGAACAAAATTAGTATAGCAAACAAAATTATCTAATAAAATGAGTAGCTTATAATTTAGTTTAAGTACCCCAACCAGGGTAAGAGCATGAATGTCTGTCTATTTGTATTTGTACAGAAAATCTGAGAATGCTTGATTGTGATTGAGGAAACTAACCAAAGTCAGCAGTACTATAGACAGAAATCACTAGGAACATAAAGACAATTACTCGATATATAGCTAAGTGGTATCCATAAAGAGAGTGAAAAGATTGGGTGCCTATAAATGCATGACAAAACCATAAGTTCTTTTCATTTAGTCTTTGCTCCTTGTTTAATTATTCTCAGCAACGGGTAAACTATTTTTCTCATCTCTAATGTTATTATTATTAATGCAAAATGAGACCCACATTAGCTTTTTTATTAAATGAAACATTTATTAAAGGAAGTGTAATGCAGGACCAAACATGCTGCCAATATTCATAACACATGATGTTTCCATTACTTAACATTATATTTTCCTAATAACATTCCTATTTCCTATCCTGTTTTTAAAAAGTTGCCCAATCTGAAAGATGATCATATTGAAACACAATAACTTACTTAAATGCTATGTGTGAAAAAAAGAATGAGGGGAAAGGAACAAGCACATGTAAAAAAAAGTAGTACTTTGAGAACATATGCTAAAAGAGGTAAGGTTGTGTACTTTAAATTCTGAAACAATCACAACGTTATGAAGCACAGCACATGAAGACTCCCAGAGGCTTTAGTCATCTACAGTTACATTGCCTTTACTAGAACACACACATGATTAGTTCAAGAGTTTTGTCCAATACTGAAGATAATGATGACTCATGAAAAATCTTGAATTTCATTTTCAGAAATATCAATTTCTTTTTATTAATTGTAAATGACTTATGTTCTGAAAATTTCATACAAATAATGTATTTTTAAAATAATGTATTTCATTCATATTCATCCTCATTACCCCTTACTTATACATTACTTCCTTACCCATTGCTTGACCCATCCCATTCCTGTTGACTTTCTACTTCTCAAATTGTCCTCTCCTGACTTTTTTTATATAACCCACTGAATCTAGTTGCATGGATGAACATGTGTGTGAGGCATGAGCAATTTACCAGTGAATACACTATTGAAGCAAATGACTTCACCTTCCTGAACAATGAAAAGCTAAAGATATAATATAAGAAAATATCATTATTAATATTGCATATAAAATAATGTAGCCACTTTAGTGAGAATGACTTTAAAATCAGAAAGAAGCTAGGCACTATTAAGTTAGTAATATGCTAAGTCTTAAGAAGTGATGTAATAAATATTTAGGTTGGGGGGAGGGAGGGAACTACCATGGGATATTTTTTATAGTCATGGAAAATGCTAATAATTTTTTTTTAAATGGAAAAATAAAAGAAAAAGATGCTTATTTGAGAAGCCTGGTGGCCCAGGTTCAATTCCGCAGTACCTATGAAAAGCCAGCTGCACAAAATGCCACATTGTTCCTGGAGCTTGTTTGCAGTGGCAGGAGGTCCTGGCATATGCTTGAATAAATAAATAAGAATATTCTAAAAATAAATAAATAAATAAATACATTTGAGCTGCCAATGTGAAAAAATATGAAAGGTAAATCTTAAATTAATATTGAGTTTCTTATTTAATTGACTGTACAGATGTTTGTATTATAACAAAATAAACTAGGCTAGATTTGAAGAGAAAATGCAGAGATTTAGGTGTGATCAATTTAGAACACCCTTATATAAATAGTAAAAATAAATTTATATGAATAGATCAAGGACACATTCTGCTTTTCTATAAAATGTTAATTTGTAAACAATTAATGTGTTTATAGATTAATGCTTCCTCCTAAACAGGCTTTCAGCAATATATACTATAAATGCATAAAAGACAGTAATAATTTATGGCTATTCATAATCCCATGAAAATTATGGTCTTCTTCCCCCAAGAGCTATATCAAAATGTACATCCCATATCTACATATAAAGCATTGTGTCTCACCCACACACCAAATTTCATACCACATGGGATACATGATGTTTAGTGCTGTATAAAACTTAGGCTCCAATAAATATTTTAAATTCCTTTTTGAGGAGATATTAGGTCAAAATAGCTAAGATTTCAAACTTATAAAATATTACATATTTTTACAAAGTAGAGTGGTATGATTTCAACTAAAAGGTACCTCTAACATTGTGGTATTTCATGAAAGATGTGAGTTCTGGAAAGAACAAAAGAACAACTCATTTAAAAGATTGATAAGAGGCATTATTTTTTATACAACAAAGGTGACAGGGTTAGTTCAAATAGAGAAGTTCTTCTCATGAATGAGCTAGAAGAATAAATTACAGCATCATTTAAATGTCCATTTCTAACCCTGAGTATTATTATGGATATGTTTTTGGAATGAATGTTTTTATTTTATGATAAATTTCAGGTATTACATATGTGTGAAGAAATTGGCTTATTAAAATATTCAAGAAATATTTCAAACTCTTGATGAGTTAGTCAATCTAAATTATATGAAAATACACTACAGATATACTGTTATTAGTCATATTTTAAATAGCATAATAAAATAGCTTAACTTCAGCACAATTGGAAATCTATGTTCATTTTAAGCAGATATAAGCCTGTTAAAAATTTATCAGGAGAGTTTTCATAACTTTAGTTACTACTGGTCTATAGATTGAATCCATGCACTATTTATTGCAGAATAGGACTTTGAATTAATAATCCACTTATTTTTAAAATATTACATAAAAATTTCAATAAGCATAGTAAAATATAAGTAGATAGATCATTTATTTTCATTTTAAAATGTCCATTACTTTAATATTTTGTTTCATTCAACATTATCATTATTATTTGATATTTTATTTCAATTGTGCACTTATTCTTTCATACATATTCACAACATGGGACATGCATGAAAACCTTCCAATTATCTTTCACCCATGCTCCCTCTCTCTGTCACTTCTCTCTCCAGAATCCTTAGAGAAGCACATGCACATACAAATACATAATTTTCTTTTTAATTCTATTATTGCATTCAATTTTATGTATTTGAAATACTCCACAAAGTGGATAGTCTATCCTCAATAATGATATTTAATAAAAATAGTAACTTCCTTCAATTTGTTAAACTTATGATGGCAAAATAAAGTGAACCAATTCAAAACCATGAAAAAAATCTAAAATTAGTCATCTAAAACTTTTTGACAAGATCAAAATCATTTGTTTGAAAACTGCATTATGTAAAGCTAAGTCTTTAAAGGCTAAAAACATTTTGAATAAAAATATTCAAGTGTTCTACAAATACTTCATGGTTATTGTTTTGTTTCAACCCTTTCACTATTACAGAAAATAAATTATATTTACACACACACACACACACACACACACACACCATAAAGTAGTTCCTTAAAAATCAACAGTGCTTGCTGAGGAAATGTCTCAGTGTGTAAGACCATTTGATGCTTAACCATAAGGACCTGAGTTCCATCCCCAGCATCCAAGTAAAAAGTTAGACATGACACCCAGTGTTCACCACTGCCTTTCTCATGTGTACATATACACATGTATAAGCCACAAACACATAAACATCATACATAGCACACCCATTACACACACACACACACACACACACATACAAACACATACCAAATTAAAAAATAATAATAATAACAGAAACTTAACCCTTTTCACAAAGCTTCATTTGGAAGATTATTTCTTAAAAGCCACAAATTTCCCCACTGGTTTAAAAGGGTGCATTTAGTATTTTCTCCCCCCCCCCCATACTCTATGTCAAGAAAAATAGTGAAAAAAATGAGAATTGTATATAAAATGATACCAGAAACTTTTCTTTCTCAACAATAAGCTGTATTCTATACAGAATACTGTGTCTTTTCACAAATTTAATAGTTAAAATAGTTGTTTTAAACATTTTACCCTCATTTTCTGATTGAGAAATCCATAAGCTCACATTTCTTCCATTATCAGTCACTTAACAGATAAGTGACATTTGCAACTGTGAAATGAATTCCTGTTTTTAAATTTAGTGGTTGTTCTGGTACCTCACAGAGCTAGAATAATATGCAGTAAGGTGATGTAATACACATTATTTCATAACTATTTAAATATAGACCACAAAATATGTCCTATGGTGTAGAATATTGAATATATTCTTTCCAAACAATCCTTCCAAGTTAAGACAAATCTCTGACCATTAATAACCTTGGAAAGATAATGCAGAGTTAACTTTAAAGAGGAGCAGTTCAATAATAACATTCTGTTATATTAGATATGAATTTTTTATACACTCCATAATGTAAGCTATATTTGCAGTTAAAAATTGTCATAAATGTGCTCTCATAATATTGAACATGCAAGTCACATTTTTAAGGTTAAGACACAGTGACATAAACATCATTGAAATACATGCATGTGAACATGGCCTCCAAAATGTGTTTATTGGGAGTAAAATCACTTAAATTTGGGCCTGCACAACACCAGTGGAATGATTCATGCTAATACTTCAACTAGCTCCTTGATTACTTCAATACAAATGTGTAATTTCTTCAGAGAACTGGGTACCATGCAGTGTATCTTATTCCAGTGTCTGACCAGTTCCTGCTCTTTGCTGTTAGTAGGGATTTACATATTCAGTATATAACTCTTGGTGATCTCATAACTACCTTTGTGGGTAGCACTAACATGCCCCTTCTTCAGATCTGTTTCCTTGTCTGTGGTTGGTTGAGTGTAAGTTTCCCTGCCTATGCTTGGTTGAGTATAAGTGTTCCTCCTGACCTTAATTGTTTGTGATTAAGCTTCCTACTGGTACCCAGCTGGTGGTTTGGGAGGCAGAGCCTTGCTGGACATGGTGTGGTACTAGGGGTTGGGTTTTAGGTTGAAGAGTCTATCCTTTTGTCAGTCAGAGATAGCTCATGCTTGCTGTTCTCTCTCTCTCTGCTGTTGATGTGTGGGGTTGTATGCTGGTTGGTTTCCTCCACCAAGATGAAGATTCCTTCATCTTCAACAAATGGTGCTGGACAAACTGGATAACCACATGCAGGAAACTAAAACTTGATCCACACATTTCACCATGCACTACACTCAAATCCAAATGGATCAAGGACCTCAAAATAAGACCAGAAACTCGAATACTACTGGAAGAAAATTTAGGAAGTACTTTCCATGATATAGGAATGGAAAAAGATTTCGTGAACAAAACCCCAGTGGCTCAAGTTCTTAAACAGTCTCTCAACCAATGGGATCATATAAATCTGAAGAGTTTCTTTACAGATAAGCATACAATAATCAAAGCCAATAGAATACCCACAGAATGGGAGAAAATATCCGTGGGTTATCCAACTGATAGAGGCCTAATCTCTAGAATCTACTAAGAACTCAAAATTTGAAACAATAAGAAGACAAATACCCCACTCACAAAATGGGGCACAGAGTTGAACAGGCAGTTCACAGAGGAAGATATACATATGGCAAAAACACACTTAAGAAAATGTTCATCATCCCTAATAATCAGAGAAATGCAAATTAAAACAACTATGAGATTCCACCTTACCCCAATAAGGATAGCCAACATCAAAAAATCAAATGAAAATAAATGCTGGCAAGGATGTGGAGAAGCAGGAACACTCACCCACTGTTGGTGGGAATGTAGGATGGTACAACCACTTTGGAAAGCAATATGGAGTCTCCTGAAAAAGCTGATTATAGAGATACCAACAGACCCAGTTATACCCTTACTGAGCATCTACCCTAAAGCCTTCAAACCACAGGCCAGAGAGATTTGCTCAACCATGTTTGCAGCGGGTCAATTCATAATAGCTAAAAGCTGGAATCAACCCAGATGTCCATCATTAGAAGAACGTATAACTAAGATGTGGTATATCTACACAATTGAAATGCTAAGCCTGAAGTAAACCTTTTCTTCTCATAAGCAGCTTTTACAGATGGGTTGTCCCAGCTAATGAAATGCACTGCCCATAATATAGTCTTACATCTCATCTCACTCACCCAAAAGCTCTGGAAAACTATAAACTTACTGTCCTAAATTTTACCATCTATTTTCACAGGGTTATTTCAATATGTCAACTGCAGAATTCAAGGCAGAAGAAAAAATTCCACTAACCAGCACTAACAGGATCCTCTCACTTGTTCTATAGAAAATTCATGTTAACATGCAGTTGAAATTTAGAGCAATACAGTTTAGCGTCATGGGGACTGGCAAGGAACAGAAAAGCTGCTAGCTCTTTCTTACTTGAGAAATATAAGAAACAAGAAAAATAACAATGGGAGTCTGGAGAGATGACTTAATTAATATAATTCTGGCTATTCAAGCTTGAGAAACTGACTTCAGATTCTTAAGACTCTTAACAGCTGGGTATGATGGTGTTACCTACAGAGCTAATGGAGGGGAAATGGCTATAGACAGTCCAGAGACTTGCTGACTGGGTAATTTAGTAAATTGATGAACTTTAAGTTCAGTGAAAGAACCAGTATGAAGAAACATAATGTGGAAAGCAATGACGGAAGAAGAGATATATCTGACCTCAAACTCTAGTCTTCCTATTCAGGCACACACACATACATATGGTCCTACACACATACAAATAAGCACCAACACCACATACGTATACATGCAAACATGACAGGGTTAAAAACTCTGAAAAGAAGGAAGGCTAGTTACAGCTCTTTAGCCAAAACAATTTTCTATGGTAAGTAGAATGTTACAGCTATTAATAAACAAGGATAAGGAAAAAATTTTCTGAATCAATGAATATTTTGAACATTTTGATATGATGTATAACAAGCCCTGAATGAGGCTTTGTTAAAACACTAAATGAAATTAATTTTGTTACTCTATTTTCTTCTTGTTTTAACCTTCACACATGTATGTTGGTTTAGGATTTATCATATATGTATTATTATTAAAATTTGTCCTCCAAAATAATTTAAGGAATTATGTTCTCTGGGCTGGAGAGATGCCTTAGCAGTTAAGGAACTTGCCTGCAAAGCCAGAGGACCTCTATTTCATTGCCCAGAACCCATGTAAGCCAGATGCACAAGGGGCACATGCATCTGGAGTTCGTTTACAGGGCTGGAGGCCTTGGCACATTCATTCTCTCTCTCTCTCTCCCTGTCTCTCTCTCTCACTCTCTCTCCCCCTGCCTATTTCTGTATCTCTCTCTCTCTCTCTCTCTCAAATAAATAATTACAAATAAAATGCTTTTTAGAAAGAATAATAGTCTCCTTACTAATCCATGCATTTCCTCAAATTATGTAAGCATCAACTTTCCCTCATATGATAATGAAAATACTCATGCTAATGTTTTTTAGAAGGCACATCCAGACCTATTTCACTGGGCTATCTTTTAAGAAAAACAAAGAAGATGGTGTCTTCCCAAAACAAGAGTATAAATACTATGGCCATGTTTTTCCAAGGCAGATGTAACAGATGTCAGAATATTATAGAAGATGGAGATTTTGGGGTAAGATGGCTGAATAAGAGTCATGCCAAACCAACTAAGGGAGGAATTTAAGCAAAACCAAAGCAAAATAAACTCTTCTTCTGAAAAGTGAAGATTTGTAGGTTTTTAATCAGTCACTGCAGAAAAGCAGGAAAGACCAAGATCTACTAGAAAGGAGGAAATTGGACAGAATCCCATCAAGATGTTTATGGAGATCCGTGTGGATCCACATGCCTGCCCTGCCTGGCGCCTAGCTTCAGAAGCAGTGACCAAATAAGGGAAGTTTCCAACCTCACCCGCCTCATTGCAAAGTCAGAAAATTTGAAGGGAAGATAGCATAGACCAGATGGAAGGGTACAAAGTGGCACCAGCTGAGTAGTTCCAGTACAACTCGAGGCTTCCTGCACTCTCCCATCCCTTAAGAATTAGAACCATGAACATCCAGAGAATGCATTCAGCCCCAGGCAAAGGGGCATCCAGCACAGCTGATCAGAGCACCAGGTCCATAGCACAACACAGAGGGCTTGGGATGGGCACTCAGCATTGGTGAGATTGGAAGCCACCCCAAAGGTAAGGATACTGACTGACAAGAAAGCAGGTACATAGGTCTGCACTGGAAGTGCTAATCTTTCTTTCCATGTCAGGGAAGGCTATGGGTTACATATTCATGGGTGGCCTTACCATTCTTAATTAAGATGTATTTGAGGTTGACTACTGTTGCCTTTGATGCTTTCAGATTCATAGGGCCCTTGTATTTTTCCTCTGTCATTACTGGGAGCAGAACCTGATTCAGACCCAAGCTGACCTGGAATCCATTTCAGAACAGAAATAACAACCTCCCAGCTGACAGGATTAATGGTGTAGAGCAACACACACCCTTAGAGATTTTGGCTTTATAAGGTTATCTGTGTTTCAATCTCCACACTTGTATGCTCTGTGCTGGTTTTTATTGAATGTGTACAGTGCTGAGCTGAATTTTTGAACTTGGCCAGTAAATTGCTCCACCCAGCCCACTAGAATAAAATAATATAATAAATATAATATAATATAATATAATATAATATAATATAATATAATATAATACAATACAATACAATACAATACAATACAATACAATACAATACAATATAATAGCAGGGAAATGACACCTAGAACTAATTCTGCAGTTGGATCAGAGTACAAGAACTATACTTGGCACCTTTAACTCCTACTCTGGAGGTAAATAAGTTGGATATTCAAGTCTAAGAGAACCACAAATAATTTAAAAGCTTAAGCATCCAATCAACTCAGGATTCAAAACACAAAGAATCCAGAAAATATAATCCCACCAAAAATTATAAATCCATCAGAAATGACCCCCAATGACCTGTTTTAGATGAAATGTCTTAGTTTGAAAGAAGAAAAATGGGGTTTTAAACAAATGAGTCTAGGAAACAAGTAGAGGTTGCTATCCTAATATCCGATTTGATTCAATTCAAACCAACATTAGTGAGAAAAAATAAATAAGGTCACTTTATACTGATTAAAGGACCAATCCAACTGGAGGACATTACAATCCTAAACATATATGTATCTAACATGGGGGCTCCCAATTTCATCAAACAAACACTATTAAACTTAAGGTCAATATAATATGAAATGTTATAATAGTGGGTGACTTAAATACCTTTCATCAGTTGACAAATCCTGGCAAAAAAGCAAAGAGAGAGAGGAAACTGGATTGAATGATGTCATGGAGCAAATGGACCTAACAGATATGTACAGAACATTCCATCCAAATGATGCAGAATATAGATTTTTCTCAGTATCACATGGAACATTCTCCAAAATACACCATATATGAGGACACAAAAAAAATCTTAACATATACAGGAAAATTGAAATAATCCCTTGCATTGTATCTGACAACGATGGGATTAAACTACAAATCAGCAACAAGAAAAACTACAGAGCATACAGAAATTCATGGAGACTAAACAGTACACTATTGAATTATGAATAGGTCATTGAAGAAATCAAAAAGGAAATCAATAAATTCATAGAATCAAATGAAGATGATAATACAACATACCAAAACCACTGGGACACACTGAAGGCAGTCCTAAGAGGGAAATTTATAGGTATAAGTGCATATATCAGGAAATTAGAGAGTTTACAAGTAAACAATTTAATACTTCACCTTAAGGCCTTGGGAAAAGAAGAACAAGGCAAGCCAAAACTCAGTAGACAGGAAGAAATAATAAAAATCAGGGCAGAAATTAATGAAGAAGAAACAACAAAAAATTCAAATAATCAATGAGACAAAGAGTTACTTCTTTGAAAGGATAAAACAAGATTGACAAATCCCTAGCAATTCTGACAAGAAGAAAGAGAGAAGAGACAAAATATAATAAAATTAGAGATGAAAAAAGCCCCATTACAACAGATACCAAAGAAATTCAGAAAATCGCAAGAACATAGTTTAAGAATATATATACCTCTAATTTTGAAAATCTAAAAGAAATGGATGATTTATTTGATTCTACACATACTAGCAAACAAAATATAGGAATATATCAGAAAGAATTTTGACCCTGACCAAGTAGGCATTATCCCAGAGATGCAAAGATGGTTCAACATACACAAATCAATAAATGTAACACATGATATAAATGGACTGAAGGACAAAAAGCACATGATCATCTGAATAGATTCATAAAAAACATTCAACAAAATTCAACATCCCTTCAAGGTAAAAGTCCTATAGAAACTGGGAATAGAAGGAACATATCTCAACATAATAAAAGCTACTTATGACACACCTACAGCAAACATAATACTAAATATGGAAAAACTTGAAGCATTTTCACTGAATTCAGGAACAAGACAAGGGTGTCCACTGTAACAGTTTTATTAAATGGAGTGCTGGAAGTCCTAGCTATAGCAATAAGGAAAAGACACACATAAAAGGGATATAAATTTGAAAGGAAGAGATCAAATTACCATTATTTTCAGATGATATGGTTATATGCATACATGAAGGACCCTGAAACTCTGCCAGCAAACTGTTAGAGCTGTTAAACACTTTAAGCAATGTACCAGGATAAAAAATAAACACACAGAAGTCAGTAGCTATACTATATATTAACAACAAACATGTGGAGGATGAAATCAGGGAATCTATCCCATTCACAATTGCATCAGAAAAAAATAAAATATCTGGGAACAAACCTAACCACAGAAATAAAAGATCTCTACAAGGAGAACTTTAAAACACTCAAGAGAGAAATTGCAGAAGACACTAGGAAATGGAAAGTTATGCCATGTTCTTGGATTGGAAGAATCCATATTGTGAAAATGGCAATTTTACCAAATGCAATCTACACATTTAAGGCAATCCCCATTAAAATCCCAATGGTATGTTTTAGGGAGATAGAATAAACAATTCTAAAATTCATTTGGAAACACAAAAACCTCTAATAGCCAAAGCAATTTGGAGCAACAAAAATAAGGCTGGTGATATCACCATACCCGATTTTAAGCTATATTTTAAAGCCATAGTAACAAAAACAGCATGGTACTAACAGAAAGACAGACACATAGATCAATGGAACAGAAGAGAGGACCCAGATGTTAATCCAGGAAGCTACTGCCTTTTGAAAAGACAGCCTTTTCAACTAGTGGTGCTGAGAAAACTGGATATCTATATGTGAAAGGAAGAAAATCGATCCTTTTCTTTCTCCATGCACAATAATCAAGTCCATGTGGATTACAGACCTTAATATCAAACCTGAAACTCTGTAAGTGCTAGAGAAAAAAGTAGGGAAAGCACTTCTACATATTGACATAGACAATGACTTTCTGAATATAATGAATTGCTCAGGAAATAAAACCACTAATCAATGACTTGGATCTCATGAATTTACAAAACCCTTTATACAGCAAAGGATGCTGTGAATACGGCAAAGACACAACCTACAGAATGGGAAAGTATCTTTGCCAGATATACATCTGACAGAATTAATATTCAGAGTACACAAAGAACTAAAAAATAATGAAAAGAAAAAGAAATCAAGCAGCCCAATTAAAAAATGGGCTATGGAACTAAATAGAGTTCTCAAAAGAAGAAATACAAATAACATATAAATGTCTGAAAAAGTGTTCTACATCCCTAGCCATCAGATAAATGTGAATTAAAACTACTTTTAGATTCCCTCTCACTCCTGTCAGAATGGCTATAATCATGAAAACAAATTACAATAAATGTTGGTGAGGGTGGGGAAAAGGGGGGAACCCTTCTACACTGTTTTGGGGATGTAGTGTACAGCCATTGTGGAAATCAGTGTGGCGGCTCTTGAGACAGCTAAAAGTAGATTTACCATATGATCCAGCTATAGCACCCCTAGACACATATACTAATGACTCTTCTCACCACCTTAAGGATACTTGCACAACCATGTTTATTGCTGCTCTATTCACCATAGTTAGGAAAAGGTACCAGCCTAGTTGTTCCTCTACCCCAGACACAAAATGGCCTGTATATACATGACTTCACAGTGCCTGACACTACCTACACAAGACCATCATAATATGAGGAAAAGATCATTACATCAAAACAGAGACTGTTTGAGAGGGGAAGGGGGTATAATAGAAAGTGGAGTTTCAAACGGGAATGTGAGGAGAGGGTGGGAAATACCATGGGACATTATCATGGAAATTGTTAAAAACTCAGTAGCAAAGGCCAGTCATGTAGAAAAGTGATATAAAGGAAATATAAAGGAAGGGAGGGGATACTTAATTAGATGGTGTTGCATATATGTAAGTAGATCAATACCTTGATGGGGGTGAAAAGGCCTAAGTGAGGTCAGGAGAAGAGATTGAGTACAGGAAAGGTGGAGGGAGGACTAATCAAAATCTAAAAGGATATAAATAAATCATATGGAAACCTACTTTCATGGATAATGGAGCACTCAAAAGCCATAGATTTTTACTAGAAAATTTTCAGTACCAGGTATGGGATACCTTCCAATGAGTTGTAAGCCAGAGAGGACCCTGATGTCCCCAAAACATTACAGGCCATTGCCAAGGCCCCTTGGTTTCCCACAAGAAATAAATGGTAAGACCCTGTTGCTGAGGACTCCACATACTTGGGCTGCAAGGCCACTGAGAAATCCTGCTGGAACTGAGCTGATAACCTCCTCCATGAAGACCAGCTGACAGAAAGCTGGAAGAAGCCATTCTGCATGCAGTTCAATGGGAGAAAGAGAAATAACTGGTGAAGATACTCAACAGTGGACACTGCAAGCCTTATATTTGGCCAGCCAGGCCAAATGAGCCAATGTGTGCAATAGTGGCACATCTGTCATGGTGGAAACCAACTTCCTTCTAATTGGACTGGAGGCCCACTCCATGGGGGGGAATATATCCCTGATACTGAAAACCTACAACAAGGAGTATAATGTCAGCTGTTGTCTGGTTAAATGTATACACTAGGCTCATCATACTTCCCAGTAAGCACTTCTCTTAATGTTCATACCCATATATTAATGCTACTCTTACTTTTGGTAGAGAACCTTCTCTTTTCAGATGGTAATTACCTTTGGATGCCTCAGAAAGCATCATGGTGCTGAGAATACATGACAGAGGAGTGCTCAGCACTGCAATATCTGTATCACACATTCCAAGGTGCAGGATCCATTGTGGAAGACGTGGTAGTGGAAGAGGTGGCAGAAATAATGTAAAAGCCAAAGGAAGGGTAGGACTCCTTATAATTTGATTCTCCAGACACAAAATGGCCTGGACATCCATGACGTCACAGTGCCTGACACTAACTGCACAAGACCATCATAATAGGTGGAAAAAATTATGACATCAAAATAAAAGAGAGACTGATTGAGAGGGGGAGGGGATATGATGGAGAAGGGAGTTTCAAAGGGGAAACTGGTGTAAGGGAGGGCATTACCATGGGATATTGTTTATAATCATGGAAGTTGACAATAAAAAGTAATAAAAATAAAATAAATAAATGTCAAAAATAGATGTATTGATAATAAAGATGTGGTACATTTGAACAATGGAGTTCTGTTCAGGGGTAAAGAAAAAAAATAGAAAGTTTCAGGGAAATGAATGGATCTAGAAAGTATTATACTAAGTGAGGTAACCCAGGCCCAGAAAGCCAAATGAAACATGTTCTCTCTTATATGTGGGTCCTATCTACAAATGTTTAGCCTTGTGTGTGAGCTGGAACCAAAAGTTGGTAGCAGAGTCCAGTAAGCAAAAAAAAAAAAAAAAAAAAAAAAAAAAAAAAAAAAAAAAAAAGGCTATAAAGGAGGGAGGAAAGGAAAGGACTTAAGGGGATGGTATTGTATATATAAGTAGAAGAACAGATTACAGGGAGTGGAATGGCCTAAGTGAGGCAAGGGGAGAGATTGGATAAAAGAAGGGTGGTGGAGGAGACTTCAATCAAAATTCAAGATATTCTGAATAAGACATATAAAAGCCTACTGTTTGGATAACGGCACATCCAATAGCCATAGATTGTTACAAGAAAAATTTCAGTGCCAGATATGGGATACCTTCTAGTGAGTTGTTGGCCATGGAGGTTCCTGGTGTCTGCAAAACATTATAGGCTATTGCCAAGTCCCTTGGTTTCCCATGACATTCAGATGGTAAGACCCTATTGCTGAAGACATCACATGCCTGGACAGCAAGGTCGCTGCGAAATCAAGCTTGGGCTAAGCTGAAAACTTCCTCCATGCAGCCCATCCAACTGAAAGCTGGGAAAAGCTGCCCTATGGGAAACAGAAGGAGTAAAAGCAAAAGGAAAGGTATGACTCCTTACAATACCACTGTCCAGACATAAATTGGCCTTGATATCCATAACCTAGCAGTGCCTAGCAATACCTTCACAAGATGCTCATAATAGGAGAGAAACACTAGAGTGGATAATGGAGAGAAGGAGTGGATATGATGGAGACTGGGGTTTTGAAGGGTAAATTAGGGGAGGGGGATTAGTAATGGTTAATTGTCAGTACAGAGGTTGTCAATAAAAAATACATTAAATGGATGGAGAGATGGCTTGGTGGTTAAGTGCTTGCCTATGAAGCCTAAGGACCCCAGTTTGAGGCTTGATTCCCCAGGATCCATGTTAGCCAGATGCACAAGGGGGTGCATGCGTCTGGAGTTCGTTTGCAGTGGCTGGAGGCCCTGGCACGCCCATTCTCTCTCTCTCTCTCTCTCTCTCTGTTGCTCTCAAATAAACAAATAAAAATAAAAAAATAAAAAAATACATTAAAAAAGAATATTACAGAAGATCTATTACTGGAGTAAGTGAGTAGTCTATTGAGCACATCCTCATTTTCTGCTAACCTTCAAGCTAGTCATATTTTACTACATAAAGAGGTGGTTTCATTCTAAAATATGTCTCATAGCCTCATGTGCTTGTTATGAAGCTTCATATTAATCCTGAGTGGATACAGCCTTTAGGAGGTGGAACCTTGCTGTAGAAAGTGTGTTACTGGTGAGATACTTTGAGGTTTATTAATCTAGCCTAACTAGGCATTGAGACCACACTCTCTGTACTTTCTCCCTTCTGTTGTGGATATATGATGCCTGGCTTTCTGCTCTTGCTGTGCTTTACCTGTCATGATGAAACTTCCCCTAGAACTTGTAAGATGGGGACATTTTTTTTTTCCTCCCATAATCTGCTTCTGTTTGAGTATTTTGTCCCCACAATGAGAAGGGAATAGCAACATATACCAAATTCAATAGAAATGAGTTATAAATTGGTACACTTATATTATTTTTCTACCAGTAAATTTATTATTATTGAAATATAAATAAGTAACTATAATATTATCTCTAGAATACATACTACCTGTAGCTTTTAAAAAGTAGTGATAATCTCATCGATGTTCATTGCTGCTCTATTCACAATAGCAAGACAATGGAGTCAATATAAATGTCCACTAATGGATAGGTGGGTAAAGAAAATTTGGTACATATCACACTAGAATTTTATTGAGCTGTAAAGAAAAATGAAACTATGAAATGTAGAGAAAGATTGATGGAACTGGAAAAGATTATACTAAGTGAGGTAACCTAGGTCCCAAAGACAAACTCACATATAAATAGTCTTCCTATATATGATAGAGATAATTCAATTTAAGACTTCATTTGGAATTTTTTTTTTAGATAAGTTACCAGTTTTGTTTACCCAGTGAATCTATTCCCAATTTGAACATAATAGTTGTGTCTGTATTGACTTTGCTTCAGTAGCCAAAATTTAGGCTGAAAAGAACAGTACCTTAGCTAATTACTTAGAATTTAGTTCATTCCCATTGAGAATTGTGTCTTGTGGTTCTATAAAAGGCATATTAACCATGCATAGCATACCTAATACTATACTTTTGTTACAAAACAAAGAACATATATCTGTGTGATGCATTCTTTACTACAGCAACTATTAATTAGTATTGGGAAATACTTTTATTTTTCTAAGCACATATAAGAACTAGTCTAATTTATCATTTTATCAATAGATAAAAAATAGTGTGCTTATGATGTATAATTTTTGTACTAATGAAATGGCAGAATTATTTTTAAAGATATGAACAATTTTAAAATTATATGACTTATAACTCTGGAAGTGAACTATTCCTGAGTAGTCTAGCAATTCAGACACAAAGAAAACATTGTTGATAATCCTTACAGAATTAAAACTTCTACCTGAAACTAAAGGCTAACCTCACAATGCACGACTCATATAGCTCAACAAGGAGGGTCTCTGTGGAAGGGGAAGGACAGGAAGGAGGCTAACAATGGGACCAACTTGAATGTATGACTGACCACAAAAATAAAAATAAATAAGTTAAAAGATTCCAATAACCTGAAAAAAAAACTTCAATATTTATTTGCTAGTAATTCAATACCAAAACACAAGATATATGTCATAATAAATTACCAAGAAGGGTAAAAATTAATTTAAATTCACAATATTAACATCTAAAAAGAATTATGAAGTAATTTCTATTATTGGTGTTATAATTTTCCCATTTCATTTCAAGCCATAGGTAAAAAACCCAAATACACACACACACACACACACACACACACACACACACACAATCTATTTTGTAAAAAGGGCTACTTTGCAATCATATTTCCAGAAAGCATATGATTGTAGTGTGCATGTCTGAGATTTATTTGACTATGCACTAAATCATTTAAACAGCCTCGGAAGAGGGGGCGGAAAGAATGTCAGAGTCACATGTTAGGTCATGATTTGCAGAGAATTTATCATACCAATAACTGTGGGCTAACTCCACAATGCACGACCCATTTACATCAACAAGGAGGGTCCAATGGGAGGGGGTAGATCATAGATGAGCCTAAACAATGGTACCAAACTGCCTGTATTTGCTGTAAAGAAAACTAATAAATTAAATTTAAAAAATAATAAATAAATAAATAAATAAACAGCCTCTATCTTTGGCAATAATGTAATCACTCATTAGAAGAAAATAACTTCTACCATCTTTAACTTTCTTTCACACTCAGAAAAGAGTTGATACATTTCTGATTCAAAATTGTTTGTGGGAAGCATAATATTATTTGCAAAATTATAATTTGAATGAAGCCAAGGTAATATGCCACTAGCTAAAAAAATGTAATTCTTGGAGTTGCAGTAATATGATCAGAGAGAATTATGATAATAGAAATTATCAATCTTCACTTTCTAAAAGAGCAAAGAATCTAAGAGCTCATCAATTCCAAACCATTAACTCTGTAGTGGTTTAAACAAAATATCATTAATTTGCTTATGCATGTGAAGTTTTGTCATTATGGTGAATATTTGGACTAATTATTAACTTCACACCATTGCTCAGTAGCTGTCTAGTCAACAGAACCTGAAGGCATGTTGCTCAGCCCTGATTTCACTGAAAAAAAAAAAAAACAAGTTAAACTTAATGAAAAGGATGATCATACATGCAAACTAATTATGCATAAGTTGATTCAATTTTTCTGTTTAAATGCACACCTTGGGCATATCAACATATCATTTAATGAAGATATGTGACAATGTATGCATTTCCAGCAGACCATTTATGAGACATGTTAAAGCAGAGTAGAAGTTTCTATGTTGTCACATTCTTCTCAATCGTATGTAGGTCACAATTTTAGACATGGGCCTACAAATATTAAAACACATTGTACACAGAGTATGCACATATGAAGTGATTTGTCTGGAAAATGGAATCTACCTGTTTAAATGCCAACATTTAGAATCTGTAGCTAACATCTGCTTTAAAACTTAAGCTGCCCTTATTATTGGAGTGAAGAACCAAAGATTATACAAATTAATCCAGTTGCATTGTTATCACAAAACACTGACAAGAACAAAATTGCATTTATTCCAACTTGGCTTTAAATGTTCATTATCTCATGTTGTGTGTGCATGACAAGAGAAAGAACTACTCATTCCTGGGAGTCAGTTTTGGTGAACAGTTCTTGGTTTATTCTCAGGGAAAAAGGATTTATAAGCATTTGAGGGCAGGAAGAGGACCCTAAGCGGATTGGTAGATTTAAAGTTTGCTAATCCATGGGGACATTTATTCCAGCCTGTAGGCAATGGTGTGTCAGATGATTTAGGGTCTCAGGAGGATAGGCTGTGTGAAGGTGTTGACTGATAAGCAGTTTCCTAGGCAACTGGCCAAAGGCCACAAGGACCCAGGTTTGATTCCCCTGGACCCACATTAGCCAGATGCACAAGGGGGCACATGTGTCTGGAGTTCATTTGGAGTGGCTAGAGGACTTGGCATGCCTGTTCTCTCTCTCTCTCCCTCTTTCTTTGTCAAATAAATAAATAAAAATAATTTTTTTTTTTAAAAAAAACCTCCACAAAAGGAAAAGTCCAGGACTGGGAAGCTTCTCAGCTGAATTCTATCAAAATTTCACTGAAGAACTGAAACTAATATTTCTTCAAGTGTTTTGCATAATTGGTGACCTGGGAATCCTCCCTAACATGTTTTGTGAAGCTAGCATCACCCTAAAAACAAAACCAGACATAGATGCAAGAAGAAAACTATAGGCTTATATCCCTGATGAATGTAGACACAAATATCCCAAACAATGCCCTCCCACACATCAGATGCATTATCTACCTTGATCAGGTAGGCTTCATCCCAGGGATGCAAGGAAGGTTCAACATATGGAAATCAGTCAACATAATATACCACATAAATAAACTTAACCATAAGAACCACAGTATCATCTCAATTGATACAGAGAAGGCCTTTGACAAAATACAACACCACTTCATGATCAAAAATGGTGGAAATAATGCACATGGAGGGTTTATATCTCAACAGCTTCCATGCTGTACCTGATAATCTGCTAGAGATTAGGAGACAGACCCTCAGGATACTCAATACCTACCAAAACAGAGATCCAGAGTCTCCTAAGAGCTCAGTACTGAAGTAGACCTAAAACTCACCCACCATGGCTCTGAGAATTTTGCTGAAAAGGGAGCAGAAGGATTGTGAAAGCCACAGGTTGAGACAGAATGACCAGAGGCATTCTCTTCCCACCCCCAAAATAAATAACTGACTACTGCTCTTACAATGTATAAACCACAACCCCATGGGGAATACCCATAACCCCACTGAGGGGCTTCCCCAACAGAATGGGAGCAGAGATGAGGGAAAAGAGGATACCAACACATGATGTTTCCATAGAAACATGCTTAATAATAATTATAAGAAGAAGAATAAACATTTTAAAAGGTCATTTGCATTGATGTATTGAACATAATAATACCACAAGGACAGAATATTATCCACTTAATACCATACGCAAGTTTTCTTTAGACTCTGGTGGTAAATTCTCCAAGAGCATAATTAGTACTTTAAACAGCACAGAAAAATTATACTATATTGGGCTGAGTGATGACTTAGAAGTTAAAGGTGCTTGTATGTGAAACCTAAGGACCCATTTTTGATACTCCTGAGCTCACATAAGGCAGCATCACAAGGTGGCACATGCTTCTGGAATTTGTTTGCACTGCCTGGAGTCCCTGGCACATTCATTCTACCTCTCTCTATTTGCCTCGTGCTCTACTTGAAATAAATAAATAAAGTTCCATTATCTTTAAATTGGTTGCATTGCATTCCTTATGACAAAACACGATAAAATAAATGATTAACTATAGAGAAAGGGAAAATCTAGTCTGATCATTAAGAGAGTACAGTTGTCATTAAGAAGGAATGAGAGAGGCATTTTCACCCCCATTGATCTATTCTTCTACTTACATATCTACAATACCAACCTATTAAGTACCCTCCTCCCTTCCTTTCTCTTCTCTTTACATTTCCTTTTTAGCTTACTGGCCTCTGCTACTGAGATTTTTCCTTCTCACACAGAAGCCCAATCATCTGTAGCTAGGATCCACATATGAGAGAGAACATGTGGTGCTTGGCTTTGTGGGCCTGGGTTACCTCACTTAGTATAATCCTTTCCAGATCCATCCATTTTCCTGCAAATTTCATAACTTCATTTTTCTTTACTGCAGAGTAGAACTCTATTTGGTTAATCAAAATCTAAGAGGATACAAATAAATCATATGGAATCCTCCAGTTTTAGAAAATTTTCAGTTCCAGGGATGGGATACCTCCAGTGAGTTGTTGGCCAGGGAGGTCCCTGATGCCCCCAAAACATTATCGGCCATTGCCGAGGCCCTTGGTTTCTCACCAGGAATAGATGGTAAGACCCTATTGCTGAAGACTCCACATTCTTGGGCTGCAAGGCCACTGAGAAATACTGCTGGAACGGAGCTGATGATAACCTCCTCCATGTAGACCAGCTAACAGAAAGCTGGAAGAAGCCATTCTGCATGTAGTTCAATGGGAGAAAGAGATACCACCAGTGAAGATACTCCACAGTGGACACTGCAAGCTTCATAGTTGACCAGCCAGGCCAAATGAGCCAATGGGTGCAATAGTTGCACATCTGTTTTGGTGGAAACCAACTGACCTCCAATTGGACTGAAGGCCTGCTCCATGGAAGGGAATACATCCCTGATACTGAAAAGTTAAAACAGGGGTAGGCATGAGCCCTAGGGTTGTAACATCTGCTGATTTCTGGATAAATGTATATACTATGCTTATCAAACTGCCCAGTAAGCATTTCTCTTAATATTTATACACTTATATTAATGCTACTCTCACTTTGGGTAGAGAATTTTCTCTTTTTAGATGGCAGTGGCCTTGAGATGAATCAGAAGGTATCATAGTGCTGGAAAGAAATGACTGGAGTACTGAGTAACATCTTGATCACACCTTCCAAGGCACAAGATCTAATGAGGAAGAGGTGGCAGAAAGAATGTAAGAGCCAAAGGAAAGGTAGGAATCCTTACAACATGCTCCCTCCAGACATAAAATGGCCTGGATATCCATGATCTCATAGTGCCTGACACTACCTACATAAGACCATCATAAGAGAAGGAAAAGATCATGACATCAAAATAAAAGAGAGACTGTTTGAAATGGGGAGGGGATATAATGTAGAATGGAATTTCAAAGGGGAAAGTGGGGGGAGGGAGGGTATTACCATGGGATTTTTTATAACCATGGAAAATGTTAATAAAAACTGGAAAAAAAGAAGGAATGAGTATTGTACTCATGTTATGCATTACACACCTGTTGATAATCCTTAGTCCAATAATAAAGGTGAAAAGAGGGCATGAGAGCTGGTATAGCAGTTAAGGCACTTGCCTGCAGAGCCTACAGACTCATATTTGATTCTCCAGGTCCCACGTAAGCCAGACACCCAAGGTGATACAAGCACACAAGGTTGTACATGAGCACAAGGTGGTATATACTTGGAGGTCTAGTTGTGTGCCAATATTCTCTCTCTCTCTCTCTCTCTCTCTCTCTCTCTCTCTCTCTCTCTCTCTGTCTCTTTTTTTTTAAGAGTCATAGAAAAAGAGAATGGGAGTGCCAGGGCCTCCAGCCACTGCAAATGAACTCCAGATGCATGTGCCCCCTTGTGCATCTGGCTAACATGGGTCCTGGGGAATCGAGCCTCAAACCCAGGTCCTTAGCCTTCACAGGCAAGCACTTAACTGCTAAGCCATCTCTCTAGCCCTCTCTCTGTCTCTTGTTGTCTCATTAAAAAAAATTAATAATAATAAATAAAGATAAGAAAGTGGGATGTGGTATGTAGAGCATCTGTTCACTTCCAGGATGAGACTAGGTTATTACATTCATGAAGCCACTACACTAACTGGTTTGCTACCTGAGAGTGAGGAGAGTATAGTATTAGTTACACAGAAATATATGGGAATATGTTGACTGTGGACATTCATCTTGAGAACAGCTAGTAACAGTTAGGAAATCCAGCCCAGTATTTTTCCTCTTCTACATTTCTTGTGGAAAAATATTGGAGGGAATTCTGAATGAGCATTTCCCGTGTTCAGTGGGCTTGCTGTCTGGAACAAGCAGATTTGAACAGCACATGGGGTAGACTGTGGTAAAGTGCGTTTCATAGCTGAGAGTGGTTCTCTGAGCCTGAGGCCTTCATGCAGTGGGGTTTGTTCCCAGACGAGATCCCCTTGGTAAACTGCTCTAGCTAACATGAGCGACTTCATCTGAGGTTTTAAATGTTCCAAGGCAGAAGATATTCTATAAGTGACCATTATGGGTATACTAAAAATATTCTCCTGCCTGAACTTGAGAGGGGGGTTACAGGCTATGTGATCCCTTAGGCTACTCCTGAGACTATCTGTGACTTCATTCCAAATACAATGGAATTAAACTTCTGCTTCATTTTCTTTTTCCTTTCCTTCTTTGCCTACATTATTCTGTAAAGCACTCTCAAGTAATTACTTCATAAAGCATCCTTACAAGGATTTCCATAAATGACCTGACCTGTGTCATGGACATAGGTCAGTATATTTCTATTAGGAAATCTGACATATGTCTTTGTGGATCAAAGGAAGGATGATATTTATGTGAAAAGTTTAAATTTGGCAATATTGGTTAATATGTTGTGGTTGTACATAAGATATCTCCTATAAAAATAGAAAAATAAGCCAGGCGTGGTAGCACATGCCATTAATCCAAGCACTTGGGAGGCAGAGGTAGGAGGATCGCTGTGAGTTCAAGGCCACCCTCAGACTACATAGTTAATTCCAGGTCAGCATGGACCAAAGTGAGACCCTACCTTAAAAAAAAAAAAAAAAAGGGCTGGAGAGATGGCTTAAGGTTAAGTGCTTGCCTATGAAGCCTAAGGAATTCACCAGGACCCATGTAAGCTGGATGCACAAGGTGGCACGTGTATCTGGAGTTCGTTTGCAGTGGATGGAAGCCCTGATATGCCTATTCTCTCTCTGCTTCTTTCTGTGTGTGTGTTTGTGTCACTGTCAAATAAATAAATAAAAATAAACAAAAAAAGAAAAATACAATTTTGCAATATGACATGAAATATTACATAAATCATTGAAGTTTAAATATAGAGTGGTATTAAAATAATTTCCTCTAAAATTTAACTGAAAGAAGGGAACCATCAAAAATTAGAAATTTAAGCCAGGTGTGGTGGCACACACCTTTAATCCCAGCATTTGGGAGGCAGAGGTAGAAGGATCTCCATGGGTTTTAGGCCACCCTGAGATGACATGGTGAATTCCAGGTTCCAGGTCAGTCTGGGCTATAGTGATACCTTACCTCAAAAAACAAAAAACAAAAAAAAAAAAAGAAGAAGAAGAAGAAGAAGAAGAGGAGGAGGAAGATATTTAGGATGGGGAAGATGGCATAGTGGTCAAGGTGCTTGACTGCAAAGCCTAAGGATCCAGGTTTGATTCTCTAGTATTCACATAAGCCAGATGCATGAGGTGCTGAATGCATATGGAGTTCACTTTCAGTAGCTAGAGGCACTGGCATTACATTCTCTTTCTTTCTCTCTCTCTCTCTCCCTCTCTCCCTGCCTCTTTCTCTCAAATAAATAAACTATTTTCTAAAAACATTAGAAATTTAACAGTGGATACTGCAAGCCTTATAATTGGCCAGCCAGGCCAAATAAGCCAACAGGTGCCATAGTGACATGTCTATCATGGTGGAAATCAAATGCCCTCTAATTGGACTGGAGGCCCACTCCATGGGAGGGAATACATCCCTGAGACAGAAAACTTAAAATAGGGGTAGTCATGAGCCCTAGGGGTGTCATATATATATATGCCAGTGAAGTTTTTGAAAGAATTTCAATATTACTTTATTAAATATAAAATATGATACTAGTATCTTAGCATTTTTAGAATTAGTTTCTTAAAACATACTTCTAGTAAAAAATAAATAAATAAAGACCCCTTCAATAGTACTGAATATACACACATTGAAAGAAGTAACTGAGCATAACAAAAATCAGCCCATTATCTGACATTGGCAAGGATATTTCATTTCATACATCATTTAGAGGCTAATTCACCAGTGAGTCTATAAATGTACTTGCTTTTAAAATGCTAATGGAATGAGTGGGGGTAAGATTTGTTTTCAGTGAATTTCTGTGTCAAGGTGCCCAGCAAGTGAAACCTCCAGGGTCTGCCAGAGATACTCCCCGTTTGAGCTAATAGCCCAGTATTTCTGGATATTTCTAAGTACAAAAATATGATATCACAAACAGCAGAAAATACTATTTCTAAACAATGAATTCACTTTCATTTCACCTGAAAGTACCATAATATATACATAAAGATAGATATGATATAGATTTTTACATATAGATATATTGATATATCAGACCATAAATTACATATGAGAATAGACAACATTATTTAATTACATTGCCTCTGGAGTCTATTTAGGAAAAGATAAAAAAGAAAACCTGGTGGGGTGGTTTGATTCAGGTATCCCCCATAAACTTATGTGTTCCAAGTGCTATGTTCTCAACTGGTGGCAATCTGGGAATTGGATCTTTCTGGAGGGCAGGCTTATGGATGTTCCCTATACCAGTGTTTGGCACATTCTCCTGCTGATCCTATCTACCTGATATTGGCCAAAAGGTGATATCCACCCTCTGTTCATGCCATTGTTTTCCTCCTGCCACCATGAACCTTTCCCTTGAGTCTATAAGCTAACATAAACACTTTCTTAACACAAGCTGCTCCTGAATGCGTGTTTTCTTTTTTTAATATTTTATTTTTATTTATTTGACAGAGACAGAGGGAAAGAGAGAGGGAGAGAGAAAGAGAATGGGTGGAATGGGTATGCCAAGGCCTCTAGCCTCTGCAAAGAAACTCCAGACTGGTGTACCCCCTTGTGCATCTGGCTTATGTGGATCCTGGAGAGTTGAACCAGGATCCTTTGGCTTTGCAGGCAAATGCCTTAATGGCTAAGCCATCCCTCGAGCCCTGAATGTGGGTTTTCTACCTGTAATGTGAAGTTGAGTACAACAGTATAATTAGTACCAATTAGTTGGTTCACTGTTGCTAGAAACCTAATTGTGAATTTGGTCATTTGAAATTGATTTGAGTGAGTGATGTGGAAATATTTGAAACCTAGTCCTAAGAGGCACCTTGTCAATCTACAAGTCCAGCTTGATGGGCCAGTCTTGTCAGAGCTGAAGACCTGAATGCAGCAAGAAATATGGACTGTCAGGTTAGGGTTATGAGAGGGAGAAAGAGCTTTGCTTGGGATAGAAACAGTTTGTGTGATAGGCTTGCTGCTATGCCTGTGTCCTGAGAACTTATGCAGGATTGCATTGTGTAGAAATAGACTGATGTGAGGAGATGGATAAGGCACAGAAAAATAAAGTAAAATCTTTGGGCTGAAACTGGTGCCCATTGAGCTTCAATTATTTGAGAGGTGACTGGTAAAGAAATACATGACAAGTCTATCTTAAAAGAAAAGTCTCAACTATCATGCCTGCTGACTTTCCCTTTAGAAGCAGGACCTGACCTTTATAGCACTAAAATGCTGTAATCATTTGGAACATACCTAAAACATTTTTTCCCCCCGAAGATCATTATGGGTGTTCAGATTCTGAGTAGTTACAGGCACAATGCTGGAGTCTGCATTGTTTCCTAGGTATGCCAGGCAATTTTGTTACAGGTGCTATATCACATGTAATACAATAGCACTTACAGAATTCACCTTGTGGCTACAATGTGAGGCACAGTATGATGACTGTAGTTACAAAAGGGGGGGGGGAACAAAAAACAAAAAACAAAAAACAAAAAAAGACAGTAAGCACCAGATGGGAATTCATTCCATTCTGAGTTGATGGCCCAAGAATCCATACTCTAAGAGAAGAAAGAACAATTCAAATATGTAGTATATGAAATTAGAAGCTAGTTTCTTATGGACTTGAAGATAATTTGTCTCCTTTCACCTTGTGTTCCAAATGACAACAGTTGATTCTTTTAAAAATCAGGAACAAAGCCGGGAGTGGTGGCACACGCCTTTAATCTCAGTACTCAGGAGGCAGAGGTAGGAGGATCGCCATGAGTTCGAGGCTACCCTGAGACTACGTAGAGAATTCCAGGTCAGCCTGAGCTAGAGTGAGACCCTACCTCACAAAACCAAAAAAAAAAAAAAAAAAAAAAAAATCAGGAACAAGACAAGGGTGTTCACTGCCCCACTTTTATACAATATAGTACTGGAAGACTTAGCTATAGCAATAATGCAAGAAATACACATAAAATTGATACATATTGGAAAGGAAGAGATCAAGTTATTATTATTTGCAGATGATATGATTTATACATAAAGGACTGTATAGATTACCAGAAAACTGTGTTGAGCTAATAAACACCAATAGCCAGCTATCTAGGATACAAACTAACCACAAAGAAATCAGTAGCCTTCCTATATGCTAACAACAAACACACAGAGGATGAAATCAGAGAATCACTCCTACTCACAACTGCATCAAAAAAAAAAAAAAAAAAAAGATAAATAAAGTACATTGGAATAAACATTACCAGGAAAGTGAAGGATCTCTACAATGAAAACATTAAATAGTCAAGTGAGAAGTTGCAGAAAACTACAGGAAATGGAAAGACTTGTTCTTGGATTGGAAGAATCAATATTGTGAAAATGAATATCCTACCAAAAGCAATCTACATATTTAATGCAGTACCATTAAAATTCCAATGGCATTCTTCGTGGAAATAGAAAAAAAAATCCAAAAATTCATTTGGAAGCCCACCCCAAAATAAAACTAAAATATATAAAACAATTTTGAACAATAAAAATAAGGTTCATAATATCACCATACCTGATTTTAATGTTCATTACAGAGCCATAGTCACAAAAACAGCATGGTACCAACACAAAAACAGACATGCAGATCAATGAAACAGAACAGAGGACCCAGATGTAAGTTCAGGTAGCTATAGCCATCTGATCTTTGAAAAAAAAAATGCCAAAAATACTCACTGGAGATAAAACAGCCTCTTCAGCCATTGGTGCTAAGAAAACTTGATATTTATTTGTAGAAAGAGGAAAATAGACCTTATATCTCTAAATGCACAAGAATTAAGTCCAATTAGGTCAAAGACCTTAATATCAGACCTGAAACACTGAAACTGCTAAAGGAAAAAGTAAGGGAAATCCTTCAATGTATTGGTCTTGGCAAAGACTTTCCCAGTTGCTCAGGAAATAAAAGCACAGATCATGGGACTACATGAAATGGCAAAGCTTTTGCATAGCAAAGGATACTATGAATACAGCAAATTGGCAACCTAAAGAATGGGAGAAAATCTTAGCCAGCTATGCATCTGACAGAGGATTAATATCTAGGATATACAAAGAACTAAAAAAAATAAAATAAAATAAGAAGAATTCGAACAACCCAATTAAAAATGGGATATGGAACTTAAAAGAGAGTTCTGGGCTGGAGAGATGGCTTAGCGGTTAAGCACTTGCCTGTGAAGCCTAAGGACCACGGTTTGAGGCTCGGTTCCCCAGGTCCCACGTTAGCCAGATGCACAAGGGAGCGCACGCGTCTGGAGTTCATTTGCAGAGGCTGGAAGCCCTGGCGCACCCATTCTCTCTCTTCCTCTATCTGTCTTTCTCTCTATGTCTGTCGCTCTCAAATAAATAAATAAATAAATAAATAAATTAATAAATAAATAATTTTAAAAAAAAAGAGAGAGTTCTCAAAAGTGGAAATACAGATGGCATATAAACATGTAAAAAATATTCTACATTCCTAGCCATCAGGGAAATGCAGATTCAAACTATGCTAAGATACAATCATGAAAACAAATGACTATAAATGCTGGCAAGAATGCAGAAAAAGAGGAACTTTTGCACACTGTTGGTGGAAATTCAATCTGGCCAAGTCATTGTGAAAATCAGTGTAGAGATTCCTGAGGCAGCTAAAAATAGGCTTAACATATGACCTAGCTATACCACTCCTGGGAATATGTTCTATGGACTCATTTCACTACCTTAGAGATACTTGCTCAGCCATGTTTATTGCCTCTCTATTTATAATAGCTAGGAAAACAAACCAGCTTCAACGTCCCTCAACTGATGAGTGGATAACGAAGATCTAGCACATTTACAAAATGGGGTTATACTCAGCAGTAAAGAAAAATATGAAATTATTAAATTTTCTGGAAAACGGATGGATTTGGAATGCATTATACTTAGTGAGGTAACCCAAGCCCAGAAAGCCAAATACCACATATTATCTCTCATATATGGATCCTAGTTACAAAAGATGGGAGCTCTGTGTGTCTAGGACTAAAACTCAGTATCAGAGGCCAGTAAGGTAGAAAGAGGATATAAATGGAATAGAAAGGGAGGATGGGGGACTTAGTCGATAGTATGGTATATATGTAAGTAGTAGAACAGATAATTGGGGGTGAAAAGGCCTAAGTAAAGTAAGGGGAAAAGATTGAGTATAGGAAATGTAGAGAGAGGGAAAATTAAAATCTAATATGATATAAGAAGGTCATATAAAAACCTACATTTTTGGACAATGGAACACTCAGAAAGCATAGATTGTTACTAGAAAATTTTCAGTGCCAGAGATGGGATATCTTACAGTGAGTTGTTGGCCAGGGAGATCATTGGTACCACAAAACATTACAGGCCATTGACAAGGTCCTTGGTTTCCCACCAGAAATAGATGGTAAGACCCTATTGCTGAAGACTCCACAAACTTGGGCTGCAAGGTCACTGAGAGATCCTTCTGGAGCTGAGCTTAAAATGTCTTCCAGGTAGACCAGTGGACAGAAAGCTAGTAAAAACTTCACAATGCATGCAGTTCAATGGGGGAGAGAGAAATCACCAGTGAAGATAATCAACAGTGGACATTGCAAGTCTTAAATTTGGCCAGCCAGGCTAAATGATCTAATGAGTGCAACAGTGGCATGTCTATTATGGGGGAAACAAGCCACTCTCTAATTGGGAGGGAATACATCCCTTATACTGGAAACATACAACAGAGGTAGTCATGAGCCCTAGGAATGTGATGTCTGGCTAAATGTATGTACTATGCTCACCAAACTACAGTAAGCACTTCTCTTAATGTTCATAGCCATATATTAATTCTACTTTCACTTTTGGTTAGAGAAGCTTCTCTTTTCATATGACAGTGATCTTGGTATGACTCAGAAAGATAGTGATATTTCAGTGTTCATTTCCTCAATTCCTCTGTGGTTTAAGCTGGGGCCAGGGAGGAGTGAGCTGTATCATTTATCTCCTCAGATCCAATTTGCATTTCAAAACAAGAAGCAGATTTTCCAATGGAGAATGAAGTCAGCACTAGTTGAATGGGATAACTATTATTAGTTTAGAGAGAATTAAAAGGCAAGTTGACAATGGAAAGCAGATCATTATCTGGATATGATTCTGACTTATTTCCCAGTTCCAAGTATGATTTCCTTTCAATTAGGTGGATCTGTTAGCCAATTCAAGACTATTTAGTTACTTATCATGGCTGTGTGCCACTATTGCAGTTGTGTGAGCATCACTTCAGGTTGTTTGCTTCTGAGTTGCTTAGACGTTGCGTTGCTTGGAAAAATGTTGGCCACTTTTCCCAAGTATCTCATGTAGCACCTTCAAGCACTAGATGGGCTAATTGCCTCAGGACTGGCTGACCACCTGTGGACCATCTCCTGACCATCTACCTTCTCTTCCACCCCAGGAGAATCCCTGGATCTCAGGGTGCGCAAGTAGTGAGCCATGCAGGGAAGGCCCAAGCCCTGGCTGCAGCCAGGGGTACAAGCTGCAAGTTATACTCCAGAAGCATGTCTCAGAGTGGTTTTCTGTTCCCAGCTGGCCCTAGGATTTTTAGCAATTAGTATTTGTTCAGTTTCACTGCTTGAAGGTCAAAAGGTAGATCATTATATTCCAGTAAACTCATGTTCACTCAGCAAAGATTTGTCATATTGTGACATGTCTTTAAAATTCACAAAGAAGTTTCATAGATTATAATTTATCTGAAAAGATAAAGAATTTCCAAGCTCTGAAATTCTTCTCAGTTATAGCTCATTGCTTGTACTCTTATTTCTTGCTCTGTCTATCTGCATTCCCTTTACTCTCATTTTTTATTGCTGTGCCAATATGCTGGGCCAGCTGTCACTCCATCTTTTAAAATAAGATACCACCATTCCTGCAGTAGGGAATTCAAGAAAGTATGCTGTTATTTTAATGTTAAATATCACAGATAGAATGAGATGTTTATTTTTAAAGGTGAATTAGAAAGCAAACACATTGCTTTTTCAAATCCCTAAGTGCAAAAATGTGTTTCTGAGAACAGGCCGTCAAAAGCCTGCATCACTTAGAAGAAACCTTTGATACTGTGTATGCTTTGGTTGTGTAACAGTATTCTGTCAGGATAAAATTGGGTTTCTGGTAGGACATTTGCTCTAAAACTGCATAAACTAATCACCATGTCAAGCTATATACACTGCGGGCAGCTGCACTATGCCAGGCTAATTGCTTAAATTTAGATTTCTGATACCTCTGCTTAGTAAAAGGCTCAATGTTGAATGTAAGCAGACCAATGAACTCACTGTGTACTTAATGGATAGATACAAACTCGGAAACTGGATGTTCTTCTGTAGAATTCTAATTATGTCAGTAATGCTAATGGGCTCGCCATTTCCCTCTTAGAATTAGATTATAAAAACAAACTCTTTAAAACTATGGAATGAAAAATGTTTGAGAAAAAAAAAATTACAGATGTTTCTTGTGGATAAAAGACTTGTTATATGTCTGTTTGATTCCTATATTTTTAAATTTTATTTATTTATTTATTTTTGCAAGCAGAGAGAGAGGAGACAGATAGAAAGAGAGGATATGCCAGGGCCTCTAGCGACTGTAATCGAACTCCAGATGCATATGTCCTTTCTATATCTGGCTTATGTGGGTCCTTGGGAATCAAACATGGGTCCTTTGGCTTTTGAGGTAAGTACCTTAACTGCTAGGCCATCTCTCCAGCCCAGATTGTTAAATTTTTATTCCTTAAAATATTTTACTTAAAAATAGATACCAAATAAAAATGTACTCTGAAAATGGAGTGCATCATTAATAACATTAAATGCATATTTTCATTAATTTATTTAAATATTTTTAACCTTTATTAATTTCAATAGAAAAATCATAAATTGTTAGCTATCCTACCTTTCAGATCAATCAGATATGGTTTTTATCATGTCTTTCTCATATAAAAATCTTTTTAATGTAAGATTATTAATGTAAGTGGGCTCTGGCGCACTCACTCCCCTTTCTCTCTTTCTGCCTCTTTCTCTCTCTGCCTGTTGCTCTCAAATATATAAATAAAAATAAACAAAAAAATTAAAATCCAAGGTCTGATCCCCAGTGATACACCTCCTCTAGCAAGAGACCACTTCTCAAAGGCTCACCCAGATGAATATCTAGTATGATGCTTAATTACAAACACATGAAGCAATAGAGGACATTTTATATTTAAACTACCTAAAGGTTCTGCATTGATTTTTATATCATATCAGAATAACATGTGTGGTAGTTTGATTCAGATGTCCCCCATAAACTTAAATGTTTTGAATGCTAGGTTTCCCACTGATGGAGATTTGGGAATTAATACCTAATGGAGGCAGTGTTATTGTTGGGGAGGGCTTATGAGTAGTCATGTCCCCTTGCCAGTGTTTGCTATCATCCACCTTATGATGGCCAGAGGTTGATGTCCAACTCCTGCTCATGCCCTCATTTTCCCTGTGATCATGGAGCTTCGCCATGGAGCCTGTAAGCCAAAATAAATGTTATTCCCCAAAGGCTTCTCTTGGTCAGGTGATTTCTACCAGCAATGAGATCCTGACTGCATCATGGATTGAAATGATTATATATAAAAAGATACCAAAATAGTTTCTTAAGAAATTATATATTTTTGGCAGATAATTTTTTTTCTTTTATTGATTCAACATTTCTTATTAGTTATGTACACAGTGTGTATACAGCCATGTTGGTATCATCACTAGCCTTCTCCCTGTCATCCCCCCTCTGCAGGGACTCTCCTCATTGGGGAATATGGGTCAGACATTGTGGGGTTAGCCATCAGTTATGAGGAAGAGGCAATGTCTCTGTGCATAATGACTCAACATGTGTGTGGTGGTTTGATTCAGCTGCCCCCATAAACTTAGGTGTTTTGAATGCTAGGTTCCCAGCTGATGGATATTTGGGAATTAACGCCTCCTGGAAGGAGTGTGTTGTTGGGGATGGGCTTATGGGTATTATAGCCAGTTTCCCCTTGCCAGTGTTTGCCACACCCTCCTGTTGCTGTGGTCCAGGTCCACCTTATATTGGCCAGGGGGTGATGTCCCCCCTCTGCTCATGCCATTGTTTTCCCCTGCCATTGTGGAGCTTCCCCTTGAGCCTGTAAGCCAAAATAAATCTTTTTCCCAGAAGCTGCTCTTTGTTGGGTGATTTCTACCAGCAACTTGAACCGGACCACAACAGTTAAGTGGTACTGAGGATTGGGATTGCTGCTAGACACCTGATTGTGTGGCTTTGGCCTTCTGGAGCTTATTTTCAAGAGGAATGTTGGAGGATTTAAAACTTTGGCCTAAGAGAAGCATTTCAATGCTGTAAGTACAGCTTGATGGACTATTCTGGTCTGAGCTGAAAGACCTGAATTCAGTAGGAACTATGGACTGTGAGGTTTGGCTTATGAGGGTGAGAAAGAGCTTTGCTTGAACTGGGCTAGCAGTTTTTGTGAGAAGCTTGCTCTTATGCCCATGTCCCGAGAAGTTGTGCAGGGTTGCTTTGCACAGAAATGAACTGGTATGAGCAGAGGGATATGGCACAGAAATAAAAATCTTTGGGTGAACTGTAGCCATCTCAGCTGCAACTGAGAGATTACAACCTTTAAGACTGGGCTTGATGACCTTCACTGGGGCAACAGGAAGAATGTCAACTCTTTTGAAGGAGCCTGAGTGCTCAAGGAGTGTCCTATTCTTCAAAGTCTGCTTTGTACCCCCCCCCCCGGATTAACAAATTGGCACCCTACCTGGTTTCATGGAGTATAAGAAATGCTGGAAAGAGGGTCATTGAGTTTGCAACATGGTCTTGTGTTTTGGAAATGGCCAGGGGCAGTGTGAAGTGGGTTTGCTGGTTTCCTGCATAGAGAGCACTTGGGGCCATGAAGATGAACCTTGGCTTGCATGTGGTGACCCAGGGGAGTTGCCGGGATCATAAGATGGCTGCTGAGGAGCTGCCGGGCCTGATGAAGTTTCCCAGGACTCTGAGTAGCCTAGCTGGAGGGGCAGAATTGGAATGCCAGAGACTTGTTGCTGGTTAGAATTATTGGACTTGGAGATTTGTCACTGTATTGTTGGGGATGGGCTTATGGGTATTATAGCCAGTTTCCCCTTGCCAGTGTTTGGCACACCCTCCTGTTGCTGTGATACACCTTATGTTGGCCAGGGGGTGATGTCCACCCTCTGCTCATGCCATCGTTTTCCCCTGCCATTGGGGAGCTTCCCCTTAAGCCTCTAAGCCAAAATAAATCTTTTTCCCAGAAGTTGGTCTTTGTTGGGTGATTTCTACCAGCAAGGTGAACCGGGCTGAAACAATGTGGCTCTAACAATCTTTCCATTCCCTCTTCTGCAAATTTCCCTGAGCCATGTTGGCCTACTTTAGTGATGAGGTCTTGAGAGCCTCTGTGTTTCTGGATATCTGCTTTGGTAGGAGTTGAGTGTTCTCTATGTCTCCTTCACTATTGTGCTGGCACCACATTCACTAAGAAAGCAGCACTCTTGCCCACTTCCATCTCCTCTACCTCAAATTTCCCTGAGCCATGTTGGGTTCATATTAGGTCTGCTTCCATGTTGGGATCTTGGGTGCCTCTGTGTCTCTGGATATCTGGTTTGGTAGGGATTGGTTTTTCTCTCTGTCTATCTTCTTCACCATTGGGCTGGTTCTTGGTTCCCCAAGAAAATAGCATTCTTCCATGTTTCCCCAATTATTTAGTTTCATCTGGGACCGTTATGAGGTATGATGGGTGGTTCTCTCCTTAGGATCTGCATCTATCTGAAAAAGAGAAGCAGATTCTCCAATGAAGAGTAAAGTAACAACTTCCAGTTAGGATGGCGGCGTAGGTACCACGCCAAAGCAGCCTGGGGGGGGGGAAAGGACCAAAAAAACTCAGCAAAATAAACACTTTTACTAAAAAGTGAGGTGTATAGGAAATTGAAGTGGCAGCGGAGAAGTAGTAGAGATCCAGTGCATCCAGAACCTGCACAGGCCGGCAAAAGCAGCCCCGGCAGCTCTGCCAACCGCTGCGGCGGCGGCGCACCAAAAAGTGGCCAGGCTGGGCTCCAGCTGCAGGAAAAGCCAGTTGCGGGAGCTTCCCCTCAAACTGCACTCTCCGCAGCTCAGGAAATGTGAAGGTAGAGTGGCAGTGAGCAACGGTGGAGCAGACTGTGAGGTAGAAGCAGCAGTCCCGGGACCCGGCCATGCCAACTTGAGCCAACAGTGGGACCCAAGCAGGATCAGAGTTCGGGAGCAACATCAGCAGCTCCTACACCGGTAACAGTGGCCCCAGCAGCAGCTGACCCAAGAGTGGCAACAACAGCCGATCCAGCAGCAGCAGCTTCAGAAACAGCAGTGGCTCCAGAAGTGGCAGCTACAGCAGCAGCAGCAGCAGAGGCAACAGCGGCAGTGGGCCCAGCAGCAGCAGCCTCAGCTGCTGATAGAACCAGCACAGGCAGCTTTTGCAGCAGGAGTTCCAGCAGCAGAGGTGCTGATCTGCAGGGCCACAGTTGCCAGGCTTGGTTTGCCCCACCGGAAAAGCCAGTGCCCAGCTCCAGAAGTCAGAACAGCAGCCAGATGACCCAGGCAGCAACTTGACTGAGACCAAAATCATCCAGGGTAACTGGGTTTGCACCAGGGAAGGGGCTCACTTGATCACAAGCTGACTTGGATCCCTCAACAGACCAGAAATCTTAACCTCTATCTTGATAGAGGATCTGGTTTTTACAATAACTACTCTGGCATACATACTTGGGGCGGTTTTTGACTGAATGGGTACAGTGTTTAGTTAACTTTTAGAATCTACCTGTATTTTATTCCACTCAGCCTACTTGAATACCCCCATAGCAGGGAAACTCAACCCCTAGGAGCACCTTGGTAGATACTCTCAGAGTGTTAAGAGCCACATCTAACACCTTAAGCTCCTACCCTGAAAATATATAACATCAAATCAATTGATACAGCTAATAATACCCAGCTAGCTAGAAAATCCAAGCATTAACTTAATCCAAGATGCAAAAATATATACATTATAACACAAGAAACACTAAAAAGCAAGATTATATAACTCCACCTAAAAGTATTGATGCATCAGAAATGACCTCCAGTGCGAACGAGTTAGAAGAAATGCCTGAGAAAGATTTCAAAAGAATGATTGTAAATATATTCAAAGAAGTCAGAGAACAAATCAAAGGAGTCAAAGAGGAACTTAAAGAGGAAATCAAAGGAATCAAAGAAGATGGAGGACACCAATTTCATGAAATAAAGAAGGCAATACAAGACATAAATAAGGAAATAGAAATAATAAAGACAAACCAGTCAGAATTACTAGCAATGAAGAGCACAGTTAATGAAATAAAAAACTCTGTAGAAAATCTCACCAGTAGGATGGATGAGGGAGAGGACAGAATATCTAAGCTAGAAGACCAGGTGGCAGATCTAATAGAGTCCAACAAAGAGAAAGACAAACTTATAGAAAAGTATGAGTGGGAATTTCAAGATATTTGGGACACTGTGAAAAGATCCAATATAAGAATTCAGGGCTGAGCCGGGCGTGGTGGCGCACGCCTTTAATCCCAGCACTTGGGAGGCAGAGGTAGGAGGATTGCCTAGAGTTCAAGGCCACCCTGAGACTACATAGTGAATTCCAGGTCAGCCTGAACCAGAGTGAGACCCTACCTCGAAAAACAAAAAATAAATAAATAAATAAATAAGAATTCAGGGCATAGTAGAAGGAGAAGAATTCCACTCCAAAGGCATAGTAGGCATCTTCAACAAAATCATAGAAGAAAATTTCCCCAAAATTGGGAAAGAGGTGCCAATGCAGATACAGGAAGCCTTTAGAACCCCAGCCAGACAAAACCTGGAAAGAACCTCTCCTCGCCATATTATAATCAAACTTCCAAACACACAGACCAAAGAAAAAATACTGAAAGCAGTTAGAGATGCAAAAAAATCAAGTTACCTACAAAAGCAAGCCCATGAAGATTACAGCAGATTATTCCACACAAACTTTTAAAACTAGAAGGGCTTGGAGTGATATATTCAAAGTTCTGAAAGATAACACCTGTCAAACAAGGTTACTTTATCCTGCAAAGTTATCCATTCAAATAGATGAAGAAATAAGGACATTCCATGACAAAAGCAGGTTAAAGGAGTATTGGAAGACAAAACCAGCTCTACAGAAAATACTTGATAGAATCCTCCATGCTGAAGAACAGGAAAAGCACACATATAAGGAACCTATAAAAAACAAGCAATACTCAAATACTAGTTAAGAGAGCACTGGTGGAACCAGAACCACAAAAAAAAAAAAAAAAAGTGGCAAACATAAATACACACCTTTCAATAATATCTCTTAATATCAACAGCCTCAATGCCCCAACAAAAAGACATAGGTTTGCAGACTGGGTTAAAATGCAGGGTCCTACGATTTGTTGTCTCCAAGAAACTCACCTTTCTACAAAGGATAGACAGTATCTTAGGGTGAAAGGTTGGAAGATGGTGCTTCAAGGAAATGGGCCTAGCAAACAAGCAGGGGTTGCTATCCTAATATCTGACAAGGTAGACTTTAGTCCAACGTTAGTCAAGAAAGATAAGGAAGGTCACTTTATATTGAATAAGGGCACACTCCAACAGGAGGACATTACAATCCTAAACATATATGCACCTAACATGGGGGCTCCCAAATTCATCAAACAAACACTATTAGAACTAAGGACACAGATAACACCAAACACAGTGGTAGTGGGTGACATTAACACCCCACTTTCATCAATTGACAGGTCATCCCAGGAAAAAATAAACAGAGAGTCATCTGGAATAAATGAGGTCATAGAAGGAATGGACCTAACAGATATATACAGGACATTTCATCCAAAGGCTGCAGAATATACATTCTTTTCAGCAGCACATGGAACATTCTCTAAAATAGACCATATATTAGGACACAAAGCAAATGTTAACAAATTCAGGAAAATTGAAATAATTCCTTGCATTCTATCTGACCACAATGGAATTAAACTACAAATCAGTAGCAAGAAAGGCTATAGAGCATACACAAAATCCTGGAAACTAAACAATACACTACTAAATGATGAATGGGTCAATGAAGAAATCAAGAAGGAAATCAAAAAATTCATAGAGTCAAACAGTGATGAGAACACAACATATCAAAATCTCTGGGACACAATGAAGGCAGTTCTAAGAGGTAAATTTATAACCTTAAGTGCCTATATAAGGAAACTAGAATGGTCGCAAGTAAATGACCTAATGCTTCACCTTAAAGACATGGAAAACGAACATGGCAAACCAAAAATCAGTAGCTGGGAAGAAATAATAAAGATGTGGGCCGAAATTAATGAAATAGAAATAAAAAAAAAAAGTCCAAAGACTTAATCAAACAAAGAGTTCGTTCTTCGTAAGGATAAACAAGGTTGATAAACCATTAACAAATCTGACCAAAAGAAAGAGAGAAGAAAAACAAATTAATAAAATCAGAGATGAGAAAGGTAACATCAGAACAGATTCCAAAGAAATTCAAAAAATCATAGGGACCTACTATAAAAGCATATACTCTACAAAGTATGAAAATCTGAAAGAAATGGATGATTTCCTTGATTTATATGACCTATCTTAATTAAATTAAAATGAGATTAATCACTTAAATAGACCTATAACAAACATGCTGATCCAAACAGTTATCAATAATCTCCCAACTAAAAAGAGCTCAGGCCTGGATGGATTTACAGCTGAATTTTACCAGACCTTTAAGGAAGAGCTAACACCATTGCTCCTGCAGCTTTTCCAGGAAATAGAAAAAGAAGGAATTCTGCCAAACTCCTGCTATGAGGCCAGCATCACCCTGATACCAAAACCAGGCAAAGATAGAACAAAAAAAGAAAATTACAGACCAATCTCCCTGATGAACATAGATTCAAAAATTCTCAACAAAATATTGGCAAACAGAATACAAGAGTATATCAAAAAGATCATTCACCCTGACCAAGTAGGCTTTATCCCAGAGATGCAGGGATGGTTCAATATACGCAAATCTATAAGTGTAATACATTATATAAATGGGTTGAAGGACAAAAATCACATGATCATCTTATTGGATGCAGAGAAAGCATGTGACAAAATCCAACATCACTTCATAATAAAAGTCCTACAGAGACTGGGAATAGAAGGAACATATCTCAATATAATAAAAGCTATTTATGACAAGCCTACAGCCAACATATTACTAAATGGGGAAAAACTGGAAGCTTTTCCACTAGAATCAGGGACAAGACAAGGGTGTCCTCTGTCCCCAATTTTATTTAATATAGTTCTGGAAGTCTTAGCCATAGCAATAAGGCAAGAGTCACACATAAAAGGGATACACATTGGACAGGAAGAGATCAAGTTATCATTATTTGCAGATGACATGATTCTATACATAAAGGACCCTAAAGACTCTACTAGCAAGCTGTTAGAGCTGATCAAAACCTACAGCCATGTAACAGGATACAAAATAAATACCCAGAAATCAGTAGCCTTCATATATGCTAACAACAAACACACAGAGGATGAAATCAGAGAATCACTCCCATTCACAATTGCATCAAAAAAATAAAGTACCTTGGAATAAACCTAACCAAGGAAGTAAAGAATCTCTACAATGAGAACTTTAAAATACTCAAGCGAGAAATTGCAGAAGACACTAGAAAGTGGAAAAACATCCCCTGTTCCTGGATTGGAAGAATCAATATTGTGAAAATTGCAATCTTACCAAAAGCAATCTACACATTTAATGCAATCCCTATCAAAATTCCAAAAGCATTCTTCATGGAAATAGAAAAAACAATCCAAAAATTCATTTGGAATCACAAAAAACCTCGAATATCTAAAATAATACTGAGCAACAAAAATAAGGCTGGTGATATCACCATACCTGACTTTAACCTATACTACAGAGCCATAGTAACAAAAACAGCGTGGTACTGGCACAAAAACAGACATGTAGATCAGTGGAACAGAATAGAGGACCCAGATGTAAGCCCAAGTATCTATAGCCACCTGATAGTCAATAAAATTTCCAAAACTACTCACTGGAGAAAAGACAGCCTCTTCAGCAAATGGTGTTGGGAAAACTGGATATATATCTGTAGAATGATGAAAATAGATTCTCCTCTCCATGCACAAGAATTAAGTGCAAATGTATTAAAGACCTTACCATGAGACCTGAAACTCTGAAACTGCTAGAGGAAAATGTAGGGGAACCCCTTCAACATGTTGTTCTTTGCAAAGACTTTCTGAATACAACCCCAATTGCTTAGGCAATAAAACCAGAGATCACTGGGACCTCATGAAATTACAAAGATTTTGCTCTTCAAAGGACACAGTGAAAAGAGCAAAGCGGCAACCTACAGAATGGGGAAAAAATCTTCGCCAGTTATAGATCTGATAGAGGATTAATATCTAGGATATACAAAGAACTCAAAATGTTAAATAACAAGGAATCAAACAAGCCAATCAAAAAATGGGCTGTGGAGATAAATAGAGCATTCTCAAAGGAAGAAATGTGAATGGCATATAAGCATCTAAAAAAATGTTCCACGTCACTAGCCATCAGGGAAATTCAGATTAAAACTACATTGAGATTCCATCTCACTCCTGTCAGATTGCGCACCATCATGAAAACAAATGATCATAAATGTTGGTGGGGATGTGGAAAAAGAGGAACCCTTCTACACTGCTGGTGGGAATGCAATCTGGTCCAGCCATTGTGAAAATCAGTGTGGAGGTTCCTAAAACAGCTAAAGATTGATCTACCATATGACCCAGCTATAGCACTTCTAGGCATATATCCAAAGGACTCATCTCATTTCCTTAGAAATAGTGCTCAACTATGTTTATTGCTGCTCAATTTATAATAGCTGGGAAATGGAACCAGCCTAAATGTCCCTCAACTGATGAGTGGATAATGAAGATGTGGCACATTTATACAATGGAGTTTTACTTAGCAGTAAAGAAAAATGAAGTTATGAAATTTGCAGAAAAATGGTTGGACCTGGAAAGGATTATTCTAAGTGAGGTAACCCAGGCCCAGAAAGCCAAGTGCCACATATTCTATCTCATATGTGGATACTAGCTACAGATCATTGGGCTTCAGTGTGAGAATGAAAATACTTAGTAGCAGAAGCCAGTAAGTTAAAAAGGAGACATAAAGGGAAAAGAAAGGAAGGGAGGAGGGTACTTAATATGTTGATATTGTATATATGTAAGTACAATGATTGTGCTGGGGAGGTAATATGATGGAGATTGGAATTTCAAAGGGGAAAGTGTGGGGGTGGGGAGGGAGGGATTACCATGGCATTTTTTTTTATAATCATGGAAAATGCTAATAAAAATTTAAAAATTAAATAAATAAATAAATAAATAAATAAACCAAAACAGGGCTGGAGAGATGGCTTAGTGGTTAAGCACTTGCCTGTGAAGCCTAAGGACCCCGGTTCGAGGCTCAATTCCCCAGGACACACGTTAGCCAGATACACAAGGGGGCGCACGCGTCTGGAGTTCATTTACAGTGGCTGGAGCCCCTGATGTGCCCATTCTCTGTCTCTACCTCCCTCTCTCTCTCTCTCTCTTTTGCTTTCCAATAAATAAATAAAAATTAAATTAAATTTTAAAAATCCCAAAACAAAAAATTATATATGTTTACATATATCAGGCATAGTGGTTTATATCATTATCTCAGCACTTTGGGGGACTGGGATAAGAGGATATCTGTGACTTTAAGCCCAGCCTGGGCTACAGAGTAAGTTCTAGATTGGCCAAGGCTAGAGTGAAATCCTGCCTCAAAAAAAAAAAAAAAAAAAAAAAAAAAAAAAAAAAAAAACCTCTATAAATTGTCAATGAAAAAGTTACTAAGTACAAAGATATACAAATTGAGATTAGCAAGTCATATATTGATTACTGCTACTAGTAACCCCAATTCCATGTCTTCTTGAAAAGTAGTAATAAAGTAACATATGGGATATGAGAAGAGTCATCAGTAGATGAAAAGTTTTGTTTTGTTACTGAGATACATGCAAAAGAACATTTTACATGCTAAGTGATGCCAATGAAGAAACCACCAATACCAAGAAAATAGGTATTTCAAAACAAAAAGAGGCTCCCATGACCAACTGCAGTCTGCAAAGGTATTTTTCTCATTGTATTAAATAATGTGTCTTCTAGTAATGGCAACTCAAATTCAATGAAGATCTAAAATGTCAGAACCCTCATTCCTGCTCTTCCCCTGTGTGTGCCACTGTAGGATCACATCACAACTGTGGTGGTTTGAATAGATGGCCCCCCAATATATTCAGTGTTTTATTATTTTGTAGTTTGCATATGCAGCCACCAGGCTGGAGGCAGTGTCATACTTAGGGTGTGGTAGTGAGTTTGAGATTTCAACCTAAAGGTGTGCAAAGTGTGCCTAGCTGGAGTTCCTGAAGTGTGCTGTGCTGTGCTGTGTGGCTTTAGGTTTTTAGGCTTGTGCTTCTCTCTCTGCTTGGTCTGTGAAGGCAGGTCAGCTTCTTCTGCCATTATGGAACTTCCTCTGGATCTGTAAACTTCAATGTATCCCTTCTTCCATAACTGTGCCTGGTCTGGAAGTTCATCTCAGCGAACCTGAAGCTGCCTGTTACAACCACTGACACAACTATTTGTCAGAAACATGGAGATCATCCTCAAGGATGTCAACTCAACCCTTTCCCAACTTCTTGTTATGGGTAATCTCAAATGTCAACCTGATTGGATTGAGAAGCATTAGATCAGTAAAGCACACCTCAAGATAAGTCTCTCAGGGTGTTTTTAGAGATACTTACCTAAAAGGGGAAGATAAGAACAGAATGTAGTAATACCATCTTATAAACTAGGGATCTAGGCAAAATAAAAGGGGGAAAGGAGAAAGCAAAGAAATATGGGCATATTCATTTTTTCTCTCTTCCCCTTATTTCCCCTCTCTGTTTCATGTGTGCCATGAGATAAGCTATTTCTGTTCCCTCACACCCTATTAGTATAAACTGAAACCTCTAAAAAAAAAAAAAAAGAGTAAAGTAAGCACCAAGTAAATGTGATAACCATTGGTTTTTGGAGAGAGTTTAGTGGAGAAGGGGTTCACTTTTGGAGATGGTTCTGACTTGTTTCCTAGCTCCAGCTATGGGTTCTCTTCCACTGAGCAGATCAGTTAGCCAAATTGAGAGCAGTTGTTTTCCCACCATGGCTATGCACCACTATTGCACTTGTATGAGCATCATGTCAGGTTTCCTGCCGCTAAATAAGTTAGACCATATGTTGCTTGGGCAGATATTTGTATTTATCCGCCAGTCTCTCATGTAGCATCTTCTGGCACTAGACATGCTGTCTGGGGACTGACTCTCTTCCAGCTTCCAGCCATGTCACTCCATGTTATATATCAATAGTGTATGGTGTCTTCAGCAGTAGGGTCTTATCACTAACCTATGTTGGGTCCTCAAGCACTCTGACACAAATCTGTCTCCTTTGGGAAACCTTATAGGTCTCTGTGTTCAAAAGCTCATTGTGGATGATTATCACCTGCTGGTACTGGGAGTTACAGGTCAGCGGCCACAAGGAGAAGGAAGAACTGGATATTGGATAAGTGATACAAAAGAGATTGAGAGATGAGAGAGAGAGAGAAACAGAAATAGGAGAAGACAATGGACAACTTTTGTCGTACCCTCTCCTGGGTCTTGTGAATCCAGTGTTCCCTCTAAGGGCCTGGTGGAGGCTCAGCCATTTGATCTGTCTTTTACAATGTTGAGTTTTATGGTACCATTGCCTTTTGTGTCCAGTTTTGTGTGCCCCCTTCCCTTCCTTACTCTCACCCCTCACCCTCCATATTGTCTGGTCCAGGAGATGCTTGGTAGGTATGTTGGCATCTTGGGTAGATTCAGCTTGGGTGCTGTAGATGAGTAAGAATATGCAGTGATTATCTTTCTGTGATTGGGTGAGTTCACTGGGAATAAGCTGTTCAAGACTCTACCATTTTTATCCAAATTTCATTGTGTCATTTTCCTTACTGCTGTGTAATTCTGCCTTAATTATCCATTCGCCTAGTGATGGACACCTGGGTTGATTCCAGCTCTTGGCTATTATGAAGTGAGCAGCTATAAACATGGTTGAATAAATCTCTCTGAGATGAGGTGTGGAGCTTTTAGGTACATGCTCAGTAAGGGAATAACTGGGCCTGTTGGTAACTCTATAGTCAGTTTCTTTAGGTGTGGTGATTATTATGCCTGTACCTCCCAGTTACTTTGTGTATTCCCTTTTCCTATATGCATGAGTACCAGGAGGGTTTTTTTTTTTTTCTTTCTCTCATCTCACCTCCACTGAACTTGTCTGGTTCCATCTTGGACCATTCCCCTTGTGCAGTTTGGAGCCAGACTTTAAAGGATGCTTTCATTGTGATACTTATTAAGGAAGAATTTGTGCATAATTTTTATGTTTAATTTTGAACATTTTTTGTCAGTACTAGGGATGACTGTGCTCTATCCGTAATTTTATTTTGTTTTCATTGATTAAAATTACTTTTGATACAAGGTCTTACTAATTTGTTTGGGCTGGTCTTGAATTATTGCCCACACAGATATTGAACTTATGCTTATTGTGCCTCAGCCTTCTGAGAAGCTTGGATAAGATGCCTGAACCACCAGGCTTGATTAGTATTTCTTTTTTGCTGGAATCTGTTCTACCAGAGAATTATAATGATCATCAGCTGACTTGGATATCCCCTCCTGAGATGAAATATATCAACTCAAATTTTTCACCTTACTGGGACTAGTCAAGTGTCTTTTAATTGATCCTTGTTCTTAAAAATATCTAACATTTATTCTATAATACATACCAATTTATCTATGGAATAGAAGCATAATTGGATGCCAGGGCATGAATACTACTAAGAACAGTGTTTTCCTACACAATCTGTCAAGAAACTAAAACAGCTTGAAGTTTATCATTAGAATTTTATTTACCCTGTAGCTGAAATTCCAAGAAGATATTTTCAAACCTGAAAAGTGTATTTTAAAAAGGAAATTAACCTGGGAATGTAGAATATATACCTATCATGTATGAAGCCCTGGATGTTAGTTCTAGTACCACAACAAAAATCTAGGACAATAAACTTGACTTGGTTCACATAGTTTATAAATTGAATTTACATTAAATATAAGCATGATGTTGATCAGGAGATCTGTAAATAATATATATTTCCACACACAGGATTTTCTACAGACTCATAGCTCTGAAATTAGCAAGCAAGACACTCCATTATAAAAATCAACTTCAAAATTTATGATTCATATATTTCATTTTCTTCCACATACTGTGTCACATACTGTGACAGTTAAATTCTATTGTCATCTTCAAGTTAACAATCAAGTAAGAGATAAGTCTCTTAGGAGAATCTTTAGGGCACTTTCAGGAAGTATTGATGGAGCAAAGTTACCTAGTGAAGAAGTAAGTTTCTATATGGCTTATTTACAACATCTTCAACTTTAATTAAACCTTGCTGCATACCCTTGACCCTTCTAGTCTCTGCCACCCCTCCCACAATACCCCATGTACCTTCTCACCCATCTTATTTTGCCCCTCTACTTACATATCTATTATATTCTACCCTTAGGGCTCTTCCCCTTCCTTTTGCCACTTTCTAGATTTCTGGCCTCTTTTGATGACTCTTACTTCAATTCACATGAAAGTAACACTTCCATAGAGAAGTTAGGTGTCACAATATAGAAAACAATATTTCATAAAAAAATTAAACAAAATGAAGCTTTTAGCAAATTTATATACTTAAATATGTTAATGACTTTAAAGCTTTAATTACTTGCCTTACAATATTTAATTATATCTTTCCTTTCAAAAATTTAAATAACAAATTGTCACTAATAAAATATAAAATTGAAAGGTTAAGGATGACTGAAAAAAGACTTTTAGCAATAATGTTTTCACATAAACAACAAATAATATATACATAACAATCTTTACAAGACATAACAGTTCCAGAAAGGAGATTGCAATAGCTAATTATTGAAAACCAGGGAAAAGATACAGCAAAGAAGGTAGAAGGGCAGTATTACATTACACAAACCATCTTGTTCCAAACACCAGGCAATAGTAGAAAGATACCATCTGCTTAGAGAAAAGGGACAGAAGTGAGCACATGACTTTGGCTTGAGCCTCAACACTGGGACTATAAATAAGCAGTTTTTCATGGCCCCAGATTGTAGGCAAGTACATTCGAACTGAGCTAGACTATATAGCCCCAGACATAAACTTGCATGAGAGTCTTGATCTCTTTCCCACATCAGACCCAGAACCAGTGGATGATATCAAGCTCTGGACAGGTCTCAGCATCACATCACTTTATGGACCCTGGCATGACCTATGTTTGTTGGCTACATCTACTCCAGCATCCTGGCACATTCCAAGCCATTAGGGGCACCATTTGTCATTCTGCTGCTGCCAGTATGTGCATACTACAGTAAGTTCCTACTTCTTCAAGAATAGTGATCATGGACCCATGGTCACAAAGACCAAAAGTTAATAAGAGAGCATTGTCAGTAAAATGGACAAAATAAGATTATAAGAACTGACTCCTAACAAATGTAGGTTTGAAAATATAGAAAGAATCAAAAGGAACATGGTTAAGAAAGCACACTGGAGGCAAGAGAGATGGCTCAGTTGGTAAGGCACTTGACTACAAAGCCTAGCAACTCATGTTCAATTCCATAGCATCCACAAGGTATATGTATCTGGAGTTCATTTGTAGTGGCTAGAGGCCCTACCTTGCCCATTCTCATATTCTCTTCTCTCTTCTTGCAAATAACTAAAATATAAAATTGAAAGCTCACTGAACCAAAATACAAAGCAATAGTTCAAATAAATAAGAGAAAAATAAGGGACCAGAATGATAACTTTGACCAAGACTGAATTTTTAAGTAGTATCAAAGTTAGAGTTTACAAATACAATAAAAAATAGGCAAGCCATAACATCAACATAAATCATTAAAAAGATAAAATAATCTATGAAATTGAAAGCAGATTATTTAAGAACATATACTTAGAGGAGAAAACAGAAAGAATAAAGCATATTAAATTCATAGAACAACAAACATAATTTCAAATTCTAAGAAGAAAGAGACTATAGCTTTTTAAAAGAAATACTGGGGAATAAAAGACAAGTTGTGTTTGACACCACTATAAATGACGGTTCAGGGATGATGAAGTCCCCAAATAAGTTTTAATACATTATATCTACCTCAAGGTATATTATAAAAAATTGAGAGAGATAAATAGAGGATCAAACAAAATCATGAAGAGAAGTAAATACTATAATGGTATTCTAATATGGCAAGAAACAGACTTCTCAGAAGCCTAACAGATCAGAAGACAGGAGGATGAGATACTCAGTGTTCTGAAGGATTAAAAAACTGTTGACCAGGACTACTGAACCCCCCCCCCAAAAAAAAAAAACCTGCCCTTGGGAATGAAAAACAACATCAAGACTTTTGCACACACACCCATAAGCAAAGGAAATCTATTATTTCCAGACCTGCCTTGCAAGAAATGGTAATAGGAGTTCTTTGATCTGCATGAAAGGCTAATATTAAATGAGTAATGTGGAAAACCTGTAGATATGAAACTCACTGGAAAAAGTAATCAACCAGTCAAATTCAGAATACAGTGATGATGATGTACAAATCACTTGTATTTCTAGTAGGAAGCATAAAGATAAATAACAAAATAGCTTCAAATTTTTGTTAAGAGATATTGAATGTGGTAAAGCATACATAAATTTTACTATTAAAATTAAAATGTGAGAGAGGATACTTTTATGTAGTAATAGATAACTTTTGTGAAAATCTGTCAGCATTTTACACTAATCTTTTATATCTATAACTATTTTGAGCCTCGCAGGAAATACAAAGCCATAGTTTGTGCACAAAATATGAGAGTCTAGGAATAAAATATAACACTAGAGAAAATCTCTTAGTTACAAAGGAAGATAAGAAGAATGGAGAAAAATAAAGACTCTACAAAACATCTAGGAAAAGATTTAGATAAATGCTGGATCTTTTGTATTTAATAGTGCCATGCATGTAAATATACTTCATTAGAAGAGAGGCGATAAATACACTACAATATAGCCAATCCTAACTACCTACTGTCTGGAGACTTGATTACCTATATAGACAAACATTGATTTAAAGTGCATACATAATAGACATTACATATAAATGGAAGCAAAAGAAAACTTAAAAGTATAAATAGAGGGCTGGATTGATAGCTTAGTGTTTAAGGCACTTGTCTATGAAGCCTAAGGACCAATGTTCAATTTGCCAGTACCCACATAAGCCAGATGCACAAAGAGGCACATGCTTTTAGAGTTCTTATGCAGTGGACAGAGGCCTTGGTATGCCCATTTTGTCTGCCTTCCTCTCTTCTCTCTATCTCTCTGTTTGCAAATAAATAAATAATTTTAAAATATTTATATAAGTATAAGCTATACCTATACAAGCTTAAATATTGAACAAAATCAAAAGTCACAAAAGAAAGATTATTATTTAATGGTCATAGGCTCTCTTTAGCAAGAAAATAAACAATTGTATGAATATACGCATACAATATAAATGTCTAATTATGTACTACAAATATCAATAAATCTGAAGGGAAAGATTAAATGATCACACATTTGAACTATATAACTTCAACTGAGCACTACAAGTAATAGATAAATCAACCAAAATAGTAATTAATAAGGGGAATTTGAATGCATTCACACTGTAGATAAAATGGACCTAATAGATATATGAAAGAAAATCTCAACCAATAACTGTAGAACGTATTTTCTCCACTTTCAGATGTAACCTTCTCCAGAGTAGAACACATACTAGGAGATAAAACAAAATTCCATCTAATTTAGATTTGAGATCATACTCAGTATCTTTTCTGATGGCAATAATATAACATTAGATACCAGTAACAGGAGAAAATTCAGATTCTTGATCCTTGATAATAATTGTGTGTATGACAATATTTTTATAAATCTATAGTTTATTAAGACAAAAACTGACAGTATGGTATGAAGTTTACATTTTTAAAAAATTTCAGACATGTAACACATGCCTAAAATAATTTAACAATGTAGCTTTAGACGTAGGTCTAGACAATATCAATAATTGATGGGTCTTATGATTCAAGACAGAGCATTTTGGCTATGTTAATCTGAAGGTTTTATTTTGTGTTTTCAAATCAATCTATACACCAATATGAAAACTATTTTTCTCCTGAGACCAGGGCTTTTTGAAGTATTCAACCCTTGAATTGACTCAATGAAATTTGTGCTGTTAGTTACTGAACCCTGCCACTAAGTTTCAGAGTTCAAAATTGAAACAACAGGCTCCAAGTGTTTTCCTATCCCCTGTGCCACCCTCTGCCCTTCCCACAATGCTTCAGCCAGTGGTTTAAAAACTGCTATTTATAACTCCATGATTCGAAATGAAGGGTCTTTTTGTTTTCCCCTCATAACTTCAATATTAGCACCTCTGAGGCAAAATGATCTGCCTGAATATACTCTCCAATTAAAAGGCTTTTCTTGCTTCATTTTCCATTTTTAAAACATCAGCTTTGGTTAATGCAGGAACTGGCTTTCTCCTTCGTGGGCAACATGATGCTCAGGAAGGAAACATCACAGGTTTGAAGCAGTCTCCCACAGTCCACCTTTCTTGTGGAAAGGTGAAAAGGTAAATATTCAGAACCTAAAACTAAATTTTCAGTTAGATGTTCTTTCCATTGCTTCACCATTTCCCCAGTCAGGCCCCTAATTTTAAGCACAATCATAGTGTCCATCTCTTCCCTATCCCATCCCTTCCCCCCTCCATTAATACACCAGTAATAGCCAAAAACTACACACATGCTACTCTATAAAAATGCAGTCAGTGAGCCGCCGCCGAGGACTCAGCTGCCTCCCCCTGGAACCCCCTCGCTTCCCGATGCTCCGTCCCCCCTGCCCGCCTTCTCCCACAGCCGCCTTCTGCAGGCCATTTCCACTGAGGAAAAGGAATGGTATGGTATGTCTGCTATCCAAAACCTCCACTCTTTCGACCCCTTTGCTGATGCAAGTAAGAGTGATGACCTGCTTCCTGCCAGCACTGAGGATTATATCCATACAAGAATTCAATAGAGGAACGGCAGGAAGACCCTGAGTACTGTCCAAGGGATCGCTGATGATTACGATAAAAAGAAACTAGTGAAGGCGTTCAAGAAGAAATTTGCCTGCAATGGTACTGTAATTGAACATCCAGAATATGGAGAAGTGATTCAGCTATAGGGTGACCAGCGCAAGAACATATGCCAGTTCCTAATAGAGATTGGACTGGCTAAGGATGATCAGCTGAAGGTTCATGGGTTTTAAGTGCTTGTGGCTCTCTGAAGTATAAGTGAGGATTTCCTTGCAATGAGGAGAATGTCCCTTCTGTCCCTTGTCACAAGTTTAAAAACCTCACAGCTTGTATAATGTAACCATTTGGGGTCCGCTTTTAACTTGGACTAGTGTAACTTCATGCAATAAACTGAAAAGAGCCATGCCAAAAAAAAAAAAAATGCAGTTGACACTATTGGGAAGAAGGCTGTGGGTTGTGGAGATGCTCTCTGAAGATCAACAGTATCTTTTTTGCTCTCCCACACACCCAGTTCTGCAGGTTTTGTCCTTCATAGAAGGCCCTTTGCCTTTCTCAGCAAAGTGCAGAATGGGTTGCCTTGAAACACCCTTTCCCTCCACTGGGACGGGCGTACAAACTACACAGCTGGAACAGCTTTAAAGCACTTGGCCAAGTCAGCCTCATCAGAGTTTTTCATCAGGAGCATGAGCTCTCCACTGGAGTCTGTAGCTCCAATAATCTGCTCTGGCTCCAAACCTCCGGCAAAGCCTTGTGGCTTTTTTGACTCTTCCTTTTCCTTCTTTGGTTTGTTCTCCTCTCCCTTATCTTCAGAATCAGAATCGGCTTTTCGCTTGCCTCCCTCTGATGTATCTGTCTCATGTGCTGTTTTCTGTGACTGCAGAAACTCAGCAATCAGGTCAGGGAAATCCAGGTTCTCTTCTGGCTCTCACGTATTGTCCTCATCTGAGAAACCCTTCCATTTTGGAAGATATTCTACTTTTCCCTTGACAACTCGTCAATGGAGAACTTTTTCTACCACATATTCCTCTTCCACTTCTTCAAGCACTTCCTCCACTTTCTTCTTGTTTTGTTTTTTTCCCCATAGTGCCCGCCAGCTTTGTAGTGGAAAAGGTGTCGCGTAGGGAGGACAGAGGGAGTAGCACCTAGGAAAGCCACCAGCGGTGTGGCCACGCCAGAGATCCTCACTGAAGCAGCATACAGTAGGCCTCACTGACTCACCTCCTCCCCCTCAACCAAACAAAAGAGCTGGATGACAATATTTAAATATATTCTATTTATTTATTTATTTATGAGGGAGAAAGAGAGAAAGAATGGGCATGGCAGGGCCTGCAGCCACTGCAAATGAACTGCAGACACGTGCCCCCCTTTGTGCATCTGGCTTAAGTGAGTCCTGGAGAGTTTAACCAGGGTCCTTTGGCTTTGCAGACAAATGTCTTAATGGCTAAGCAATCTTTCCAGACTATGAAAAAAAAACTCATGTTTTTTTTAAAGTTTTTCAAGGTAGGGTCTCACTCCAGCTCAGGCTGACCTGGAATTCACTCTGCATTCTCAAGGTGGCCTCGAACTCGTGGCGATCCTCCTACCTCAGCCTCCCAAGTGCTGGGATTAAAGGCATGCACCACCACACCCAGCTTTTGTTTATTTTTATTTATTTATTTGAAAGTGACAGAGAAAGAGGCAGGTAGAGCAAAAGAAAGAGACAGACAAACAGAGAGAGAGAGAGAGAGAGAGAGAGAGAGACAGAGAATGGGCATGCCAGGGTTTCCAGCCACTGCAAATGAACTCCAGACACATGTGCCCACTTGTGCATCTGGCTAACATGGGTCCTGGGGAATCAAGCCTTGAACTGAGGTCCTTAGGCTTCAGAGGCAAGCGATTAACCACTAAGCCATCTCTCCAGCCCTTAAAAAATATTTTTAAATATCTTGAGATAAATAAAAATGGAAATACAAAGTATCAAAACTTATGGTATACAACAAAAGCAGCACTGAGAGATAAGCTTATGGTAGCATATGCTAATATCAAAAAGCAAAATAATCTCAAAGCTAGCATTGTATTTAAAAAAAAAAATCTAGACTTCCGGTTAAGATGGTGGTGTAGTAGCATGCCAAAGCAGCCTGGGGGGAAAAAGACCAAAGAAAACTCAGCAAAATACACACTTTTGCTAAAAAGCGAGGTGTATAGGAAATTGCAACTGCAGCAGAGATGTAGAAGAGATCCAGAACATCCAGAGCCCACACAGGCTGGCAAAAGCAGCCCAGGCAGGTCCGCCAACTACAGCAGCAGCAATGCACCAGAAAGCCACCAGGATTGGCTTGAGCCGCAGAAAAAGCCAGCTGAGTGGAGCTTCGACTCACACCAGAGCACTCCACAAACTCTAAAAACATGAAGGGAGAGTGGCAGTGAGCAATGGAGGAGCAGATCACAAGGTAGAAAAACATGTGGAACAGCAAGAGAACTAGAGCAGCATCGGCTCCCTCCCCTCCCCCACCATCCGTGCCCAGCTCCAGTGAACAGAGCAGCAGTCCTGGGACCTGGCCATGCCAACTTGACCCAACAGTGGGAGCAGAGTCCGGCAGCAGCATCAGTGGCTCCAGCACTGGCAACAGTGGCCCCAGCAACAGCAGATCCAACAGTGGCAGCTTAAGGGCAGCAGTAGCAGATCCAGCAGCAGCAGCTTCAGAGGCAGCAGGGGTGGATCCATCAGTGGCAGCTACAGCAGCAGGAGCAGTGGCAGCAGCAGTGATAGGTCCAGCAGTGACAGCTTTAGCAGCAGAGGTGATGGATCCAGCAGCAGCAGCTTCAGCAGCAGCAGTAGCAATTCCAGCAGTGGGGGGGGGGGGGTTCAATCTACAGGGCCACAGTTGCCAGGCTTGGTTTGCCCCACAGGAAAATCAGAACAGGGGCCCAATGACCCAGCCAGCAACTTGACTGAGACCAAAATCATCCAAAAAGGTAACTGAGATTGCACCAGGGAATGGTCTCACTTGGTCACAAACTGACTTGGATTCCTCAACAGACCAGAAATCTTAACATCTTTGTTGATAGAGGATCTGGTTGTTATAAAACCTGACCAAGTAGTCTTTATCCCAGAGATGCAGGGATGGTTCAGTATACTCAAATCTATAAATGTAATACATTATATAAATGGGTTGATGGACAAAAATCACATGATCATCTCATTAGATGCAGAAAAAGCATTCGACAAAATCCAACATCACTTCATGATAAAAGTCCTACAGAAACTGGAATAGAAGGAACATAAATCAATATAATAAAAGCTATTTATGACAAGCCTACAGCCAACATATTACTAAATGGGGAAAAACTGGAAGCTTTTCCACTAAAATCTGGAACAAGACAAGGGTGTCCTCTGTCCCCACTTTTATTTAATATAGTCCTGGAAGTCTTAGCTATAGCAATAAGGCAAGAGTCACACATAAAAGGGATACAAATTGGAAAGGAAGACATCAAGTTATCATTATTTGCATATGACATGATTCTATACATAAAGGACCCTAAAGACTCTACTAGCAAACTGTTAGAGCTGATCAAAAGCTACAGTCATGTAGCAGGATACAAAATAAGTACACAGAAATCAGTAGCCTTTTTATATGGTAACAACAAACATACAGAGTATGAAATCAGAGGAACACTACCATTCACAATTGCATCAAAAAAAAAAAAAAATAAAGTACCTTGGAATAAACCTAACTGAGGAAGTAAAGAATCTCTACAATGAAAACGTTAAAACTCTCAAGCGAGAAATTGCAGAAGATACTAGAAAGTGGAGAAACATCCCTTGTTCCTGGATTAGAAGAATCAATATTGTGAAAATGGCAATCTTACCAAAAGCAATCTACACATTTAATGCAATCCCTATCAAAATTCCAAAGGCATTCTTCATGGAAATAGAAAAAAACAATCCAAAAATTCATTTGGAATCACAAAAATCCTTGAATATCTAAAATAACACTGAGCAACAAAAATAAGGCTGGTGTTATCACCATACCTGATTTTAACCTATACTACAGAGCCATAGTAACAAAAACAGTGTGGTACTGGCACAAAAACAGACATGTAGATCAGTGGAACAGAATAGAGAACCCAAATATAAGTACAGGTAGCTATAGCCACCTGATATTCAATAAAAGTGCCAAAAATACTCACTGGAAAAAAGACAGCCTCTTCAGCAAATAGTGTTGGGAAAACTGGTTATATATCTCTAGAAGGGTGAAAATCGATTCTTCTCTCTCTCCATGCACAAGAATTAAGTGCAAATGTATTAAAGACCTTAACATCAGACCTAAAACTCTGAACTGCTAGAAGAAAAAGTAGGGGAAACCCTTCGACATATTTATCTTGGCAAAGACTTTCTGAATACAACCCCAATTGCTCAGGCAATAAAACCACAGATTAGTTACTGGACCTCATGAAATTACAAAGATTTTGCATTGCAAAGGACACAGTGAATAAAGCAAAGAGGCAACCTACAGAACGGGAAAAAATCTTTGCCAGATATACATCTGATAGAGGATTAATATTTAGGATATACAAAGAACTCAAAAAGTTAAATAATAAGGAATCAAATAAGCCAATCAAAAAAATGGGTGTGGACCTAAATAGAGCATTCTCAAAGGAAGAAATATGAATAGCATAGAAGCATCTTAAAAAATGTTCTATGTCACTAGTCAACAGGGAAATGCAGATTAAAACTACATTGGCATCCCATCTCACTCCTGTCAGATTGGCTACCATAATGGAAACAAATGATCATAAATGTTGGTGGGTATGTCAAAAAAGAGGAACCCTTCTGCACTGTTGGTAGGAATGCAATCTGGTCCAGCCATTGTGGAAATCAGTGTGGAGGTTCCTAAAACAGCTAAAGATTGATCTACCACATGACCCAGCTATAGCACTCCTAGGCATATATCCTAAGGACTCATCTCATTTCCTTAGAAGTAAGTGCAACCATGTTCATTGCTGCTCAATTTATCATAGCTGGGAAATGGAACCAGCCTAGATGTCCCTCAACTGATGAGTGGATAATGAAGATATGGCACATTTATACAATGGAGTTCTACTCAGCAGTAAAAACAAAATGAAGTTATGAAATTTGCAGAAAAATGAATGAATCTGCAAAGGATTATACTAAGTGAGGTAACCCAAGCCCAGAAAGCCAAGCACCACATGTTCTCTCTCATATGTGGATCCTAGCTACAGATGATTGGGCTTCTGTGTGAGAAGGAAAATATTTAGTAGCAGAGGCCAGTAAGTTTAAAAGGAGATATAATTGGAAGATAAAGGAAGGGAGGAGGGTACTTAATAGGTTGGTATTGTATATATTTAAGTAGAATGATTGAGATGTGGAGGTAATATGATGGAGAATGGAATTTCAAAGGGGAAAGTGCCAGGGGGGGAGAGGGTATTACCATGGGATATTTTTTATAATCATGGAAAATGTGAATTAAAACTGTGAAAAGATAAAAAAATATCTAGCCATGTATGGTGGTACAAGCCTTTAAATCCAGTAGTTGGGTACTGAGGTAGGAAGATTGTTGTGAGTATTAAACCAGCCTGGGTTAGCATGAAACCTTATTTTGAAACAAAATGTGTGTTTAAAATTTGCAAAAAAGAAATAACCAACCCAGAACATACTTGGTAGTAAAAAGTATGTAATAAAGATAATAAGAAAATTTAATAATAAAAATTGATTAAGCCATTATAAGGGTTAGCACAATCAATAATTTCTTTCATTTCATTTTTTTTTCAAAGTAGGGTCTCAATCTAGCCCAGCCTGACCTAGAATTTACTATATAGTCTCAGAGTGGCTTCAAAGTCACAACAAACTCACAGCTACTGGGATCAAAGATGTCTGCCACCATGCCTGAATTTCACATTTTTTAAAAATTATTTTACTTTTTTAAGAAAGCAAGTCAAATGCAAGACTGAGAGAGAAGAATCAAGGAAGTAAAATCACACAAGCAAATGGATGCTTGACAAGTGATGTAACCAAAATACAAAGCATCAGGAGACTACTTTTTATAATTATACAACCACTAATTGGGAAGCCTAAAGGAATTGGATAAATTAGTCTTGGACATGAAGAAATAAGAAGATGAGTCAGTAATGAATAGTTTTAGCTATCAAAAAGGAAGGTCCAGGATCTATTGTCTCAAATTTGCTAGTCACCAGGGTGGGGGAAAATCAAAACCACAATGTAGTATCACTTCATAACTATGTCTTCCAAGCATTTCTACTATGGAAAGGACAAAGAAAAAAGCAAATGGTGGAGAGGATGTGTTATAGAGGTAAGCCAAAATATTAAAAAATGATCTACAGAATTATACAGAAATCTTAGCATATGGTATATATCTGAATAACATGGAATATGTGTATAGTCTTTGACAGTACAGACATGATAGTTAATCTCTATTGTTATTGTCAAGTGGATTTGACCCTAAGAAAGATAAAAATATCTCAGGCTGAGAGGGCATTTTCAAGAAAGGTTAACTGAGGTGGGGGGCCTTCTTTCAGAGCCCTTCCAGTGGCAGCCTGTTTATAAAATGATCCCAGGAAGAACTACTCTTATCATCTTGCTGGTGAGTGCATCTATTCTGTTACTACCAATGTGGCTGACATTGGGGCCCTGCTTATTCAGCCTTCAATTGTTGACCAAGAACCAGTCAACAGAGCAGCTAGCCATGCCAATGTGCAGAAACCCATTTTGGAACTGCCCAGTCTTTATCATGTAAACCAATCTTATAAATTTCCTCTGTAATACACATTTATTTCCTCAGTTCTTTTCCTATGAAGAACCCCAAGTATTGCACCAGCTATGAAACCAACCTAAGAATCTATCAGTAAACACACAGATAAAGATAATGTGCCATATACACACAATGGAATGCTATTAGTCCATAAAAAATAGAATCTTACTTAAGGCAACACTCACAACTTAGATTTATCCATGATTGAATGAATTAAGTCACACACAAAAAGAGAAACACCACATTATACCATCCATGTGAGATTTACATAAAATGATTTATGGGAATAGAGTATAATGTTCACTAACAGGAATAAAGTGGCTTGGGTGCAGTTGGGTTTTGGAGATGTTTGACAATTGACAAAAAGTTTCACGTATATAGGAGAAATAAAATCGAGTGTCATTGTACAATATGCTAACTATAATTAACAGCCTAATCATTTCTTCAAAATGCTATACAAGTGGAAGAGTTCTCAACAGAATGATAACTGTGACATAATGCATACTAACTAGTTACATTTGGCCATTCACTAATGTATATGTATTTCAAAACAGTATGCTGTAGATGAATCTATCCATTAATGAATAATAAAATTTAAATATAACCCTTGGTAAGTGGTATGCTTTGTGAATAAGTTCAAAATTATTCATAGCTGGGCATATGGTACATTCATGAAGTAGACATAGGAGCATCTCTGTGAGTTCTAGGTCAACATGAGATTACATAGTGAATTCCTGGTCACCGGGGCTAGAGAAAGACCATACATGGAAAAACAAAACAAAATAAATCAGAAGCATAAATAATTTTCTAGAGTCTTGCCTATCTCTACACCTGCAGAAAAAAAAGAACTTGTACTCTTTAATTCCCCTGATTTTTAAAATATATATATATTTTTATAATATAATATATATATAAATATATATATATATATATATATATATAATGTTTATTTATTTTTTAGAGAGAGGCAGAGAATGGTTGGTGCCAGGGGCTCTAGCCATGGCAAACAAACTCCAGATGCATGTGTCTCCATGATGCATATGCCACCTTGTGCATCTGGCATATGTGGGTTCTGGGGAATCAAACCTGGGTCCTTAGGCTTAGCAAGCAAGATCCTCAACAGACAAGCCATCTCTCCAGGCCCCCAATTCCTCCTGTTTTGAAAGAGTAATTTTTCTTCTATGAAAGTATGCTTTGAAGATTTCAGGTATTGACAGTTTTGTGAAATGATATTTTATTACTTGTGAAACTTTTTTTCTATTCTATATCCATGTTCTTTCATACATGTTTTAAAGTATAAGCATACTTAAACCTAAGTTTGGTTATTTGTTTCCTGTTTTAGAAATATTTACCAAACATTTGGCTCTCGATACAGTGTAATGACTCCTATCATCTTCATTATTCAGAATTATTGAGTGTTCAGAAGCATCATCCACAGGGAATTTGTAAACTGGTTGAGCTATTCTATCACAATCTATTATTTTAAAATATAACTGAGAACTAGAAACATTGTAGAAAATGACCTCATAGAATAAACTAATTCCAAATCTGTACTTTTCCAACTGTTAACAGATTGAAAATACCCTTTCCATGCTGATGATCCAAAACCAAGGCCTATTTGCGTACAGAAACTGTTGAAAGGAAGAAGAGTGGCATTTATCTGTGCAGAACAGCATCTTATATTTTATTCAATGAGAGCTCCAGTTTTTAGAGGTATGCTGGAAAGAGTGCACATCCCACATATGGAAAATGTCACATTAAAAGCTTTGCTCAGTGAAATGAACCATCCTCCCACAGCAAATTGAAGTAGATCTGAAAACTAATTTAGCTTATATTTGAGTGCCCCCTTGAGGAAAAGAGCATGACTACATGACTAAAGTATCAACCATGCCAAATATGCTAAATTAATTATCCAGAGAAAAATTTCCCAATGGTCAGATGTGACCAATGTTAATGATGATATAACTGTTTTGTAAGTCAAGGGATGATTCGCATACAAATTGTATTGTTTACTGTCTGCCAATGAGGAAGAATATTTCAAAAGCTACTACTTAATCTAATAGAAGTCCAGTGCAAATCTTGTTAAACCTTGCTTTTTCAAAAGAAATGTAATGAATATTTCATGATAAAAATATGTGAAATTTAATAAATGATTTTTTAAAAGTGTAAAAATCTAAATTCTTATCATCTTGTATTTCAGAGTCATAGGTTTTGCTTAGGGTTGCAACTAGAGCTCAGAGATATTGGTGTGTTCTTTGTCCATCATTTCATGGAGACCATCCCTGGATCCCCAGATGTTTGGTCCAGTTTGCAAACCTGAGTGTTCTGTTGTGACTGGGATGCAGGTTTCATATGCACATATCCTTCTGGATGTTGCATCCTAAGATTCCCCATGAAGCTACCTTATTGGGATTTCTACCTCCCTAGTGCCTCATCAAAAGATAGGGCCTTTTTTTCTCCTTCTGGCAAATTCTCTGAGTATATAGCTATGTCTTTTATGGTCTGAAAAAATATTTTTCTACTTTATGTTTCTCAAGACATTCATTATATGAAAATTCCTTTTTCCAAAGGTGTTACACATTTTAAAAGGTATATAAATTATAAAAACTGCACATTCTTTTTATTCTTTCACTTTTACTAACAGTCCTCCCTTGTGGCAGTGAATGAAGTTAAACATCCAGTCTTTATGAGAAGGAAACAAAAGGAAATGTTGCAAAGAAAAAATTCGTTATTTTCTCAAAATATTATTTTTCCTTTTGAAACAAAGATAACGGATTTGGACCCTGAGAATAGTGCTGAATATATAACTATAACCAGTTATGAATAGTCTAACTTTGCCTTTCTGGATTTAAGTAAAGTTTGTATCATTAGATGTGTGCCAAGATGAAGATTATGATATACTAAACCTATCCTTCGTATGAAGCACTTCACCAAGTTAATCCTAGACAATAAACATTTTTGTTCCCATTCTTTGTTTTAAACCTGGAATAAATTACAATTATACATTACATATGTAGTTCTTTTTTTGTTTTGTTTTTGTTTTTCGAGGTAGGGTCTCACTCTGGTTCAGGCTGACCTGGAATTAACTCTGTCATTTCAGGGTGGCCTTGAACTCATGGCAATTCTCCGACCTCTGCCTCCCGAGTGCTGGGATTAAAGGCGTGAGCCACCACTCCCGGCTTGTAGTTCTTTTTTAAGATAGGAAATGATGAAAATAGATAGTGTCTTAGAAGTAAAAACAATGGGTAAAAATTTAAAATTAGGAGAGTTAGCAAGATCTAACCTGCATGCTCCATGTGAAAAGTATATATATTGAGTCAAGCAAGTCAGATGGAATATCAAGTTAAAAGTCTTAACTCCAGAACTGGAAAGAATATCACTTGCAAAGTTAAATGCAGCTTAAAGAGAATCTTGCTCCAAGGCAAGGTAATAATTTCTCTGGGAAAGAATTGGAAAAGGCCTGAAGGATATTGAAGTGACTGGTTTGAAAGTAACAGTACTTAGCTTAGCGTCACATATATATAATAAATACACATTATGCTTTCATAATGACTAATGTGGCATTGATAACAGAATAAGTAAGTTGAGGTCAGACAGTTTTATTAGGGGTGAAGAGTTAAACCCTAATGTGGAGAAATCCTATTAACACTTTCTGCAATACCTTGGGAGCCAGTTAAAACAGAAAATCAATTGTAGCAAGAAGTGCCACTCTGTAGGAGAAAAAGAGTTGCTTTACATTGGTCCCACTTTGATTTTCCCAAATCTTTAAACTCCTCCATAACATACTGTGCCACTAATGAGTGTTTTCCATTACATGGAAAATATAAGATCAGGGCTAGAGAGAGGACTCAGTGGTTAAGACGCTTGCCTGAAAAACCTAAGGACCCAAATTTGATTCCTCAGTACCCACATAACTACAGATATAAAAGGTAGTGTATGTGTCTGGAGTTCATTTGCAGTGGCTAGAGGCCCTGGAGCACCCATTCTCTTTTTATCTACCTCATTCTCTCTCTCTCTCTCTCTCTCTCTCTCTCTTTCTTTTTCTCTCAAATAAATAAATACATTTTTTTAAAAAATATAAAAAGGTAACTATAGGATGGAGGTAATTCAGGTTTATGGTTGTCCTTAGTCACCTGATTATATAAATGATGGAAATGCCCAGTGTCTCTCTGGCTTACGTCCTATATATATATTTGCCCTTCATCTAATAAACATCTTCTGCATATCTCCTTTCCTGTTACAAAGATGACTTCCCTTGAAGCAGAAATCCATGGCTTAGGTTCCAAGACAATTGTACTACCTTCCTAACATAATATAGTTGCACAAATGCACAACAATCACACTTTTACTTCTCTGGTGGATAGCTCTTGGCAGGCAGTGTTGGTCTGAAGTAAACATAGAAGTTTCTATAGCTCCCCTGGCCTTGTGATTCATTAAGTTCATCTAGACATCCTGGATAATCAATTAACTATCAAAAATTTAATATTTGGACTTCCCGCCAAGATGGCAACTGCCTAGCTGCACTGCAAATACCGGGGAAAAAAGGCAAGAAATTAAGGGTTATCAGGGTCTTCTTGCCAGTGGGAGGGCAAAGAGGGGAAAAACAGGGAATCATGGATCCCCTCTCGGGTGGGTAGTCTACCCCCCCCATACAGCCACTGCACCCTGCACCCCAAGCAGCTGTGCTCCAGTAGCGCGCCTGCCAGCCCACTGCGCTGTGCTCTGATCACACACCTGCAGGGACCTCCACCCCTGTCCTCTGTTCACACACCCGTGGGGATCTCCACACATGCGGGGACCTCCACATTGTTATCTGATCGTGTGCTCCAGCCCGCTGCGCTGTGCTCAGTTCGCACACTTGTGGGGACCACTGCCGCTGTGATCAGGCAGCAACCAGACCCCCGCTGCTGTGCTCCAATCGCATGCCCACAGGCCAGCCTCCACTGTGCCCTGATCCCATTCCCACAGCAGCTGCCTCTGCACTACAATTGCACGTGCAGTGGGCCCAGTCCCACAGCAAGGGCCACACAAGCCCACACTGAGTCACTAGAACCAGCTCAGGTACCATCATGGACCTGTCCGTAGCCACCCATCCCCCACTCCCCTGTGGCGGGAGAGTGCAGATTGTTTGCAGGTCCCAGTGGTCACAGCCAGAGTTTGGGCAGCTTCAGGGCTTGCTACCTCAGTCCACTTCCAAGCTCAAAGGCGGGCAGCTTTGGTGCATTACTGGGTGAGAATTCAGGCAACTTTGGCACCCCTGTCAGGCAGTAAATAGGCGGCTTTGGCAAGAGAGAGCAAAATCCCAGGCTGCTTGGCATCTGCCCCAGGCTACCTTGAATTCTCATTGACCTAGAGCCGAGGTTGGTCCACCCACCTACCTCCCCATACACTGTCATGGGTAGACCACAGCACAAAAGAAATAATATAAAAAATAAAATGCAAGAAAATCCAGATAGATCACCCAGTCCAACAAGGATTACATCTAACCAAAACATAGAACAGTTTTTAGGATCAGAAAATCAAGTAGAAGCTATGAGCACTACAACCCTGACCAACCTACTGCTAGAACTTGCAGGAAAGCAACAAAAGACCAATAATCATGTGGATGCACTATCACTAAGCTAGAGCAATATGATAAGACATTGGAAGGAATTCAAAGAGAGCTAAGAGAGTTGAGGGAGAGTGAAAAAAAAGAGGACCTTAAAAATCAGCTGGACACACTAAATGAAAACATAAAGAAATGCAAGGATGAATTCCAAAATCATCAAGAAAATCAGAAAATGAGGTGAAAAGGGAGCTGGACAGAGTGATGGAACTGATACATAGGAAAGTAGAAGAAAATGCAAACTTAATTGAACAAGTCCAAAACTCTCTAGAGGCTCTCAAGAATAGAGTCAGTGAAGTGGAGGATAGAAACTCTGATCTGAAAGACAGGAAGGAAGAAACAGTTCGAGAGTTCAAAAATTTCAGTTAGTTCAAAAGTTCCTGTAAACAGAACATGAGGGAATTTTGGGATACACTTAAACATCCTAATATCAGAATCATTGGAATACCAGAAGGAGAATTTCAGACCAAAGGCATGGAGAACTTATTTAAAAAAATAATTGAACAGAACTTCCATAGTCTCTTAAAAGAAAAGCCCATCAAGATATAAGAAGTGAACAGAACTCCAAACAGACTGGACCAAAGGAGAAACTTCCCAAGACATATTACCATTAAGACTAAATATCGACACCAAAGAGAAAATCATAAAAACAGCTAGGGAAAAACAGCACACCATTTTCAAAGGTAACCCCATCACATTACTTCAGACTTCTCAGTGGAAACCCTGAAAGTTAGAAGGGCCTGGATTGAAACTCTACAAAGTCTAAGAAACTATGGCTTCCAACCCAAACAACTCTACCCAGCAAAAGTCTCCCTCATAATAGATGGTGAAAGAAAAACTTTTCATGACAAAACTCAGCTTTACAACTATATGAACACAAAACCAAACCTACAGAAAGTATTCCAGGAAATTCTCCACAGAGAAGAAACAAATAACCGAACACAATTGCCAATAAGAAGCAGATCACAACAACCAAACCCAGAGGAGTCACAAAAAATTTCAAATTCCATGAAAACACCAACACACGCCTACCACCACAACATGGCAGGGATCAAATCAAATCTCACAGTCATTACCCTAAATATTAATGGCCTTAATTAACCCATCAAGAGACACAAGCTAACAGGGTGGATCAAAAAATTAGACCCCTCAATCTGCTGCCTTCAAGAAATCCACCTTACCACTAAAGACAGAAACCTCCTCAGGGTGAAAGGGTGGAAAACAATATTCCAGGCAAATGGGAATAAGAAACAAGCAGGTGTAGCTCCATTAATATCGGATAAAAATGACTTCAAACCCAAAATAATCAAAAAAGACAAAGAAGGCTACTTCCTACTTATCAAGGGAAGAATACATCAAGAGGATATTACAATCAAATCTGTATGCACCAAACACAGGGGCACCACAGTTCATAAAACAAAACCTACTTGAAAATAAAACAGAAATAACCACCAACACCATCATAGCTGAGGACTTCAACACACCATTATCAGTAATAGACAGATCACCCAAACAGAAACTCAACAGGGAAGTAAGAGAGCTCAAGAAAACCATCAAACACTTAGACTTAACAGACATCTACAAAACTTTCCATCCCAAATCCACACACTACACGTTCTCCTCAGCACCCCATGGAACATTCTGTAAAATAGACCATGTACTGGATCACAAAGACTGTCTCCACATATTTAAGAAAATTGATATAATTCCCTGCATGATATCACATCACAATGCTATATTGCTGGAAATCAGCAACCAAAAACCCATCAAGAATTCCAATTGCACCTGGAAACTGTACAGCACATGCTTAAACAATAAATGGATAGTGGATGAAATAAAAAATGAAATTGCAAAATTCCTGGAATTGAATGACAATGAGAACACATCATACCAAAACTTATGGGACACAATGAGGCAGGCCTCAGGGGAAAATTCATAGCACTCAATGCTTTCATAAGAAAGACAGAAAGATCCCAAATCAAAAACCTAACCATCCACCTAAAGGCACTGGAAAAACAAGAAAAATCCAACCCAAAGAGCTCCAGAAGGAAGGAAATAATTAAAATCAGAGCAGAAATTAATGAATTGGAAATCAAGAAAACAATTAAGGCAATTGACAAAAGAAAGAGCTGATTCTTTGAAACAATAAACAAGATTGACAAACCTCTGGCCAATTTGATCAAGCTAAAAGGAGAGACTCCAAGTTAACAAAATTAAAAATGAAAAAGGAGACATCACAACAGACATAAGTGAAATTGGGAGAATAATCAGGACTTATTTCAAAAACATCTACTCCACAAAACTGGAAAATGTGGAGGAGATGGTAAATTCTGGATACATATCATCTACCAAAGCTAAACTCAGAGCAGATTAATCACCTCAATGAACCCATCACACTCATGGTGATTGAAAAAATAATAAAAAAACCTCCCAAAAAGAAGAGTCCAGGACCAGATGGATTCCTTGCCAAATTTTATCAAACCTTCATGGAAGAACTCAAACAAATCTTCCTAAAACTGTGCCACACAATTAAAAAACAGGGAAAGCTAACCAAATCCTTCCATGAAGCTAGTATCACCCTAATCCCAAAACCAGGCAGAGATGCCACAAGAAAAGAAAACTACTGGTCTATTTCCCTAATGAACATAGATGTAAGATCCTGAACAAAATACTCACAAACCGAATCCAACAACACAGCAAAAGCATTATCCACCTTGACCAAGTGGGATTTATCCCAGGAACACAAGGGTGGTTCAACATACAAAAATCTGTCAATGTAATACACCACATAAACAAGCTTAAACATAAAAAACCACATGATAATTTCAATAGATGCAGAAAAGGCCTTTGACAAGATACAACATCACTTCATGATAAAACATTGGAGAGAATCGGCATGGCCTGTTCACATCTTAACATAATAAAGGCAATATACAAAGCTCCAAAGACCTAAATAATACTTAATGGAGAGAGACTAGATGAATTACCATTAAGATCAGGAACAAGACAGGGATGTCCTTGCTCACCTCTGCTTTTCAATATAGTTCTGGAAGTCCTAGCTCAAGCAATAAGACAAGAGAAGGAAATAAAAGGATACAATGTGGAAAGGAAGACGTTAAGTTAGCTCTATTCACTAATGACATGATTGTATATGTAAGAGACCCAAGAGACTCCATCCCAAAATGCCTGAAGGTGATTAACTCCCATAGCAAAGTATCAGGATATAAAATTAATGCACAAAAATCAGTAGCATTTCTATATGCAAATGACAAAGGTACAGAAAAAGAAATAAGGGACATAGTCCCATTTTCAATAGCAACAACAACAACAAAAAATACCTTGGAGTAACGTTAACCAAGGAAGTAAAAGATCTGTACAACTAGGGCTGGAGAGATGGCTTAGCAGTTAAGCGCTTGCCTGTGAAGCCTAAGGACCCCTGTTCGAGGCTCGGTTCCCCAGGTCCCACATTAGCCAGATGCACAAGGGGGCCCATGTGTCTGGAGTTCATTTGCAGAGGTTGGAGGCCCTGGCGTGCCCATTCTCTCTCTCTCCCTCTATCTGTCTTTCTCTTTGTGTCTGTCGCTCTCAAATAAATAAATAAATAAATAAATAAATAAATAAATAAATAAATAAATAAATAAAATTTTGAAAAAAAAAAAAAAAGGTCTGTACAACAAAACTGTAAAAACTGTCAAAAAACAAACTGATGAGGACTTGAGAAGATGGAAAGACCTCCCAGGCACCTGGATAGGCAGAATTAACATTGTGAAGATGACAATCTTAACAAAGTCAATATATAGATTTAACGCAATTCCAATTAAATCCCTACAGTGTTCTTCACAGAGATAGAAAAATGATCTCAAATTTCATATGGAAAAAGAGAAGGCCTCACATATCCAAACATATCCTCAGCAAAAGAAATACCTCTGGTGGCATCATCATACCTGATCTAAAGCTATACTACAAAACCCAAGTAATGAAAACAGCATGGTACTGGCATAAAAACAGGAGTATAGACGAATGAAATAGACTCGAGGACCCAGATTTTGTCAAGGAACTATAGCTATTGATTTTTGACAAAGGCCTGAACAATATAGACTGAAAAAAAGATAGCATCTTCAACAAATGGTGTTGGACAAACTGGATAACCACATGCAGGAAACTAAAACTTAATCCACACATTTCACCATGCACTACACTCAAAGAAAAATGGATCAAAGACCTCAAAATAATACCAGAAACTCGAATATTACTGGAAGAAAAGTTAGGAAATACTTTCCATGATATAGGAATGGAAAAAGACTTCCTGAACAAAACACCAGTGGTTCATGTTCTTAAACAGTCTCTCAACGAATGGGATCATATGAAGCTGAAGAATTTCTGTATAGACAAGCATAAGATAAGCAAAGCTAATAGAATACCCACAGAATGGGAGAAAATATTTGCAGGTTATCCAACTGATAAAGGCCTAATCTCAAGAATCTACCAAGAACTCAAGATTCTAAGCAACAAGAAGACAAGCACCCCACTCAATAATGGGGCAGAGAGTTGAACAGTGAGTTCACAGAGGAAGATATACAAATGGCAAACACACACTTAAGAAAATGTTCATCATCCCTAATCATCAGAGAAATGCAAATTAAAACAACTATGAGATTCCACCTTACCCCACGAAGAATAGCCAACATCAAAACTCAAATTGAAATAAATGCTGGCGAGGATGTGGAGAAGCAGAACACTCATTCACTGTTGGTGGGAATGTAGGATGGTACAATCACTTTGGAAATCAATATGGAGACCCCTGAAAAAGCTGACTCTAGAGATGCCAACAGACGCAGTTATACACTTACTGGGCATGTAGCCTAAAACCTTCAAGCCACAGGCCAGAGAGATTTGCCCAACCATGTTTGTAGCAGCTCAATTCATAATAGCTAAAAGCTGGAATCAACCCAGATGTCCAAGAATTGATAAATAATATGTGGTATATCTACACAATGGAATTCTATACAGCAGTAAGAAAAAATGACACAAAGAAATTTGAGGAAAAATGGGTGAACCTGGAACAGATCATTCTCAGTGAACTTACCCAATCACAGAAAAAAAATCAACACATAGTCTCACTCATCTACAACACCTACCCTGACTCTACCCAAGATTCCTTACATACCCAGCAAGCACCTCATGGACTAGACACTAGGATAGATGGGGAGGGAGGAGAGGGCATCGAAGGGGAGGGAAACACTAATCCGGACCCAAATGGCAATGGTACCATAAAATTCTACTTCCTAAAAGACAGACCAAATGGCTGAACCTTCACTAGACCCTTACAGGAAACACCTGAACCACAAGACACTGAAGAGGGTAGGATCAAGTCTAACCTAAGTCTGCTACATCTTCCATCTGCCCCTTTCTCCCTCCCTTCCTTCTCTCTCTCCTCTCTAACTGTTGTATATTAGTTATGTTTTTCCTCATTTTCTTAGTGGGCACTGACCTGTAACCCCCACTACCAGCATGGGGCTGTCATCCACAATGAGCTTTTGATCAGAGAAACCTACAAGGTTTCCCAAAACAATGACAGACTTCTGTCAGAGTACTTGACCCACCAAAGGTCAGGGGTAAGACCCTATTGCTAAAGAGTCCATACACAGCTGACACGTAAAATGGAATGACATGGCTGGAAGCCAAGAGAGAGTCAGTCCCCAGACAGTCAGTGTGTCTTGTGCCAGAAGGTGCTACATGGGCGACTGAGGGAAATGACCAATATCTGTCCAAGCAACTCATGGTCTAACCTAATTAGCAACAAATAACTTGGTGTGGTGCCCACACAAGTACAATAGTGACACACAGCAATGGTGGGGAACCAACTGCTCTTGATTTGGCTAACTGATCCGCTCAATAGTATGAGACCCATACCTGGAGCTGGAAAACAAGTCAGATCCATATCCAAACATAAGCCCACTCTCCAATATCAAGCTACCATCAATCATGGGGTATAAGAGGGCCTACACCTAGTAAACTCTCTATCAAAAAAGTAGGTGTTATCTCAATTTTATGGGTGCTAACTTACTCTCCGTTGGAGAATCTGCTTCTCTTTTTCAGATAGATGCAGATCCTAAGGAGAAAGCTGCCCCAACATATCTCAAAATGGGCCCAACTGAAACTAAGGACAATTGGCTAAACAAGCAAGGGTGGTGCTTTCCTGATGAACTGGTTACTAGCACAAAGGGGAAGGAGACCAACACAGAGAAAAATCAACTCCTACCAAATCAGAGAGCCAGAGCCTCAGAGGCCCCCAACACCTCTGCACTGAAGCAAACCAAAAATGAACCAAACATGGCTCAGGGAAATTTTGCGGAAGACGGGTAGGAAATAATGTCAGAGTCACATGTGGGGTCATGATATGCAGGGACATTTATCGTACCAATAATTGTGGGCCAACTCCACAATGCATGACCCATTTACATCAACAAGGAGGGTCCATTGGGAGGAGTGTAGATCATGGATGAGCCTAAACAATGGTACCAAACTGCCACTATTTGCTGAAAAGAAAACTAATAAATTAAATTTTAAAATTAATACTCAATTTTTAAAATTAATTTATTTTTATTTATTATTAACAAATTATACCTTTTGATTCCCTCTTCCCTATTCCCATTTCTCTGGGACAGTCCTGTGTAAGGATATGGAATTTACTATAGGGTCATTAAGTCCTCAGTCAGTCACAATGGGATAATGGGGGAAACCCTTGAGTATTCCCACACACTCCATATTCAGTAATCCCACTAAGGGGGCCACTCAGTGTAGTGGCAGTAAGGAGGCGGAGATTAATGGTACCAATACTTGATGTATCCATGAAAGTTTCAACACAAAACATAAATTTAATTTTTAAAAAGTTAATTGAGGGGGTGTAGAAATGGCATAGCAGTTAAGGCACTTGTCAGCAAAGCCAAAGAATCGAAGTTTAATTCCCCAATACCCATGTAAAGCCAGATGCACAAGGTGGTGCATGTGTCTGGAATTCGTTTGCAGTGGCTGGAGAACCTGGCACATCTATCCTTTCTCTATCTGTAAAATATTTTTTTAAATATGTTTCATAAAATATTTTGTATAATAAAATTTTAATGCATTCAGACATAAATTCTGAGACTGTATCTTTTGTAGTTTACAGATCTTGTGGTGATGCTGCTTTTTACTATTTGGGAAGAAGAAGTCAGTATGTGAAAGAAAATGATTTGTCCTTAAAACTTTGAGATGTTCTGTATATCAATTTGCTAATTCGTGAAACATACAACAGTATGATAATATGTGATTACATATAGAACTAAAAAGCTGAAGATCATTGCCATGGCAATCAGACAGAAACTCATACCTTGACTGCAATGCATGCTATTGGAGAGTTAGAAAAACATTTCTAGGTAAAATGCAATTCTATTAGCATTCTTCTTGTAACTGGCATCTATTTCCTTTTTCTTTCTGGTGCAAAGTGATTATCTTAACATCTTTGCTACAGTTGTCAGGACAAAATGAGACTATATTTATGTATATTTTATAAAGCAGAATAACATCCACTTTTGGTTTCCTTTATAATTTGACCTCTAAAATTATTTCAGTGATTAGTGACTGACCCAAAAGTATTACATAAATCTGTTCTTCCTTTAACAAATTCATTCTTAAAAATAACTACTATGTGAAAGATGTTTAATAGCAAATGGAAGATATACTTGTTTTAAAGCATTCTTGAATTTCCCTGCTTGTTTTTAACTTTACAAAAACCTTTGCCTCAAAGCAGTTGCTTCACACCTCTTCCCATATTGTCTTGCTCATTTTGAGAAATTATAAACCGATACATAAAAGCAGAGTTTTGCCTACTATTTTCTGTTTTACTTCACTACCATGGTAGTGAAAATAATCAAAAGTACCTTATAAAGTACTAAGACTATAGGTCAGAGATGCAGATATATTTGCCATATATATGATAAAGACAAAACTACTTGCTGGATGTTAGCCAATTTGTTATAATTACAAATCAGAACATAATTCTGTTTATTTACTTTTCAGTGTGTTACAAAATGTACTAGAAGTTTATAGTTATAAGAATGGATATTATCTATTTTAGATGGGTTTTGATTTGACATGCTAGCAAAATTTTTCAGTAATATACTAATATGTTTCATCATACAAGTTTATATGAGATAGGTTTCTACCTTATTTAAGCATATTTAAGAGCTTATTATTTCTTAATTGCATTTAGAGATTTCCCAAGTATAATCTCTTACCTGGTTAAAATACAACAATGGGTGAATAAGTCCATCTTACAATAATGAGGCTCTGTATCATTGAGCCAATCAATCACAGTATGAGCAGCAGAAGATCAAAGACCCTAGAGGCAAATACACCTTGCGATTAATCTTTGCTGACTATTGGTGGGGTGATCTTGTGCATGTGGGTTGAATTACAATTCTTTGTATTCACAGCCAAGCTGCTCTTATCTGGGTGGGGACATTTTAACATTCCAAATAGCAGAAGTGTCTCCTTAAACATCCTAAATGTGTCCAACCCTAACGTTGTACATGTCTTGGATCTGTTTCTTTGTCACCATTTTATATATATACTTGTAATCTGGCATTCAAATTCTATCATCTTTACTATTATTATTTTTTAATTTAATTTATTAGTTTTCTTTTCAGCAAATAGTGGCAGTTTGGTACCATTGTTTAGATTCATCCATGATCTACCCACTCCCAATGGACCATCCTTGTTGATGTAAATGGGTCATGAATTATGGAGTTAGTCCACAGTTATTGGTATGATAAATGTCTCTGCATATCATGACCCAACATGGGACTCTGACATTCTTTCCAACCCCTCTTTCGAAAAATTTCCCTGAGCCATGTTGGGTTCAATTTTGGTACCAGTCTCTCTCCATTAAGTATTATTTGGGGTTTTGGAGCTTTGTATATTGCCTTTATTATTAAGATCAGGAATAAGACAGGGATGTCCTCTCTCACCTCTCCTTTTCAATATAGTTCTGGAAGTCCTAGCTCAAGGAATAAGACAGGAGAAGGAAATAAAAGGGATACAAATTTGGAAAGGAAGAAGTTAAGTTAGCTCTATTCGCTGATGACATGATTGTATATGTAAGAGACCCGAAACTCCATACCAAAACTCCTGAAGGTGATTAACTCCTATAGCAAAGTAGCAGGATACAAAATCAATGCACAAAAATCGGTAGCATTTCTGTATGCATATGACAAAGATATAGGAAAAAGAAATAAGGGACACAGTCCCATTTTCAATATCAAAAAAAAAAAAAACCCTTGGAATAACATTAACCAAGGAAGTAAAAGGTCTATACAACAAAAATATAAAAACTCTCAAAAAACAAACTGACAAGGACTTGAGAAGATGGAAAGACCTCCCATGCTCCTGGATAGGTAGAAATAACATTGTGAAGATGATAATCCTACCAAATGCAATATATAGATTTCATGCAATTCCATTTAAAATCCCTACAGTGTTCTTCACAGAGATAGGAAAAAATAATCTCAAATTTCATATGGAATGAAAGAAGGCTTCGTATATCCAAACATATCCTCAGCAAAAGAAGTATCTCTGGTTGTATCACCATACCTGATCTAAAGCTATACTACAAAGCCATAGTAATAAAAACAGGATGGTACTGGCATAAAAACAGGATTATAGACCAATGGAATAGACTTGAGGACCCATAGTTTGGGTTAAGCAACTATTGCTAGTTGATATTTGAGAAAAGCCCGAACAATCTTTATTATTTTTCAAACTATTTTCCCTAAGAAGTTTTCTAATGATAACATTTGCATCTCTTTAAAGTTAAACTGGCCCAAAAACCTGTTCATAATACAATAGCAATTTTCTTCATGTATCCTGGGTTTAATAGGTCACAAAATTTAATGGAATGCAGCAGCCTGTTCTTGGTTTTTTTAAGCAGTACAATCCCTTGACACACTGGTGACAGTAATAATGCAAAAAGTGATAGTAAATTAGCTTCCTCTCTTTTGTTTGCATTTTTTTTCCTCATACCACTCAAGAAATCTATGAGATTATACTATTAGTTACTTCTGAAATTAAACATTAGGTAAGGATACTTTTCCTCTACAAAGATAAAGAGTTACAACCACAAAATGCTGAGTGATGAGGAGAGAGGAATCACTAAACGTAAACTGAAAATAAAACAGTGTTAGCAACGGCTTGGCAAGCCTTCTTTACTGTGTGTTTTTAAGCAGGAAATGATAGAATCATAAGCCTGGTGTGAAAAAAATTACACTAAAATTAATTTGTTATTTTGGAAGATATGCAAATTTTGCAGTGTGTGAGACAGACAAAAAAGAGGTGGGAAAGTTGCTGTCCACCTAACCTTGCCTCACCTCACAGGGAATAAAAGGCAAGACCCTTAAGGTTCAGGGGATATTTTTTGTTTAGGGGTTTGCTAATACTAGTAGGCTTCCACTGGGATGGCATGTAGGAGCAAAATAGGGAAACTCCTGATTCCCACATGCTCCAGGTGCCCACCAGTCCCCCAAACTCCTCATGCAGCTGTCCCACTAAAGCTCCATGGGTGCTATTGGTTCCCACCCAGCCTTACTGACCCCATTGAGGACCTCAATCCCTGTTCCTGCCCAGCCCTGCTAAACTCCACCTGCTTGTGGACCCCCATGGGCATGCATGATTACCATTCCCTCCCAGCCTTGCAGACCTGTGCACTACTGGTGTCCCAGTCACCATTCCTGCCCAGAGCATCTGAGCCCAGCACACAATCTCCATCATACTCACAACTGGCCCCTCCCACCCCTGAACAGGGATGCAGGCTAGTGTCTCTGCCAAAGCCTTTCTGAACTCTGTGGGTGATCACTGTATCTCTCACTACCCCCGCCCCCAGGCTTTCTGAAACATTGTGATGGGCAGAATGCAGAGTAAGGGAATAGCATGAAAAATCAGATGCAAATAAATCCAGCTAGATTGTCCTGTCCCACAATGGATCTCTCTAATAGAAACATAGAAGAGACAATAGGATCAGAACCCCAAAATGAAGAAACAAACTATGCAACCCTGGCCCAGCAATTAGCAGAAAAGAACCAGGAATTGTTCCGAAGACAGTTAAATGATTTAAAGGAGAGGGAGAAGGGGTGTCGGGAAAGAACCTCAATAACCAGCTGGCTAAGCTCAATGAAGACATAAAAAAATACAAGAATGAACTCAAAGAATCATTAAGAAAATCAGAAAATGTTGTGAAAAGGGAACTTGATAGAGGGTTGGAAACTATACATTAAAAAAGCAGTAGAAAATACAAACCAAATTGAACAAGCCTGAAAATCTTTAGAAGCTCTCAAGAATAGAGTCAGCTATGTGGAGGATAGAAACTAAGAACTGGAAGCCAAAATAGAAAACACAGTTTGTGAGTTCAAAAGTTTCAGCAAGTTTAAAAATTTCTGTGAACAGAACATGAAGGAAATGTGAGATACCCTTAAGCATCCCAACAGTTGGATTATGGGAATACCTGATGAGGAAGAAATACAGACCAAAGGCATGGAAAACCTATTCAGCAAATTTTACCAAAGAAAACTTTTCCACTCTCTCAAAAGAAAGCTCCATCAAAAAAAAAGTTACAAGAAGCTCACAGAACTACAAACAGACTGGACCAAAGAAGAAATTTTCCAAGATGTATTACCATTAAGACTTTAAACATTGATCACTAAGAGAAACTCCTAAAGGCAACTAGGGACAGAAAACATGTTACATATAAAGGAAATCCTATCAGAATTACTTCAGACTTCTCAATGGAAATCCTAAAATCAAGAAGGGATTGCAATGGAACACTGCAAACTATAAGAACTTATGGCTTCCAACCCAAACTACTATACCAGCAAAAGTATCCCTCATAATAAATGTTAAAAGAAAAACTTTCCATGATAAAACTCAGCAGTACAACTATATGACCACAAAGTCAACCTATAGAGAGTACTTCATGGAATACTCTACACAGAAAATTCAAATAACTAATTGCAAGTGCCTAGGAAAAGCAGATCACAATAACCAAATTCAAGAAGGAACAAAAACTACAAAGGTGGAGAAAACACCAAGCCACATAAACCAACACAATATGGTAGGTATTAAGACAAACCTCACAGTTATTACCCTAAATATTAATGACCTTAAATCACCCATAAGGAGACATAAGCTAACAGGGTGGATCAGAAAATTAGATCTCTTAATATTCTGTCTTCAAGAAACCCACCTCAATATTAAAGACAGACACCTCCTCAGGGTGAAAGGGTGGAAAATGATATTCCAAGCAAATGGAAATAAGAAGCAAGCAGGTGTTGCTATACTTATATTGGACAAATATCTTCAAACCAAAAGTAATAAAAAAAGACAATGAAGGCCACTTCCTACTTATCAAGGGAATGATCCAACAAGAGGATATCACAATCATTAATCTTTAGGTACCAAATACAGGTGCACCACAATTCATACAAAACCTACTTGACAATAAAACAGAAATAACCACCAAAACCATCACAGTTGGACTTCAATACTCCACTATCAGCAATAGATAGATCATCCAAACAGAAAATTAATATGAAAGAAAGAGAGCTCAACAAAACCATAGATCAATTAGACCTAACAGACATCTACAGAAAATTCTACCCCAAATTCACAGATTACACATTCTCTTCAGCAATCCATGGAACCTTCTCTAAAGTAGATCATAGGCTGGGGCATAAAGCCTGCCTCCATATATTTAGGAGGATAGACATAATTTCCTGCTTGATATCATATCAATATGCTGTATTGTTGGAAATCAACAACAAAAGATGTGTCAGGAACCAGACCAACTCCTGGAAATTGAACAACACACACTTAAACAATAAGCGGGTAGTGGATTAAATAAAATATGACATTGAAAAATTTATAGAAATGAATTACAATGAGAACACAATGTGTCAAATCTATAGGACACAATGAAGGTGGTCTCAGGGGCAAATTCATTGCACTAAATGCCTTCAAACAAAGACAGAGAGATCCCAAATCAATATCCTGGCCACACACCTAAAGGCATTGGAAAAGCAAGAAGTATCAAACCCAAAAAACTCCATATGGAAAGAAATGATAAAGATAACATCAGAAATTAATTATTTGGAAACTAAGAAAACAATTAAGAAAATTGATGAAACAAAGACCTGGTTCTTTGAAAACAAACAAATAAGGTTGGTAAGTGCTACGTCCATGGCGACCTTGCCTGTGTAGCAAAGATGCCTCTACACTGGAAGAGAGCAGAGGACAGAGGGCCAGCACTCCTCGGAGGGATGCCCCCGGTGACCCCTTGGCAGTCGGTTACTGTAATGGTTCCTGCTGCCCATAAGAAGTCACAAAGACCCGATTGCTGGCACCAATGGGCTGTTTTCTGCGCTCTGTTTCTTTCCTGCTTCCTTCTAGTTGTTTGTCTAAGAACAGCTAATTCAACACTTACTAGTAATCATGCACACAATCAGAGTACAAGAAACAATCTAAGCATTGAATGTGCCCCTCCTATAATTAGGGCAATGGAGGGAATGTATAACTCTACTAAGAATAAAAAATTAACTTTAGGACAATTTTTTGATGGTGTAGAGCAAAAACAGCTTATGATGTTTGAGAACAATACTGAGCCTGAGAATATGAAAGTAGAAATGTTGATCGGTAATGTTCATAAGAAGCATGACAGTTCTGCAGAAAAGGAGTTGCAAAACTTAGGCATTCCCACCAGGAAACTTCCTGGGGGATATGTTCAGTACTTGATCAAGGGCAGATGGTGGACACCACCGAAGTGGACTCCTAGAGCTGGAAACTACTTAGTTCCACTCCCCTATGAGGGAGGATATGATGAATTCGGTAATAGATGGGTGAATTATGAAGGAAAAAGGAGGCTATGGCATTCTCTTCCATTTATGGAACGCTTAGCAAGGAAGCGTAAGCCTTGGTGTTTATACAGTCCTTGGGGCATAAGAAATAAGTAACCTGTTATTCACCTTACACATTTTGCCCTAGTTTCTGTTCATATAATGTTGTGGTCAATGGTGCGAGACGTGCTTCTCAGAAAATGGGTACATTTCCTGCCTGATAAACACTACATGTATAGAATAGAACAATACTTAAGATTGTTTAGATTAATAATTCTTGAGATCACTTGTTCATTCTGTATAAAACCTTGATGAAAACTTCAGTAAATCGCAGCAGCATATTCAACTTAGAGTGTGTCTGTCTGTCATTTCCTCGCCGAATCCCGAGTTCTCCTTGAGCCTTCACCCTTGTTCTCCCTCGGTCCTGATCTCCCCGAGAGTCAGTCCGCGGCAGGTAAGCTTCTGGCCAATTTGATCAAGTGAAAAAAAGAAATGCTTCAAATTAACAAAATTAGAAATGAAAAAGAAGAGATCACAACAGACATAAGTGAAAAGGGAGAATCATCAGGACTTACTTCAAAAACCTCTACTACACAGAATTTGATAATATGGATGAAGTGGATGAATTCCTGGTTAAATTCCACCTACCAAAGTTGAACACAGAGCAGATTAATCTCCTAAACAAACTTATCACAAACACTAATGATGAAAGGGTAATCAAAAAGCTCCCTAAAACGAAGAGTCCAGAACCAGATGACTTATCAGCTGAATTCTATTAAATCTTCATGGAAGAACTGAAACCAATTTTTCTCAAATTGTGCCAAACAATTGGAGAACAGAGAAAGCTACCAAACTCCTGTTATGAAGCTAGTATCTCCCTAATACCAAATCCAGGTTGAAATGCCACAAGGAAAGAAAACTACAGTCCTATTTCCCTGATGAACTTAGATACAAAGATCTTGAAAAAAATCCCAACAAACTGAATCCAACAACACATCAAAAGCATTATCCACCTGGATCAAGTAGGCTTCATCCCAGGAACACAGGGATGGTTCAACATATGAAAATCTGTCAATGCAATACACCATATAAATAAACTTAAACACAAAAACCACTTGACAATCTCCATACATGCAGAAAGGGCCTTTGACAAAATTCAACATCACTTCATGATCAAAACATTGGAGAGACATAATAAAGGCTCTATATAAAGATTCTAAAGCCAAACAGTACTTAATGGGCAGAAACTAAAGGAATTCCCATTGAGATCAGGAAGAAGACAGGGGTTTCCACTCTCACCTATGCTCTTCAACATAGTACTGGAAATACTAGCTCAAACAATAAGACAGGAGACAGAAATACAAAGGATACAAATTGGAAAGGAAGAAGTTAGTTAGCCCTATTAGAAGACCACATGATTCTATACATAAGTGACATGATAACCTCCAACTCAAAACTCTTGAAAGTGACTAACGACTTCAGTAAAGTAGCAGGATACAAAATCAATGCTGAAAAGCCAGTATCCTTTCTATACACAAAAGACAAAGACACAGAGAAAGAAATCCCTGACATTTTCCCATTTTTAATAGCATCAAAAAATAAAATAACTCAGAATAACACTAACCAAAGAGGCGAAAGGACTTTACCATGAAAACTTAAAAACACTCAAAAAAGTATATGAGGAGGAGTTGAGAAAATAGAAAGTCCTCCCATGCTCTTGTATACACAGAATTAGCATTGTAAAAATGGCAATCTTACCAAAAGCAATATATAGATTTAGCACAATACCAATGAAAATCCCAACATCTTTCTTCATGGAGATGGAAAAATTGATATAAAAATTCATATGGAATGTCAGAAGGCCACAGATACCCAAGCTTGTCCTCAGCAAAAGAAACACCTCTGGATGTATCATCATACTTGATCTAAAGCTATACTACAAAGCCATAGTAATAAAAACAACATGGTACTGGAATAAAAACAGGAACACAGACCAATGGAACAGAATCGAAGACCCAGACTTTGGGTCAAGTAACTACATCTACTTGATATTTGATAAAGACCCAGACTTAAAAGAAGACAGCAGACTTCTGGTTAAGATGGCAGCATAGAAACCATGCCAAAGCAGCCTAGGGAAAAAAAGCAAAAAAAAAACAAAAACAAAAAAAAACACAGAAACAAGACAGCAAAATACACACTTTTACTAAAAAGTGAGGTGTACAGGAAATTGAAATGGCAGTGGAGAAGTAGGAGAGAACCAGAGCATCCAGAGTCCACACAGGCAAGGAGAAGTGGCTCCAGCAGCAGTGGCACCATGTCTGCAGGAATGCAGTGGCACCACGTACATGGGGCCACAGCTGCCAGACTTGGCTTGAGCCACAGGAAAAGCCAGGTGAGGGGATTTTCCACTCACACCAGAGCTCTCCAAAAACTCAGGAGACCTGAAGCGAGAATGGCAATGAACAATGGAGGAGCAGCTCACAAGGTAGAAGAACACGTGGGCAGACCAGCAAGACAACTAGAGCCAGCATCAGCACCCTGCCCTCCCCCAACACCATTGCCCAGCTACAGTGAAAAGAACATCAATCCAGTGACCTGGCCAGCCTACTTGAACACACAGTGCACATAAAGGGACACAAGCAGGAGCACAGCACAACTGAGACCAAAATCACCCCAAAAGGTAACTGGGATTACACCAGGTCAGTACCCACCTAATAAACCTGGTATATAGGCCTGAACCTGAGGTGCTAATTGCAAATTCCACATCAGGATAAATTATGTGTTAGATGGTGAGATTTGCCATTCTGAAATAGGCTATATTTTGGGCTTGTTATTTCTTGCTTCTTGATTATACTGGCTTTGTTTCCTCTTCTGTTGTACATTAGGCAAGGGTCTCACCTGTCCACAAGCTGACTTGGAAACCTCAACAAACCAGAAATCTTAACCTCCTTGTCAGGATTAAGAGTGTTGGTCAGTTACCACACCCTAAGGGACAGAGGATCTGGTTGTCATAATACCTACTCTTGGATAAATACTCTGTACTATTTTTCACTGAAAGTGTACATTGTTTAGTTAAATTTTAGAAACTATCTGTATTTTGTTCCATTCAGCCTACTTGAATATACTCATGGCAGGCAAACCCAACACCCAGGGTCACATTTGTAGATATTCTGAGAGTATTAAGAGCCACACCTACCACCTTAAGATCCTATTTGAACATATATAACATCAGAATTATTGATACACCTAATAATACCCAGCTAACTAGAAAGTCAAATCATTAAATAATCCAGGATGCAACAATATATACATTATAACACAAGGAACACCAAAAATCAAGACAATATAAATCCACTAAAAAGTATTAATGAATCAGAAATAAACTCCAGTGAGAACAAGTTAGAGGAACTGCCTGAGAAAGATTTCAAGAGTGATTATAAATATGTTCAAAGAAGTCAAAGAAGAAATCAAAGGAATCAAACACACAGGATGCCAATATAATGAAATAAAGAGGTCAATAGTAGACATAGATAAGGAAATAGAAATAATAAAGAAAAAAAACCAGTTAGAATTACTAGCAATAAAGAACACACATAATGAAACAGACAACTCAGTAGAAAATCTCACCAGTAGAATGGATAAAGGAGAGGAGAGAATATCTCAGCTAGAAGACCAGGTGCCAGATCTAATACAGTCCAACTAAGAGAAAGACAAACTAATAGAAAAGTATGAATGGGAGTTTCAAGATATTCTGGACACTATAAAAAGATCAAACATAAGAATTCAGGGCATAGTAGAAGGAGAAGAATTTCACTCCAAATTCATAGTAGGCATCTTCAACAAAATCATCGAAGAAAACTCCACTCAAATTGGGAAAGAGGTACCAATGCAGATGAATTAGAATCCATTAGAACACCAGCCAGACAACACCTGGAAAGAACCTCTCCTTGCCATATTATAATCAAGCTACCAAACACACAAACCAAAGAAAATATATTGAAAGCAGTTATAGAGAAAAAATCAAGTTATCTACAAAGGCAAAAGTGTCAGGATTACAGCAGATTACTCAACACAAACTTTAAAAGCCAGAAGGGCTTGGAGTGATGTATTCCAAGTTTTGAAAGATAACAGCTGTAAACCAAAGTTATTTTATCCTGCAAAGCTATCCATTCAAATGGAGAAATAAGTACGTTCCATAACAAAAGCAGGCTGAAGGAGTATTTGAAGACAAAAACAGTTCTACAGCAAATACTTGAAAGAATATCCATGCTGTAGAGAAAGAAAAGCACATACATATGGTACCTGGAAAAACACAATACCCAGATATTAGTTAACACAAGAGAGCAAATGTAAAACCAGAACTACAAATAAATAAATAAATAAATAAATAAATAAATAAATAAATAAATAAATAAAATAAAAAAAAAAGGCAAAAGTAAATACACACTGTGGTGGTTTGATTCAGGTGTCCCCAATAAACTGAGTGTGTTCTGAATGCTAGGTTCCCAGCTGATGGATATTTGGGAATTAATGCCTTCTGGAGGGAGTGTATTGTTGGGGCAGGCATATGTGTGATATAAGCCAGTTTCCCCTTGCCAGTGTTTGGCACACTCTCCTGTTGTTATGGTCCACTTTACGTTGGCAAGGGGTAGATGTCCACTCTCTGATCATGCCATTGTTTTCCTCTGCCATAGTGGAGCTTCCCCTCAGGCCTGTAAGCCAAAATAAACCTCTTTTTTTTTTTTCCCAGAAGCTGCTCTTGGTTTGGAGATTTTGACCAGCAATGCAAACCTGACTACAACATATACCTCTCAAAAATATCTCTTAATATGAATGGCCTCAAAGCCCCAACCAAAAGACAGGTTTACAGACTGTGTTAAAAAGCAGGATCCTACAATTTGTTGCCTCCAAGAAACCCACCTGTCTACAAAGGATGAACACAATCTTAAGGTAAAGGATGGAAAACGGTGTTTCAAGCAAATGGACCTAGAAAACAAGCGGGGTATCCTAGTATCTGACAAGGTAGACTTCAGTCTGACATAAGTTAAGAAAGATACAGAAGGTCACCTTATATTTATTAAAGGCACACTCCAACAGGAGGACATTACAGTCCTACACATATATGCACCTAACACAGGGGCCACCAAGTTCATCAAAGAAACGCTATTACAACTAAGGTCACAGATAACACCAAACACAGTGGAAGTGGGTGACTTCAACATCCCACTCTCATCAATTGACAGGTCTTCCAGGGAAAAAATAAACATAGAGGTTTCTGAACTAAATGAGCACATAGAAGGAATGGACCTAACATATGCGTAAGGACATTTCATCCAAATGCTGCAGAATATGCATTCTTTTCAGCAGTACATGGAGCATTCTCTAAAATAGACCATATATTAGGACACAAAGCAAATCTTAACAAATACAGGAAAATTAAAATAATTCCTTGCATTCTATCTGACCACAATGGAATAAAACTACAAATCAGTAGCAAGAAAAGCTATACAGCATACACAAAATCATGGGAACGAAACAAGACACTACTAAATTATGAATGAGTCAATGAAGAAATCAAGAAGGAAATCAAAACAAAATTATAGAGTCAAACAATAATGAAAACACAACATACACAACATATCAAAATCTCTGCGACTCAATGAAGGCAGTTATAAGAGGTAAATTTATAGCCTTAAGTGCCTATATTAAGAAATTAGAAAGGTCGCAAGTAGACGACCTAATGCTTCACCTTAAAGCCTTGGAAAAAGAAGAACAAGGCAAACCAAAAATCAGTAGATGGGAAGAAAATAATAAAATAGAAACCGAAAAAACAACCCAAGGGATCAATGAAACAAAGAGTTGGTTCTTTGAAAGGATAAACAAGACTGATAAACCCATATGAAATCTGGCCAAAAGAAAGAGAGAAGAGACACAAATTAATAAAATTAGAGGTGAAAAAGGTAACATCACAACAGATATTAGAGTAATTCAAAAAAATCACAGGGACATACTATAAAAGCATATACTCCACTAAATATGAAAATCTGAAAGAAATGCATGATTCCCTTGATTTATATGACCTACCAAAATTAAATCAAAATGAGTCTAACCACTTAAATAGACTTATAACAAGCATGGAGATCCAAGCAGTTATCAAAAATCTACCAACTAAAAAAAGCCCAAGCCCAGATGGATTCACTGCTGAATTTTACCAGACTTTCAGGGAAGAACTACCACCATTCCTTCTTAAGCTTTTCCATATAATAGAAAAAGAAGGAATCCTGTCAAACTCCTTCTATGAAGCCAACATCACCCTGATACCAAAACCAGGCAAGGATAGAACAAAAAAAGAAAATTACAGACCAATCTCCCTCATGAACATAGATGAGAAAATTCTCAACAAAATATTGTCAAACAGAATCCAAGAATATATCAGAAAGATCATTCACCCTGACCAAGTAGTTTTTATCCCAGAGATGCAGGGATGGTTCAGTATAGGCAAATAGATAAATGTAATACATTATATAAATGGACTAAAGGACAAAAATCACATGATCATCTCATTATATGCAGAGAAAGCATTTGACAACACCCAACATCCCTTCATGATAAAAGTCTCTAGAGACTGGGAATAGAAGGAACATATCTAAATATAATAAAGGCTATTTATGACAAGCCTACAGCCAACATAGTACTAAGTTGGGAAAAACTGGAAGCTTTTCCACTAAAATCAGGAACAAGACAAGGGTGTCCACTGTCCCCATTTTTATTTAATATAGTTTTGGAAGTCTTAGCCATCGCAATAAGGCAAGAGACACACATAAAAGGAATACAAATTGGAAAGGAAGACATCAAGTTATCATTATTATTATTTTTTTAAATTTAATTTATTAGTTTTCTTTTCAGTGAATACAGGCAGTTTGGTACCATTATTTAGGCTCATCTGTGATCTACCTCCTCCCATTAGACCCTCCTTGTAAATGAAAATGGGTCATGCATTGTGGAGTTAGCCCCCAGTTATTAGTATGATAAATGTCTCTGCAAATCATGACCCAACATGTAACTCTGACATTCTTTCTGCCCCCTCTTCCAAAAAATTTCCCTGAGCCATGTTGAGTTCATTTTTGGTCTGCTTCAGTGCTGAGGTGTTGGGGGCCTCTGAGGCTTTGGCTCTCTGATTTGGCAGGAGTTGATTTTTCTCTGTGTTGATCTCCTTCCCCTTTGTGCTGGTATCCGGTTCACAGGAAAACATCACCCTTACTTATTTCACCAGTTGTCCTTAGTTTCAGTTGGGCCCCTTTTGAGGTATGTTGGGGCAGCTCTCTTCTTAGGATCTGCATCTATCTGGAAAAGAGAAGCAGATTCTCCAATGGAGAGTAAGTTAGCACCCGGAAAATTGAGATAACACTTACTTTTTTGATAGACAGTTTGATAGGTGTAGGCCCTCTTATACCCTGTGATTGATGGTAGCTTGATATTGTAGAGTGGGCTTGTGTTTGGGTATGGTTCTGACTTGTTTCCCAGCTCCAGCTAAGGGTCTAGTACCACTGAGTGGATCAGTTAGCCAAATCAAGCACAGTTGATTCCTCACCATGGCTGTGTACCACTATTGCACTTGTGTGGGCATCACATCCAGTTATTTGTTGCTAATTAGGTTAAACAATGTGTTGCTTGGACAGATCTTGGTCATTTCCCCCAGTCGCCTATGTAGCGCCTTCTGGCACTAGACACGCTGAGTGTCTGGGGACTGACTCTCTCCTGGCTTCCAGCCATGTCATTCCATTTTCGCGTCAGCTGCGTATGGAGTCTTCAGCAATAGGGTCTTACCACTGGCCTTTGGTGGGTCATCAAGTACTCTGACAGAAGTCTGTCATTGTTTTGGGAAACCTTGTAGGTTTCTCTGATCAAAAGCTCATTGTGGATGGTAGGCCCAAGCTGGAAGTGGGGGTTACAGGTCAGTGTCCACTAAAAAATTGAGGAAAAAGATAACTAATATACAAGAGTTAGAGAGGAGAGAGATAGAGGGGAGATGGGGAGAGGGAGGGAGGGAAGATGTAGGAGATTTAGGTCAGTCTTGATCCTACCCTCTCCAGTGTCTTGTGGTTCAGGTGTTTCCTGTAAGGGTCTAGTGAAGGTTCAGCCATTTGGTCTGTCTTTTAGGAAGTAGAATTTTATGGTACCATTGCCGTTTGGGTCCGGATTACTGTTTTCCACCCTTTGATTCCCTCCCTGCCCTCCCATCCATTTGCAGATGACATGATTGTATACATAAAGGACCCTAAAGACTCTACTAGCAAACTGTTAGAGCTGATCAAAACCTACAGCCATGTAGCAGGATACATAATAAATACACAGAAATCAGTAGCCTCCATATACGCTAACAATAAACATAGAGATGATGATATCAGAGAATCACTCCCATTCCCAGTTCCATCAAAGAAAATAAAGTACCTTGGAATAATCCTAACCAAGGAAGTAAAGGATCTCTACAATGATAGCTGTAAAACACTCAAAAGACAAATTGCAGAAGACACTAGGAAATGGATAAACATCCCTTGTTTCTAGATTGTAAAAATCAATATTGTGAAAATGACAATCTTACCAAAAGCAATCTATACATTTAATGCAATCCAATGGCAGAGGGTGACTCCCAGCCAAGATGGCGACCACCTAACAGTGCCGCACATACCTGGGAATGAAAGGCAAAACATTAAGTATTGACTGGGACTTTTAGGGGAGAACAATCTCCAATAGATTGCAAGTGGGAGGGCACAGAGGGGAAGAATCAAGGAATCACTGATTCCCTAGCATGTGGGAAGCCCACCTCTCCCCACAAGCAGCTGCCATACCCACAGTCCCAGCTTCAGCAAACTCCCTCCCTTACTGTAGGAAAAGGGTCCCAGAAAAATAGTTCCACTTGCCTCACTGCACGGGGGCAATCACCCTGCTACCCCTGCCCACAAGTGACCTCAGCAAGGCTATGCCCATGGGCCCACTGGAGCTCAGGCTCCTTTGATATATTTGCCTGCCAAATTCATGCTGCCACACTGATCCCTGCTTGTGCAAGCTTAGCCTGCTAGGCCCATTTTCTCACTTACTGTTCCAACTGCTGCACTTTCAAGGGCGAGCCCAGGCCCAGTACAACTGCCCACACAAGTTCAGGCTCCCTCTGTCTGTCACTTGTGTCAGCTCAGGTGCCAGCCCTTACTTTTTTACCACATCTGCCAAATGCCATTATCCTGTTGCAGGTGAGCTCAGACTGAAAGCAGGTCCCAGTATTCTGCCACACCAGAGTTTGGGCTGATTTGGTACTTTGTGCCTCAGTGTCCCTTCCTCCTAGCATGAGCATAGGTAGCTTTGGTGCATTACAACATGAGAGCTCAGGCAACTTTGGCGTCCCTGCAGGCAGGAGCTCAGGTGATTTTTCAAGTGCAAGCCAAAGCCTGGACTGCTTGGCACTGTCAGAGGCTGTATCAGCCTCCCACAGTGCTTGACCCCAGGCTGATCCGCCCACCTACATGCCCATACAGTGCAATGGGCAGACCACAGTGCAAAAGAAATCATGAAAAATCAAATGCAAGAAAATACAGTTATATCACCCAGTCCTACAATGAACATCTCTAATCAAAATGTACAAGAGTCATTAGGATCAGAATACCAAAATGAAGCTATGAGCAATGCAACCTTGACCAAGTTACTGGCAGAACATGCAGAAAAGCAACAAAGGACCAATAATAGTGCGGATGTTGCCATCACTAGACTAGAACTAATAGGTAAGAAAATGGAAGGAATTCAAAGTCAGTTAAGAGATATGAATGAGAATGAAAAAAAAAAAAAAGAGGACCTAAAAAATCAGATGGTGATGCTAAATGAAGACATAAAGAAATGAAAGGATGAATTCCAAGAAGCATCAAGAAAATCAGAAAATGATGCGAAAAGGGAGCTTGACAGAGGGATGGAAACTATATATAGAAAAGTAGCAGAATATGCAAACCTAATTGAACAAGTCTAAAACTCTCTAGAAGCTCTCTAGAATAGAGTCAGCCATGTGGAGGATAGAAACTCTGATATGGAAGACAAGGTGGAAGAAAAAGTTCAAGAGTTCAAAACTTTCAGTGACTTCAAAGTTTCTGTGAACAGAAAGTGAGGGCATCATGGGATACCCTTAAACGTCCTAATATCAGGATCACTGGAACACCAGGAGAAGAAGTTCAGACCAAAGGTATGGAGAACTTATTTAACAAAATAATTGAAGAAAACTTCCCTAGTCTCTTAAAAGAAAGGCCCATCAACATACAAGCAACTAACAGAATTCCAAACAGATTCAAGCAAAGGAGAAATTCTCCAGGACATATTGTCATTAAGATTCTAAACTTGATACCAAAGAGAAAATCCTAAAAGCAGCTAGGGAAAACCAGCACAAAATTTTTAAAAGTAAACCCATCAGAATCACTCCAGACTTCTCAGTTGAAATCCATGGCTTCCAACCCAAACTACTCACCCAGCAAAATGATCCCTCATGATAGATGGTGAAAGAAAGCTTTCCATGACAAAACTCAGCTTTACAATTATATGAACACAAAACCAAGCCTACATAGATTATATCAGGAAATTCTGCACACAAAAGAATCAAATAATCAGAATCAAATGCCTACAGGAAGCAGATCACAATAACCAAACTCAGATAAGGCACAAAAATTTTCAAAGTCCATGAAGACACCAACCCACATTTACCATCATTATATGGCAGGGATCAAATCAAATATCACAATCAGTACCCTGAATATTAATGGCTTTAATTCACCCATGAAGAGACACAAGCTAACAGGATGGGTCAAAAAATTAGACCCCTCAATTGATGTCTTCAAGAAACCCAACTCACCACTAAAGACAGACACCTCCTCAGAGGGAAAAGATGGAAAACAATATTCCAAGCAAATGGGAATTAGAAACAAGCAGGCATAACTATATTAATATCAGATAAAATACACATCAAACCAAAAATATTCAAAAAAGACAAAGAAGGACACTTCCTACTTATCAAGGGAACTATCCATCAAGAGGATATTAGAAGCATAAATCTGTATGCGCCAAACACAGGGGCACCACAGTTCATAAACGAAAACCCATTTGACAATAAAACAGAAATAACCACCAACACCATCATAGCTGGGGACTTCAGTAAACATTATCAGTAACAGACAGATCATCCAAACAGAAACTCAACAAGGAAGAGCTCAACAAAACCATAGATCACTTAGACCTAACAGACATATACATAACTTTCAATCCCAAATCCAAAGACTACACATCCTTCTCAGCAGCCCATGGAACCTTCTCTAAAATAGATCATATACTGGGTCACAAAGCATGCCTCCTTATATTCAGAAAGGCTGACTTAATTCCCTGCATGATATCAGATCACAATGCTATATTGCTAGAAACTAACAACAAAACACCCACCAAAAATTCCAACAGCACCTTGAAACTGATCAACACACTTTTAAACAATAAATGGATAGTGGACGAAATAAAAAATGGAATCGCAAAATTGCTAGAAATGAATGACAATGAGAACACATCTTACCAAAACTTATGGGACAAAATGAAGGCAGACCTCAGGGGAAAATTCATAGCACTCAATGCCTTTATAAAAAAGTCAGAGAGATCCCAAGTGAATAACATAACCATTCACCTAAAGGCACTGGAAAAACATGAACAATTAAACCCAAAAAGCTCCAGAAGGAAAGAAATAAAAGATCAGGGCAGAAATTAATGAATTAGAAACTAAGAAAAAAATTAACAAATTGACAAAACAAAAAGCTGTGTTTTTGAATAAATAAACAAGATTGACAGAACCCTGGCTAATTTGATCAAGCAAAAAATAAATAAATAAAAGACGCTTCACATTAACAATATTCAAACTGAAAATGAAGAGATTACAACAGACATAAATGAAATTGGGAGAATCATAGAGAGGATGAAATCAGAGAATCACTCCCATTCATAATTGCATCAAAGAAAATAAAGTACATTGGAATAAACCTAACCATGTAAGTAAAGGATCTCTACAATGAAAACTATAAAACACTCAAGGGATAAATTGCAGAAGACACTAGAAAATGGAAAAAACATCCATTATTCCTGGATTGGAAGAATCAATATTGTGAAAGTGGCAATCTTACCAAAGCAATCTACACATTTAATGCAATCCCTATGAGAATTCCAATGGCATTCTTCACAGGAACAGAAAAAGCAATCCAAGAATTCATTTGGAATCACACAAAACATCCAATATCTAAAATAATGCTGAGCAACAAAAATGAGGCTATACCTGATTTTAACCTATACTACAGAGCCATAGTAACAAAAACAGCATGGTACTGGCACAAAAGCAGACATGTAGATCAATGGAACAGAATAGAGGACCCAGATGCAAGTCCAAGTAGCTACAGCCACCTGATATTCAATAAAAATGCCAAAAATCCTCATTGGAGAAAAGACAGCCTCTTCAGCAAATGGTGCTGGGAAAACTGGATATGTATCTGTAGAAGGATGAAAATAGATTCTTTTCTCTCTTCATGCACAAGAATTAAGTCTGAATGGATTAAAGACCTTAACATAAGATCTGAAACTCTGAAACTGCTAAAGGAAAAAGTAGGGAACACCCTCCAACATATTTGTCTTGGCAAAGACTTTCTGAATATAACCCCAATTGCGCAAGCAATAAAACCACAGATTAACCGCTGGGACTTCATGAAATTTCATAGATTTTGTACTGCAAAGGACACTGTGAATAAAGCAAAGAGGCAACCTTCAGAATGGGAAAAATTTGTCACCAGCTATATATCTGATAGAGGATTGATATCTTGGATATACAAAGAACTCAAAAATTAAATAATAAATTAAACAAGCCAATTAAAAAAGGCTATGGACTTAAATAGAGAGTTCTCAAAAGAAGAAAGAAGATGTTGTATAAGCATTTTTAAAAATGTTCTATATCCTTAGTCTTCAGGGAAATGCAGATTAAAACTAATTTGAGATTGCATCTCACTCCTGTCAGACTGGCTACCATCCTGAAAACAAATGATCATAGATGGTGGCAGGGATGTGGAAAAAGAGGAACCCTTCTTTCTGCACTGTTGGTGGGAATGCAATCTGGTCCAGCCATTGTGGAAATCAGTGTGGAGTTTCCTAAGACAGCTAAAAATTGATCTACCATATGACCCAGCTATAGCACTCCTAGGCATATATCCTAAGGTTTCATCTCATTACTTTAGAAATATGGGCTCAACCATGTTTATTGCTGCTCAATTCACAGTTGCTGGGAAATGGAACCAGCTTAGGTATCCCTCAACTGTTAAGTGGATAATGAAGATATGGCACATTTATACAATGGAGTTCTACTCAGGGGTAAAGAAAAATGAAGTTTTGAAATTTCCAGGAAAATGGATGGATCTGGAAAGGATTATAGTAAGTGAGGTAACCCAGGCCCAGAAAGCCATGCGCTGCATGTTTTCTCTCATATGTGGATCCTAGCTACAGGTGATTGGGCTTCTATGTGAGAAGGAAAAAAATCTCTATACAGAGGCCAGCAAGCTTACAAAGAGGTATTAAGGTATGAGAAAGGTAAGGTGGAGCTCACTTAATAGGATGGTATTGTATATATGTAAGAAGAAGAATAGATTAACGGGGTGAAAATGCTCAAAGATAGGTCAGATTGAGTAAATGAAAGGTGGAGGGAGGGCTAATTACAATCTAAGAGGATTATAAATAAATCATTTGGAATCATCTGTTTTTGGACAATGGAACACTCAGGAGCCATAGATTGTTGCTAGAAAATTTTCAGTGCCTGGAATGAGATACCTTTCAGTGATTTCTTGGCCAGGGAGGTCCCTGATGCCCCCAAAACATTATAGGCCATTGCTGAGTCCCTTGGTTTCCCACCAGGAATAGATAGATGGTAAGACCCTATTGCTGAAGACTCCCCAGAGTTGGGCTGCAAGGCCACTGATAAATACTGCTGGAACTGAGCTGATAACCTCCTCCATATAGATCAGATGACAGAAAGGTGGAAGAAGCCATTCTACATACAGTTCAATGGGATAAAGAGATATCGCCAGTGAAAATACTCAACAGTGGACATTGCAAGCCTTATAATTGGCCACCCAGGACAAATGAGCCAATGGGTGCAATAGTGGCAAGTCTATCATGGTGGAAACCAACTGCCTCTAATTGGGCTGGAGGCCCACTCCATGGGAGGGAATACATCCCTGATACTGAAAATTTAAAACAGGGGTATTCATGAGCCCTTGGGGTGTAATGTCTGCTGATGTGTGGACAAATGTACATACTATGCTTATCAACTGCCCAGTAAGCACTTTTATTAATATTAATACCCTTATATTAATGCTACTCTCACTTTTGGTAGAGAATCTTCTCTTTTCAGATGGCAGTGAACTTGGGATGACTCAGAAGGTTTCATGGTGCTGGGAAGAAGTGACTGGAGTCCTGAGTATTATTTCGATCATGCCTCCAAGGCTCAGGGTCTAATGCTGAAGAGGTGGTGGAAATAATGTAAGAGCCAAAGGAAGTGTAGGACTTCTTACAATGTGCTCCCTCCAGACATAAAATGGCCTGGATATCCATCACCTCACAGTGCCTGGTACAACCTACACAAGACCATCATAAGAGGAGGAACGGATCATGGCATCAAAAGTAAAAGAGAGACTGATTGAGATGGGGAGGGATATGATGGAGAATGGAATTTCAAGGGGAAAATTGGGGGGGGGGGTATTACCACAGGATATTTTTTATAATCATGGAAAATGTTAATAAAAATTGAGAAGATAAAGACAGTATCTTCAATAAAGTGTGCTGTACAAACTGCATAGCCATATGCAGAAAATGAAACTCAATCCACACATTTCACCATGTACAAAAATTAAGTCCAAATATATCACAGATCTCAATATATGACAAGAATCTCTGCTAGTACTGGAAAAATATATAGGAGGAACTTTCCATCATATAGGAGTGGGAAAAGAATTCCTAAACAGAACCCCAGTAGCTCAGGAAATTAAGCAATCACTCAGGAAGCTGAAAAGCTGTTTCACAAACAAACAATAAGCAGAGCCAATAGAATTCCTACAGGATGGGAGAAATTCTTTGCTAGATGCACTTCAGATGAAGGCCTTATTTCTAGAATCTACAAAGAACTCATAAACCGAAACAATAAAATGTCAAACAACCCACTCACAAAATGGGTCAGAGAACTAGACAGGCAGTTTCTCAGAGGAAGAAATACAAATGACAAGTATACACTTAGAAAATGTTCATCTTAACTGGAAGTGGGGAAAGTGGGGGTAGGAAGGGTATTACCATGGGTTACTTTTTATAATCATGGAAAATGTTAGTAAAAATTGAGAAAAAAAAGAAAAATTTAAAATCAACAAAAAAAGAAAATGTTCAAGATCCTAATCATCAGGGAAATGCAAATTAAAGCAAATATGAATTTCCAGCTTACCCCAGTAAGGATAGCAAACCTTAAATCTAATGACAAAATATGCTGGAAAGGTTATGGAGAAATAGGAACCCTCATTCGCTGTTGGTGGGAATGCAAGCTGGTAAAACCACCATGGAAAGAAATATGGAGACTCCTAAAAATGATGATGATAGAGGTACCAGCAGTACTGAGCATTTATCTTAAAGGATCCAAACCTCAGCTCAATAATATTTGAATTTTTTTATTTATTTTTATTTATTTATTTGAGAGTGACAGACAGAAATACAAAGAGGCAGGTAGAGAAAATGGGCATGCCAGGGCCTCTGGCCACTGCAAACAAAACTCCAGATGTGTGCACCCTCTTGTGCACCTGGCTAACATAGGTCCTGGGGAATGGAGCCTTGAACCAGGGTCCTTAGGCTTCACGGGCAAGGGCTTAACCACTGAACCATCTCTCCAGCCCCTCAGCTCAATAATATTTGATCAAACATGTTTATAGCTGCTCAATTCATAATAACTAAAACCTGGAATCAACCCAGATGTCCATCATTAGACGAATGGATAACTAAGATGTGATATGTCTACACAATGGAAATCTACACAGCAGTAAGGAAAAAAAATGACAAAATGAAATTTGAAGAAAAATGGTCAACCTTGGAACAGATCATTCTCAGTGAACTCACCCAATCACAGAAAAATAAGCATCACATGATCTCACTCATCTGTGGCTCCTAACCTGAATCTGCCCATGATGCTGACATACCTAATAAACATCCCAAGGACTGGGCAATTGGAGTGGTGGGGCAGGAGGGGAGGCTAAGTTTGGGGGTGGGACAAAAAACTGGACCCAAATGGAAATTGTATCACAAAATCATATGTCCTGAAAGATATATTAAAGAGTCAAACCGGGCTGGAGAGATGGCTTAGTGGTTAAACACTTGCCTGTGAAGCCTAAGGACCCCAGTTCAAGGCTCGATTCCCAAGGACCCACGTTAGCCAGATGTACAAGGGGGCACACACATCTGGAGTTTGTTTGCAGTGGCTGGAGGCCCTAGTGCACCCATTCTCTCTCTCTCTCTCTCTCTCTCTCTCTCTCTCTCTCTCTCTCTCTCTGTCACACTCAAATAAATAAATAAAAATAAAACAAAAATAAAAAAAAATAGAGTCAAACCTTCATCAGGTGCTTAGAGGGAATACCTGATTCACAGGGGCCTGGAGAGGATATGATAAAGACTACCTTAATTTTCTCCTGTTTCCTCTGATTTTTTTCTCTCTTTATCTTTTATATTACCTATTTTTTTCTTCCTTCTTCTTCCTTGGCACTGACCTGTAGTGCCCAGTACCAGGCTATGTGTAAAATCCACAATGAGCTGTTGATCAGAGACCTACAAGATTCTCCAAAAGAAGACAGGATTCTGTCAGAGTCCTTGATGACCAAGCAAAGGTTAATGGTAAGACCATTAGTGCCAAACATACCATATGATGTTGGGATGGAACATGGAGCAACCTGGCTAGAAACTGGAAGAGAAACAATCCCCAGACAGCTAGCTTGTCTAGTGCCAGAAGGTGTTAGATGAGTGACTGGGGCAAAAAAGACCAACATCTGTCTAAGAAACTCATGGGCTAAGCTATTCAACAGCAATACACCTGACATGACACTCACACAAATGCAATAGTGGCACACAGCCATGATTGGTTACCAACTGTTTTGATTGGGGTAAGGGATCTGCTCAGGAAACAGAATCCATACCTGGAAAGGAGAAATGAGTCAGAACCATATCCAAAATCAAGCCCACTCTCCAATATCAAGCTCCCACCAATAGTGGGCTACAAGAGGACCTACACCTATTAAATTTTCTCTTAAAAATAATAATGAGTATTTTTCACCGACCTCACACTCATTCTGAGAATTTGCATCTTTTTTCAGATGGATACAGAACCTGAAGTGTGTATCAGCCCATTGCACCCCACCAGGTCACCAGCTGAATCAATAGAGTTAGTGGGGTAATGAGCAAGAGATGCTTTCTCGATGAACCTGGTATCAGTACAAGGGTGAAGGAGACAGACACAGTGAACACTCAACTCCTACTAAATCAGATGTTCAGAGACACAGAGACTCCCAAGATCTCCTGCCAATGAAATAGACCTAAAATGAAGCCAACATGCCTCAAGGAACTTTGTGGAAGAGAAGGCAGCAATAGTTTTAGAGCCATAAATTGGGTCATTATACAGAGAGACATTTCCTCTCCCCCTCAACTGAAAGCCACCACCACAATACAACACCCACAATCCACATGGGGGGATGACAAGGAGAAGGCTAACAATGTTATCATCATGGCTGTGTACACACTATTTACATAACTAATAAAAAAAGGAAAAATAAAGAAAGAGGGTGGTGCAATAAGATGTTATAGGAAAAAAAAATGTGAGCTATGACATGACAAAAATGTATTCTGTGGTGGTTTGGTTCAGGTGTCCCTCATAAACTTAGATGTTCTAAATGCTAGGTTCCCAGGTAATGGCAATTAGAAATTAAAACTTCCTGGAGGCAATGTATTGTTGGGGCAGGATTATGGGTGGTATAGCCAGTTTTCCTATGCCAGTGCTTGGCACACTCTCCTGTTGCTATTGTTCACCCTCTTCTCATGCCATCATTTCCCCCTGCCATCATGGAGCTTCCCCTCAAGTCTTTAAGCCAAAATAAACTTTATTCCCACAAAAGCTGCTCTTAGTTGGGAGATTTCTGCCAGCAAGGCAAATCTGACTGCAACACATTGCTAACACAATGAACTAAAGGAGGGTGCACTTCAGACTATTCAAATCACCTGTTGGACTAGGTAGATGGAGAAACCATGTGCAAGACCTGAAGGAACAGAAACAAGAAGCAGTGACTGAATCCTAATTGAATGAAATGAATAAGCAGCAATCAAATCCATATGAAGATAAGGAAATTCTCAATCAGAAGAAATACAAGAGAAGAGAAAAAGAAATAAAAACATCCAGTTGGCAAAGGGAAAGGACACTGTTCCATAATCTGCTATGCATTCTTCCATGTAGAGCAGAACCTCCTCCTAATCAGTTTAGTCAAGTTACCCAAAACTACAAGGGTAAGAATGCATGCAAGAGTTAAATATATATATATATATATATGCCAGGTAGATATCCAGGCCATGTTGTTTATATATCTCATTGTACTTTGGACATTTTCAGGGTATCTTTTACTCATCAAAATAGAAAAATATGCATTCATTTTATTAAAACTCAAAAATACTATATTCTACTTAGAAACTAACTGTAAGCAAAGATAAGCCACTAACAAAAACCAAAAAACAAAAAACAAAACAGCAGGCATTTGGAAAAGAGAACTGCATTAAATAGATGCAGAAGAATTAAAAAATAAATTGTGAGATCATTAGTGTTAGGCTATATTTTTATATGCTAGTGGTGGTAGCAATTAGATAGGTCATAAATCTTGGTTCATACTCTGGGATCAAAATTAGTGTATAAATCCACAAACATGTTTTATGTACATTTGTGTCTGAGTTCACATGATTGTTACACATTAGTGAAAATGAATGTGATGTAACAACCCTGTGCCCCAACATGAAGAAATCTATGCTACCAAAAATAAGATAGGGAAATACATATCAAGGTAACTGCATGCAATGTGATATGTGTGTCATATAAAATAAATAAAGTATAGAAAGGATATAAATAATCACAAAGGGGCTGTAGAGGTCAAAGTTGAAAGGCACTTACTTGCAAAGCTTAGTGTTCTGGCACTTAATTCCCCATTACCAATGTAAAATCAGGTGCTAAGTAGTGCATGCATCAAGAGTTCTTCTGTAGTGGAGAGAGTCCTTGATTTCTGTCTCTCTTCTTTCCTCTTTCACTCTCCCTCTTCTCTCAGCTTACAGATAAATCATAAATAAAAATCAATAATAAGAAATTATAATGAAGAATCATTATTTGTTAAATATACTAAATTAACTTATGCATTTTTCTTCTTTAAGTGTTGCTTTCAGTTATTTATGGAATGAAACACTACAAAGTCAAAAAAATCTATGGATTCCAACCCAAGCTACTCTACCCAGAAAAAGTATCCCTCATAATAGATGGTGAAAGAAAAACTTTCCTTGAAAAAGTCAACTTTATGTTTATACAAACAGAAAGCCAAGCCTATAGAGAATACTTGAGAGAATACTCCAGACAGAACAGTCAAGAAAGCAATATCAAAAGCCAACAAGAAGATCATTATAATCAAAATAGACCAAGCTCAAAATCAGTACAAAACGCAAGAAAGTGCCAAACTCCATAAAACACCTCATCATAGCAGGGGTTAATTCAAATCTCATAGTAGTAACCTTAAATATTAACGGACTTTACACACTGATCAAAAGACAAAGGTTATCTTGGTGGATATAAACACTGGACACTTCTATCTGCTATTGTATTCAAAAAGAAAAGAAAAGAAAACCCACCTCACCACTAGAGATAGACACCTCCTCAGGGTGAAAGGTTGGAAAACTATACTTCAAACAAATGGAATTAAAAATAAAGTGGGGTTGCTACATTAATATCTGATAAAATAGGCTTCAAACCAAAAGCAATCAAAGAGGACAAAGAAGGCCACTTTGTACTCATCAAGGGAATGATCGTAGATGAGCACATCACAATCATAACTATGTATGCATCAAACACAGGCTCATCATAGGTTATTAAACAAAATCTACTCAACAATAAAACAGAAATAAACACTAACACCATCAAAGTCAGAGACTTTCAATACTCCACTATCATTAATAAAGCATCCAAGCAGAAAATCAGCAGGGAAATAGTAGAGTGCAATAATATCCTAAGTCAACTAGACTAATGGATATCTACAGAGCTTTCCACCCCAACTCTATAGAATACACATTCTTCTCAGGTGCTGATGGAACCTCCTCCAAAATTGACCATATATTAGGCCATAAAACATGCCTCCATAAAGTCAGGAAAATTGAAGAAACTTCTTGCATCATATCAAATCGCAATGCTTTAAAGTTAGAAGTTAACAAAAGAGACACATTAAAAACTCCAACAGCTCCTGGATACTAAAGAACACACTTTTAAACAATGAAGAAATTAGGCTTCCAGTTAAGATGGCATCATAGGAACCACACTAAAGCAGCCCAGGGGAGAAAAAGCCAAACACAAAACCCGGCAAAATACACACTTGTACTCCAAAGTGAGGTGTATAAGAAATTAAAATGGCAGCAGGGCTGGAGAGATGGCTTAGCAGTTAAGCGCTTGCCTGTGAAGCCTAAGGACCCCAGTTCGAGGCTCGGTTCCCCAGGTCCCACGTTAGCCAGATGCACAAGGGGGCGCACACGTCTGGAGTTCATTTGCAGAGGCTGGAAGACCTGGCGCGCCCATTCTCTCTCTCTCCCTCTATCTGTCTTTCTCTCTGTGTCTGTCGCTCTCAAATAAATAAATAAATAAATAAATAAAATAAAATACAATGGCAGCAGAGAAGTCGGAGGGATCCAGAGCATTCAGAGCCCACATAGGCAGGCAGAAGTGGCTTGAGCAGTGGCAGCACCAGGTCTGCAGGGCCACAGCCACCAGGCTTGGATTGAGCTGCAGGAAAAGCCAGGTGAGGGGATTCTCCACTCACACAGGAGCTCTTCCTAAACTAAAGAAATGTGAAGGGAGAACGGCAGTGAACAACAGAGGAGCAGATCACAAGGTAGAGGACCACGTGGACCAGTGGGAGAACTAGAGTCACCATCCACAAACTTCCCTCCACAACCACCAGAGTTGGCAACAGCAAGCGAACAGAAGGGAGATAACAGTACACAACACCAGCAAACAGAGCAGCAATCCAGCTACCCAGCCAGCCTACTTGAATCCACAGTGCACCAATATGGACCCAAGCAGGAGCACAGCATAACTGAGACCAAAATCCTCCTAAAAGATAACTGGGATTACAACAGGTCAGTACCCGCCTAATAAACCTGCTATACAGGCCTGAATCGGAAATGCTAATTTCACCTTCCATATCCAGATAAATTATATGTTAAATCTTATGGATGGTCATATTTGGCATTCTTAAATAAGATATATTTGGGGTTTATTATTTGTTGCTTCTTGATTTATACTGGCTTTGTACACTAGGGAAGGGTCTCATTTGGGCACAAACTGACTTGGAACCCTCAAAAGACCAGAAATCTTAACCTCCTTGTTGTCAGGATTAAGGATGTAGGTGGGGCACCACACATCCTAAGGGACAGTTAGAGGACATGGTTGTCATAATACCTACTCTTGCATAAATACTCTGTGCTGTTCTTCATTGAAAGTGTACATTGTTTAGTTAAATTTAGAAACTATCTGTATTTTGTTCCACTCAGCCTACTTGAATATTCTCAAAGCAGCCAACACCTAGGATCACTTTAGCAGATACTCTGAGAGTCTTGAGAGCCTAGCATCTTAATCTCCTACTCTGAAGATATATAACATCAGACTGATTGATACATCTAATTATACTACAGCTAACCAGAAAATCCAAGCATTAAATTAATCCAAGATACAAAAATACATATGCTATAACATAAGAAATACCAAAAATCAAGACAATATAAATCCATTAAAAAATATTAACGCATCACACATGACATCTAGTGAGAATGAATTAGAGGAATGCCTGAGAAAGATTTCAAAAGAATGATTATAAATATGTTCAAAGAAGTCAAAGAAGAAATCAAAGGAATTAAAGAGGAAATCAAAGGAATCAAAGACAACAATTTATTGAAATAAAGAGGTCAATACAAGACATAAATAAGTAAATAGAAATAATAAAGAAAATCCAGTCAGAATTACTATCAATGAAGAACACAGTTAATGAACTCAAAAACTCTATAGAAAATCTCATCAGTTGAATGGATGAAGGAGAGGACAGAATATCTAAGCTAGAAGACCAGGTGGCAGATCTGATACAGTCCAACAAAGAGAAAGACAAACTAGCAGAAAAGTATGAGTGGGAATTTCAAGATATTCGGGACACTATGAAAAGATCAAATATAAGAATTCAGGGCATAGTAGAAGGAGAATTCCACTCCAAAGGCATAGTAGGCATCTTCAACAAAATCACAGAAGAAAACTCCACTAAAATTGGGAAAGAGGTACCAATGTAGAATCATGAATCCTTTAGAGCAGCAGCCAGACAAAACCTGGAAAGAACCTCTCCTTGCCATATTATAATCAAACTACCAAACACACAAACCAAAGAAAAAATATTGAAAGCAGTTAGAGAAAAAAATCAAGTTACCTTCAAAGGCAAGCCCTCAGGATCACAGCCGATTACCCAACACAAACTTTAAAAGCCTGAAAGGCTTGGAGTGATGTATTCCAACTTCTGAAAGATAACAACTGTCAACCAAGGTTACTTTATCCTGGAAAGCTATCCATTCAAAGAGACAGATCAATAAAGACAGTCCATGACAAAAGCAAGCTAAAGGAGTATTTGAAGACAAATCCAGCTCTACAGAAAATACTTGAAAGAATCCTCCATGCTGAAGAAAAGAAAAGGACACGTATAATGAACCTGGAAAAAACAAGCAATACTCAAATACTAGTTAACACAACAGAGGTTCTTGAGACATGCTAAAAATAGATCTACTATATGACCCAGCTATAGCATTCCTAGGCATATATCCTAAGGACTCATCTCATTACCTTAGAAATATGGCTCAAACATGTTTATTGCCATTCAATTCACAATAGCAGGGAAATCAAACCAGCCTAGATGTCCCTCAACTGATGAGTGGAAAATGAAAATATGGCACATTTATACAGTGGAGTTCTACTCAGTGGCAAAGAAAAATGAAGTTTTGAAATTTTCAGGAAAATGGATGGATCTAGAAAGGATTATAGTAAGTGAGGTAATCCAGGCCCAGAAAGCCATGCACCACATGTTCTCTCTCATATGTGTATCCTAGCTACAGATGATCGGACTTCCATGAGAGTATGAAGAAAACTCAGTAGCAAAGGCCAGAAAACTAGAAAAGAAATGTAAATCGAAGTGAAAAGAAGGGAGGGGATGCTTATTAGTATGGTATTGTATATGTGTAAGTAAGAGAATAGACTAATGGGGGTGAAAAGGCCCAAAGTGAGGTCAGGGGAAGAGATTGAGTAAAGGAAAAGTGGAGAGGGAGCTAATCAAAATCTAAGAGGATATAAATAAATTATATAAAATCCTACTTTTTTGGACAATGGAACTCTCAGGAGCCATGGATTGTTGCTAGAAAATTTTCAGTTCCAGGGATAGGATACCTTACAGGGAGTTTTTGGGCAGGAAGGTCCCTGTTGTCCCCAAAACATTATAGGCCATTGCTGAGACCCTTGTTTTCCCACCAGGAATAGATGGTAAGACCCTATTGCTGAAAATTCCACATACTTGGGCTGCAAGGCCACTGAGAAATCCTGCTGGAATTGAGCTGATAACCTCCTCCATGTAGACCAGATGACAGAAAGCTGGAAGAAGCCATTCTACATATAGTTCAATGGGAGAGAGATACCACCAGTGAAGATACTCAACAGTGAACACTGCAACCTTGTATTTGGCCAGCCAGGCCAAATGAGCCAGTGGGTACAATAGTGGTATGTCTGTCATGGTGGCAGCCAACTGTCCTCTAATTGGATTGGCGGCCCACACCATGGGAGGTAATACATTCCTGATACTCAAAACTTAAAACAGGGCTGGAGAGATGGTTTAGTGGTTAAGTGCTTGCCTGTGAAGCCTAAGGACCCCGGTTTGAGGCTCGATTCCTCAGAACCCATGTTAGCCAGATGCACAAGGGAGCGCACAAGTCTGGAGTTCGTTTTCAGTGGCTGGAGGCCCTGGTATGCCCATTCTCTCTCTGTCTAACTGCCTCTTTCTCTCTCTCTGTCACTTGCAAATAAATAAAGAAATAAAGAAAAGAAAAAAAAAAAAAAACCTTAAAGCAGGGTTAGTCATGAGTCCTAAGGGTGTAATGTCTGCAGCTGTCTGATTAAATGTATATACTATGCTTATCAAACTGCCCAATAAGCACTTCTCTTAATGTTCATACCCTTACATTAATGCTACTGTCACTTTTGGATAGAGAATCTTCTCTGTTCAGATGGCAGTGATCTTGGGACGAGTCAGAATGTATCATGGTGCTGAAAAGAAGTGACTGATTGCTCAGTACTGTAATATCTTTATCACACCTTCCATGGCTCTGGGTGTAATGCGGAAGAGGTGGCAGAAATAATGTAAGAGTCAAAAGAAGGGTAGAACTCCTTACAATGTGCTCCTCCAGACACAAAATGGCCTGGATATCCATGATCTCACATTGCCTGACACTACCTACATAAGACCATCATAAGAGGAGGAAAAGGTCATAACATCAAAATAAAAAGAGGTAGTGATTGAGATGGGGAGTGGATATGCTGGAGAATGAAGTTTCAAAGAGGAAAGTGCAGGGATGGAAGGTGTTACCATGGGATTTTTCTTATAATTGTGGAAGTTGTTAATACAAATTTGAAGAAAAAAATAATGGAATTAAAAAAGAAATTGTAAAATTCCTAGAATTGAATAATAACGAACACACAACCTACCAAAAGTAATGGGACACAATGAAGGAATCATAAGGGGAAAATTCACAGCCCTAAATGCCTTTGTTTTTTTTTAACAAAGATAAAGAGATCCTCAGTTAATAACCTGACTCCCCATCTAAAGAAATTGGAAAAATAAGAACTAATCCAAAGAAATAATCAAGATTAGAGCAGAATTTAATGAATTGGAAACTAAGAAAACAATTTTAACAATCAATGAAACAAAGAGCATGTTCTTGAAAAATTAGACTAGTTTGACAGACCCCTGGCCAATTTGATCAAGCAAAGATAAGTTATTGCTGCTCAATTTATAATAGCTGGGAAATGGAACCAGCCTAGATGTCCATCAACAGATGAGTGGATAATGAAGATGTGGCACATTTATACAATGGAGTTCTACTCAGCGGTAAAGAAAAATCAAGTTATGAAATCTGCAGAAAAATGGATGGACCTGGAAAGTATTATACTAAGTGAGGTAACCCAGACCCAGAAAGCCAAGCACCACATGTTCTCTCTCATATGTGGATCCTAGCTACAGATGACTGGGCTTCTGCGTGAGAATGAAAATACTTAATAGCAGAAGCCAGTAAGTTAAAAAGGAGACATAAAGGGTAGAGAAAGGAAGAGGGGAGGATACTTAATAGGTTGATATTGTATATATGTAATTACAATGATTGTAATGGGGAGGTAATATGATGGAGAATGGAATTTCAAATGGGAAAGTGTGGGGATGGGGAGGGAGGGAATTACCATGGGATATATTTTATAATCATGGAAAATGTTAACAAAAATTAAAAATATATATATAAAAAAATAATAAGATCAAAAAAAAAAGAAAAAAAAAGGAGTAGTGTGAACTTAACTAAATCAGAAATGAAAATGAAGATATCACAACAGACATCAATGAAACTGGAAGTATCATTAGGACATACTTTCAAAACCTCTACTCCACAAAATTGAATAATCCAGAAGAAATGGATGAATTCTTAGACACATACTACCTACCGAAACCAAAGTCAGAGCAGATTAAGCTCTTAAACAAGCCTATCACATCCATGAAGCCTGAAAAGATAATCAAAAAGCTCTCCCCCGACTCAAAAAAAAAAAAAAAAAGTTCAGGACTGGATGGCTTCCCAGTTGAATTTTTTCAAACCTGCATTGAATAACTGAGATGATACTTTACATAATTGAAGACCAGAAAATCATCCCTGACTCCTTTTATGAGCAAGCATCACCCATATACCAAAATCAGACAGAAATGCAACAAGGAAATAAATCTATAGGCCTATATCCCTTATGAAATTAAATGCAAAGATCCTTAACAAAATCCTTGTAAACCAGCTGGGCATGGTGGTACATGCCTTTAATCCCAGTACTCAGGAGGCAGAGGTAGAAGGATTGGCATTAGTTTGAGGCCACCCTGAGACTACATAGTTAATTCCAGGTCAGCCTGGACCAAGGACCCTACCTCAAAAAAAAAAAAAAAAAAAAGCTTGCAAACCAAATTCAACAACACATCAAAAGCATTATCCATCTTGATCAAGTAGGCCTTATTCCAGCAATGCAGGAACATTTTAACATGGAAATCAGTCAATATAATACACCACATAAATAAATTAAACTGTAAAGAGCACTTGACCATCTCAATTGATGCAGAGAAGGCCTTTGACAAACACCACACCACTTCATGATCAAAACACTGGAAAGAATAGGCATGGAAGGTTTATATCTCAACACAACAAAGGCTGTATGTAAAGCACCTAAAGTGTAAGTAATAATTAATAGGGAATAATTCGAAGAGTTTCCACTGAGATCAGGAACAAGACAGGGGAACCCGCTCTCACATTGCTCTTCACCATAGTACTATAAGTACTAGGCCAAACAAGACAGGAGAAAGAAACAAAATGGATTCAAATTGGAAAGGAAGATGTCAAGTTAGCACTATTTCCAGATGACATGATTCTATATATTAGTGACCCAAAAGTGTTCACATCAAGACTTCTAAAGTTGATAAATTCCCTCAGTAAAGTGGTAGGATAGAAAATCAACGTACAAAAATCAGTAGCTTTTCTATTTTCAAAGGACAAATATACACAGAAAGAAATCAGTGAGTTTACCCCGTTTCCAATAGCATCAAAAATATTAAATTTCTTGGAATAACACTAACCAAGGGTGTGAAAGACCTATATAATAAAAACATAAAAAAATCTCAATAAGATATGGAGGAGAACTTGAGTAGATGGAAAGATTTCCCATGATCCTGGAAAGGCAGAATTAATATTGTGGAAATGGAACTTCTCCCAAAAGTGATATACTGGTTTAAAGCAATACCAATAAAAATAGCCGCATCCTTCTTCACAGAGATTTAAAAAAATCTCAAAATTCATATGGAATGGCAGAAGCCATGGATATTCAAGCATATGCTCAGCAAAAAGAGAAAGAAAGAAACAACCTCTGCTAGTATCACCATACCCAATCTAAAGCTTTATTAAAACGCCATAGAAACCGGGTGCAGTGGTGTTAAACCCAGCACTCAGGAGGCAGAGGTTGGAGGATTGCCATGAGTTTGAGGCCACCCTGAGACTGCAGAGTGATTTCCAGGTCAGCCTGAGCTAGAGTGAAACCCTACCTCAAAAAAGAAAAAAAAAAAAAAAAAAGCCATAGAGACAAAAACAGCATGGCAGTAGAATAAAAACAGAAACATAGTCCAATGATACAGAATTAAAAACCCAGACAGATCAATTAACTACTGCTACATGATCTTTGGCAAAGGTGCCAATAATGTAGGAGAAAAGACAGCATCTTCAACAAATGGTGTTGGATAAATTGGATGATCACATGTATAAAAATGAAATGAGAGCCACTCATTTCACCATACACAAAAATCTAGTCTATGTGGATTAAAGACCTCAATATAAGGCCTGAAATTCCTCAACTAATGGAAGAAAAAAATGGGAGCCACTCTACATGATATAGAACTGGGAAAAGGCTTCCACAACAAAATCCCAGTAACCCAGGCAATTAAACAAGCATTCAACCAAGGGATCTCATGAAGCTAAAAAGCTTTTGCACGAACATACCATAAGCAGAGCCAACAGATTACCCACTGAATGGGAGAAAATATTTGCCAGCTGTACCACTGATAGAATTCTAATATCTAGAATCTACAAGGGATTTAACAATAAAAAAAAAAATCAAACAAGCCACTCCAAATGTGGGGCAGAGAACTGAATAGGGAGTTTTCAGAGGAAGAATTACAAATGGCTAACACACACTTAAGAAAATGTTCAACATCCCCAACAGTTAGGAAAATGCAAATTAAAACAGCTATGGTTTTCCACCTTACCCCAGTAAGGATAGCAAACAAAAAAAGAAAGAAAGAAAAAGAAAACAAATGTTGGCTAGGATGTGGAGAAATAGGAACACTCATTCACTGGTGGTAGGAATGTAAGCTCATACAGCCACTATGAATTCAATAAGGAATCTCCTGAAAATGATGAATATAGAGTTACCAACAGATCCTGTTATTCTCTTACTGGCATTTACCCTAAGCACCCCACATCTCAGTTCAGAGATATTTGTTCAACAATGTTTATAGTTGCTCAATTCACAATAGCTAAGACCTATAATCAACCCAGGTGCCCATCATTAGATGGATGGATAACCAAGATGTTGTAATCTACATGATGGAATTCTACTCAGCAGTAAGAAAAAATGACACACTGAAACTTGTAGAAAAAGTTGTTAAACTTGGAGCAGGTCACCTAAGCAAACTTACACAATCACAGAAAGACAAATGTTGCATGGTCTCACTCATCTGTGGTTCTTAACCTGGATCAGCCCAAGATGCTGACATAACTGAGTGGCATCTCAATGCTTGCACAATTGGGAGGGTAGAGCTTGGGGGAAGGGGAAGGTTGGTGGTCACACACAAATCTGAATACAAATCAAACTGGTACCATAGAATCCTGTATCCTGGAAGTTAGACTAAAAGGTGGACCTCTGCAGAGGACCTTACAGAGTGCACCTGAATTGAATCAAAGGGCTCTAGAGAGTGTGAGATGACACCTATCCTTAAATTTGTCCTATTTATCTTTTTTCTCTGTCTTTTTCTTTTTTCTTTTCCCTTGATGCTGGCCTGTTCCTTCTTGTACCAGGATTCAGTTTACATCAACATTGAGCTGTTGATCAGAGAGACCTATTAGATCTCCCAAAACAAGGAAGACAGACTTCTGTTAGAGCACTTGATTATCCACCAGAGAGTAATGGTAAGACTCTACTGTTGAAGAGACCATACACTATTAGCACAGACCATGGAGAGACTAGGTTGGACTCCAGAAGAAATCCAGCCCCCAGACAATTAGCCCATCTAATGCAAGAAGGCACTACATGAGCTACCAGGGCAAAGTGGCCAACATTTGTCTGAGCAACTCAAAGTCTAAGTGACTCAGAAGCAAACAACCTGATGTGATACTCACACATTTCAATAGTGGCACACAGCCATGATGGGTAACCAACTGCTCTTGGATTGGCTAACAGATCAGCTCAGTGGAAGGGTAACCATATCTGGAACTGGGAAACCAGTCAGAATCATATCCAGATAATGATTCTGCTTTCCATTGTAAAGCTCCCACTAATCTTGGGCTATAAGAAGGTCTACACCATTTTAATTCTCTCAAAATTAAAATGGTTTTCCCATTTCATTGGTGCTGACTTCACCATTGGAGAATCTGCTTCTCATTTTCAGACAGGAACTAAACCTGAGGAGATAAACAACCCAGCGCACTCCACCCTAGGCCTAGCTTAAAGTATAACTGGGGAAATGACCAAGAGTGCTGCTTTCTTAGTGAATTTGATATCAGTACAAGAGTGAAGGAGATAGACACCAAGGACACTCAACATCTACTAAACCAGAGATTCAGGGGCCCCTAAGTTCCCATCACTGAAGTGGAATTAAAGTGCCCCCAACATGGCTCAGGGGATTTTTTGGAAGAGGGGTTGGAAAGATTGTTAGAGCCACAACTTGGGACATTTTGCACAGAGACTTTGCCTCTCCTCCATAACTGACTGCAGCCCCCATAATGCATGCCCCACAATCCCCATAGGGTTGTCCTGCATCCCCAGTGAGGATGGCCTCTTCAGAAAAGGGACAGGGAGGAGGGAAATGATGCTAGCAACATATGTTGTTACATATTAAATAGGCCCATATCTAACACAAATAAATTTTTAAAAAGTCATATTCTTATTCTTATTGTTTGTTTGTTTGTTTTGTTTGTGTTGTCATTTTTGAAGTAGGGTCTCACTCTAGCCCAAGCTGACCTGGAATTCATTATGTAGTCTCAAGTTGGCCTTGAATTGATGGCAATCCTTCTACCTCTGCCTCCTGAGTGCCTTGGAATAAAGGCATGTGCCACCTTGCCTGGCTTAAGAAATATATTCTGTGCCATTTGTTCTTCTTTCAGAATTAACTTCTTTTAGAATTAACTTGTGAAGTATCTCCCTAAGTTTTGAACTTTTTTTTGTTTGTTTTTTGTTTTTCGAGGTAGGGTCTCACTCTGGTCCAGGCTGACCTAGAATTAACTCTGTAGTCTCAGTGTGGCCTTGAACTCACAGTGATCCTCCTACCTCTGCCTCCCGAGTGCTGGGATTAAAGGCGTGTGCCACCATGCCCAGCTTAGTTTTGAACATTTTATTGTAACTCAGATCAATAGTTTATAAAGCAAAAGACACATTACTGTACTAGTAAGGCTTGCTACCTACTTATTTAGATGATTTTTAAAGTCTCTTTCCAAATAGTTATAGTTCTTATTTTCATGTAATGTCTTATGGATTTTATTCTGTTTGTCCTACTTGAAAACATTTATTGATAATTTTGGTGTGTGTGTGTGCATGTATATATATACACATACATATATATATATATATATATATATATATATATATATATACACATATATACACACATATATATATGTATATACACTTTTAAAAATTATTTGTTCATTTTTATTTATGTGAGTGACACACACACACACACACACACACACACACAGGGGGGGGGGGAATAGGCATGCACGCCAAGGCCTCCAGCCACTGCAAATGAACTCCAGATGTGTGGGCCCCCTTGTGCATCTGGCTAACATGGATCCTGGGGAATTGAGCCTCGAACCAGGTCCTTAGGCTTCACAGGCAAGTGCTTAACCACTAAGCCATCTCTCTAGCTGACTTTTTTTTATCTGTAGTTCCACATACACTAAATCCCTTCTCCTTCCTACCTAGTCCTTCTTCTATCTTGATTCTGTTTTTTTGTCCCTTCCTTGTTCCATAATTGAATGTTGATGGACCTAATATTAGGCAGCTTGTTCAGTTAAAGTCACTTTTAGATTGAAAATGCAAGGGCTATTTCCTGTCTGGAATACAGCATTTCAGGCACTCATTCTCATCCTCCAGCTTTTCATTCTTTCTATTCTCTCCAAGAAAATGTTTCCTGAGCCTTAGGAGATGAGGACCATGACCAAAATCTTATTCAATGCTGAACAATCAACTGTCAATTCTCAGGTCTTTGTTGACATTTAAGTCTCCCCAATCCTAAACACCATCTGCAACAAGAGGTTTCTCTGACCAAAGACGAGAGCAGCACTAACCTATGGGCAAAACATAAATATTAAGCAGGGAATTTGATCAGCACAACATATTCATTTAGTGAAACAACAACAGTAGTTTCCTCCATCTAGCTGATGAACTTCAAGCCGTAGGCTTTGGTTCAGTTTTCAGTACCAGGCATCAATTCCCTTCTATGGAATGTGCCTCAGATCTAATCAGAAAGAAGTTGGTGACTCCTGTAGAAGTCATGCTACTTTTGTATCTATGGCACATTTTGCCTGGGTGACCAATTATGTACCCTAGAGGGTCCCATGCTGATTAAGACTATGCATGGTTTTTTCTCCCACAGTCACTTGCATAGTACCTTTCAGCAATATGACATCTAATCAGTTTCTTCTTCAGCAGTGTATGCATGCTTGGAGCTCCTTTTCTGTTACACCTTAATGACATTTTCTTCATACCTTATCCTTTTCATATGTCTCTTCTAGAAGAGTTATATGACTTGTTACTCCAGTATAATTAGACTATAACTGACTACTACAATCTGAGACTTAATGAATTCTAACTCTGAATTTTTGCAGGGTAGCATGTGTATAGATTTGGCTATTAGTGGCATATTAATTGGGGCAGGAAGGGTAAGGCATGAAGTAAAGGAGATGTATAGGATGACTTTTGTAAATAATAGGAGTTTGATTGGGGAAATGTTGAAATGCTGCTCTGGTATTTGAATGTAAAATATCCCCCATAGTTACAAGTGTTTATGATTAAGCTTCATACTTAACCCCAGTTACTGGAGCCTTTAGGAGGTAGAATTTTACTGTGGGAGGTATGTCACTGGGGGCTGACCTTGAAATTTTTAGTCAAGGATATGGGATGTTCAGAGTCAGCTTTCTTGCTGCCAGTTCTCCTTTTGATGATATGAAGTTGTCATGCTTTCTGCACCACAATGAAACTTCTCTTGGAAATTATCAGCCTGAAATAAACCCTTTCCTTCCAATAATTATCTCATTTCAACTATCTCTAATTCATTACTTAATAGGAAACTAATTTTAAGACATATTCCCTGCTCTAATATATAGTCTCATTTTTAAACAGTGGTCTGCATCTGAGGAAATTATCTCAATCTCCGCTCTCCTGCTTCCAGCACAGGTATATCCTTGAAACAAGGATTTCTTAAACACAAACTCAAAGACTTTACTCTGTCTTGTGTTTTCTTGATCAAATCTATTGATTTAGAATTGTTGGTAAATATTGTTTCCATGGCCTATTACCATGTTCTGCCTATACTTATAATGAACAGACACTTAAAAGATAAGATGCACCTGCTTTCCATTTTCAGATAGGGCTTACATTGTCACATAGGATCATAAATGTTAATCAAATGATTTTAAAGCCTTTGTGCTATTCCATAATCAGATTTATAATGTTAACCACATTTGCTCTACACTTCTTTAACTGGATCTGCTTTACTAATCAGATGAGGTCTGTATCCAATATGACGATCCTTCTGAATAATTAATAAGCATATGTAGAAGCCAAAGCCAATTGGAGGCATCAGAACTGAAAAGGACAAGCAATATTTTGGTTCTTGCTCCCAGATTAGAAAGGCCACAGATGATGGGACATTTCTAAAATGTCCAATAACTCTGGTAAATCTCCTATCTTCTTTATCACAGAAAAATGGAGATCCCAAAATTGGACTCCAAGTCAGTGTATCTACCAAGGAGGAGATTCACAATAACGGCTTCCAAAGGAAGCCACACAACCAGCACAACTTTGACTTAACCTAGCAGATGATACAATGTTGGGAGTCATAGACTCTTTACAGGTCTCTAGGAGTCTCTCCGACAGAGCCATTAGTAACTTCTAAAACTACAATATATTGTTAATATTGTTAATTATGGCTGCCTACATGGTCTTGAACACCCAATAAGAGTGTAGAACCACAGAATACAAACAAGAATACAGACTAACAAGTTCCCCTGTCTGATGTTGGCTTATAGTACTAAGTTCTTACATTGACTTATGCATTCCTCTACTTCCATCTGGCATGTATTAGTCAGTCACTATTTGACTTTAAATATAAAGATCCAGTAATCATGAGAAAAGCCTAGATAATGTGGACAATGCTCTCATATAAGTTCAAAGTATTCTCCACAATGTTTAGAGAAACATTAGCTATAGACATAACAGATATTCATTCATTTCTGACCAGGCCCACCAAAGAGGACCCCATTTCCTTAAGGGAACTGGGCCCTTCTCTATCATCCAAGAGATATGGGAAAGATTTATCAGACCAGAGTCAAGAGGACAACACCCTATGTGATCATGATGGCTCAATAATTAGAAGGGATCTAGATAGTTCCCTCAAGGTCAAGCTCCAGAGAACCCCTGCTGAGTACACTACAGCACTGCTCTGGTCACTCCAGAGGCTGACTAGTCCTTGCATAGAGGAAATGGTGAGATGTGTGAGAGTACTGCTTCCATGGCAAGCCTGACAACCTTTGCCAGGGTGACAAACCCTGAAGATACATAAAACGTACCCAAACAGAAATCCAGATGTTGCTAAGAGTTCAACATTAAACTAGAATTAGAACACACCCACCACAACTCAGGGAATTTTGTAGAAGAGGGGATGGAAAGATTGTAAGAGCTAGAGGGTAGAAAGGTTTATCCAGAGGCGTTGCTATCCCCACACAATGACTGAATGCTGCTCTTACATCTATAATCCCATGGTGAATACTAGTAATCCCTTTGAAGAGGTCCTTTGGTGAAATGGGGACAGGGAGGAAGAAAATGGTGGTAGTAATACATGATGTGTTCATACTAACTTTCTAAATAATAATAATAACAATAATAATAATAGTAATAAACTTGAAGAGTCTAGAACCCTGTTCCAGTTGCAATCCTGGAAGCCCACTGGCCAACACATGGTAGAGGCATAAGGAATTCAATGTGGAATATTGAGGAAAAATGCCCACAATATCGACTAGTCCCAATGGAACTGATAGTCCTGCTGATCCTAATAGGGGTCTTTGTTAGAAGTCCACAATACTGGAGCCATTCAGGAAGAATGACTCTAACCACATTCTTCATGTGTTTGCTGTGCCTAGTTAGAAAAATTATCTGCTTCTTGTAACACAGCTTAAGGCCTATTAAGTAATAGAATATCCACCATGCCTTAAGTGCTGAACTTTTCCTAAACAAAGAGTAAGTTTCTATGTATACAAGTCAGATATAGTCAGGGATATGTTACAACAACTCAGTGATAAAACAACAACATAAGAAAGAAAGAAAGAAAGAAAGAAAGAAAGAAAGAAAGAAAGAAAGAAAGAAAGAAAGAAAGAAAGAAGGAAAGACACAAAGAAACAAGGAAAGACAGAAAATAAGAACTGGATAGTACTTACTGTGCTTAAGATAACATTTAGAGCTAAGGACCCTGGCATCTTCCATTTACTGGATCCCTCCTGATACTCTCCTTGGCCCTACTGTTTGGCACATGTATTCTCAACCTGATATCAAGTTTTTTTCCTCTCAAATGGGATCCAAAATCTTGGAACCTGTGGGAGGTTTTAGATATTATATTGAGGATAGAGAGAATGAAGTAAAGGTGATAATTTGAGTTCATAACATGCTAAAGCAATCTAGAAGAGATAAGAAACAGGCCAAATAGAGAAAAAGGTTTTGTCTGGTTACTTGAAGGCAGGCATGTGGCAAGGTTTGTGAAGAGCTGGAGTCTCTGTAGTCTAAACTTGACAGAAAGCCAAATACAGTGCTAGTGAATTTCTAGAAATCTTTAAAGCCTGAAGAACAGTTCTCAAAGAGTACAAATGATATGGTGGAGGTGAAGAGACCTAAGTTAATTCTAGAGGTGGGAAATTATGCCCCCAGAGTGAGACATGCACATTTCTTTTCTGATAAAAAGGTGTGTTGGGGGTGGAAATTGATTACCTTGCTTCAGGCTGAGTGAGAGACAACGACAAAAGCTACAGCCTCAGTGCCAGCCACTTAGAGCCTGTCAAAAGGAGTGTATATAAGAAGCCAACCCAAAGAGCTGTTACCACAACAGGCTGAAATGCAGCCTCACTAGCCCTTGGTCTTGAGGTGTGCCAAACAGGCTGAATGGATCTCACTGAAACCCTTGGGTTGGGAAAGATGCAAGGAAGTCCTTTGGAAATAACCTAGGTGAAGGAAGCAGGATAGGGTCTGGAAAATGTCTGGAAATTAAAATAAGCTTGATGGGTAGTGCAGTTTATCCATGGTTCTTCTGCCAATATTTCCCTGTGGAGGAAACAGTTGATGCAAGCACTTGACTCTTATGCTGTTTTGGGCCTTGCTAACATTCTTCTTTAATATCTGCTTAACTGTTAACTCTTGAGACTCATTAATGCTTGCATCAATGGCTGTCTATGGGCCTTCAGAGAGTCTGTCTACTCTCTGTATGATTACTATTGCTGTGCATCTTAGTCATGAAGGGAAGTACTTGCAGTTGGCAGTGGCTAATCCAGCTCCTCAGACAAGTGACTTTTGCTATGAAATAGTGATCAAAGTTTTTGCCATAGATTGAGATCTTTTAAAAATATTTATTTATTTATTTATGAGAGAGAGAGAATGAGAGAGAGAAAGAGAGAGAGAGAGATGGATAGAGAGAGAATGGGCACACCAGGGCCTCTGGCTACTGCAAACAAACTGACCCATGTGCCACCTTGTGCATCTAGCTTCACTGGATAGTGGGGCATCCAACCTGGGTCCTTTGGCATTTCAGGCAAGCACCTTAACTGCTAAGCCATCTCTCCACTCCCTTTATTCTTTTTTTAAATTATTTTATTTATCTATTTGTGGACATCTATCTTAGACCCCCAGGGCTCAGGAAACATCAAAGAAAGATACGTGGAGCAGTGTGTAAGGGCCATTGGAAGGAGTTAGGTAGCAGATTCCTCTGAATTTAATCTCTCCTAAGGACAGAAAGGATGCTCTGATTCAGACATTTAAGTCTGGGAAACTTAAAGTTGGCAATGCACTCCACAAATTTATGTTAGTTAAAAACTGATTCTAGGGCTGGGACCAGGACAGGAAAGAAGTTCCAGAAACTCTGGAAGTCAAGACTGGGAAAGAGTTGCAAGACGCAGCCTAAGGAGATAAAAAGGCAAGGCAACTACTTGGAAATGAGACTTTGATTGAGTGCCTGCAAGTCCTATAGTGTGCTTGAGGGTTTCTGACCAGCTGAGCAGCCTGCAGGTTGTGCACTGTGCTACCCAGGTGCAGCTTCTGTGAAGTGTCACCTATGCTGAGGTGGGTTTCTTCTGTAGATGCAGCTGCCTTTGAGTCATCCCAAGCTCCTATAAGTACCCCTCACTCTGTTCTGTAACTAACTCCAATAAACTCACTAGTTTAATGGTGGAATAGTCCTCTGGTCTTATATTTGTACCATATCTGGAGAGAAGACACACCAGCTAAAAGATTTCCTCTGACTCCTGAGTAGTTACAGATAAAATACAAAGAAATGTGAATGAGAATTTAGGATTTGAATTCAGTATGGGTTCTAACATATGAGTAACAATTGTGAACCATAAAGAGTATGTTAAGTTTTGGACAGGAACTTTTTAATTTTCAAAATATTTAATATGTTCATTTAATAATATGACTTTTTAGTGTATAAATAAAATATCTCAATAAGTATACTGAATATTAAGTATGACACATCATTTTAGTGTTGGTCAATATTGTCTATAATTTCTTCATATTTCTTTCAAAAAGTCAGAAATGTAATATTTACATGTTAATAATTGAAGTGCTCTAAATATCTCACATCATCAAAATTTAAACTCCCATAATCGTATAAAAACATCAAAACATTTATAAAATGAAAGGCCTATGAACTGAGTGGTGAAGTTTCTGTATTTTGACACTAGGTGGGGGTAGAACATTTTCAAAAGACCATCCACAAGGATTTCAGGTTACCAATAAAAATAGAACGGAAACAAAATGGTTAATGAGTAAATGTAGCTCAATTGCTAATGCAATATAATAAATTGGGGCAATAACTACCAGCTAGATTATTAGCATTAGACGCAAATAGCACTGTGACTTTTAAGCAAATTTCAATACTGAGAATAGGGTACAAGACTGTTCTTTAACATTTTCCTCTTCCTATCAAAGTCAGAAACCATAATGCTATTAGAAACTTTATCATAAATTCAAAATGGAGAAACTTCTAACAATGATGAGTTACTGTAGTCTATGACACAGTCACAAAAGAAATAATTAGTATAATGAGGCTTTCCCAAAATAGGGAGACTAAGTTGTGAAAGAGTATTTCTGTTTTTTTTTTTAAATGTGTCTCATTATAACATAAAAGCTATTATTGTATCAGCCTTAAGTATCTTCCACTAACAAACATATCATAATTTGAGTAAGCACATGAAAGATTTGAATAAACTTCTTGAAGTGTAGATATCTTAATGAAAAATCTCTTATCACTTCTTCATTAATGAAAAATTATTGAGATTCAACGCTCAGCCATAAGTCACTGGAACTAGAGGTTTAGTCAAGTGTTCCTTCAAATAAACCCCTTATTAGACATTTCCAATCTACTTGTTTTCACATTATATATTAATTTTTGATTTCTGCCCATTTAATATGCCCAGGGAAATAAACAACATGACCAACACTGGAAGGGTGCATTTTAAATAACATCAGAATGTTGTAAGTATGCATCAGGACAGACTGTATTTTTCTCCAAGGTACTGTCAGTGTTTTGTTTTCTATATCTACATTAATTTGAGATTATATTACAAATCTTGGTCCCCTCAAAAAATTCTATGGTGATGTAGATTTCTTGACTTTATATTTCTAGTACCTCTGTATTTTGAGGACAAGAATTTGTAACTAAAATGAATGCAACAATATAACAATAACATTGCTAGAATAAATTAAATTAAGAATGAAAAATTAATATATATGAAGCATTATTATGTGTATATAAAAGACTTCAAAGGGGACATCTTGAGTTATTTCCACTGTTAATCTTAGTTTTCACTGGTAGGAGCTCATAGTTGTATGTGTGTGTGCTCACGTGTGTGTGTGTGTGTGTGTGTGTGCGTGTGCGTGTGCGTGTTTACATGTGCATATGCACGTCAGGGTCTCTAGCTGCTTCAAATAAATGTCCATCAACTTTACATGCATGGTTGGGAAATTACTGTGTAGGCAAACTCCTCTGATCTCTGAGCCATCTCCGCAGACCTTCATATTCCTGTCTGTGATCTGATCACTACATCTATTTGTATTCGGTAAGTTTCCTGAGATCCTTCCTGAGAACACTGGCAGTAAGAGGAACTCCATTAACAAGAGTTCTAGTGCCAAAGGAATGCAAACAACATAGTACATCTCCCATTTCCCTAGAGCGTTCCATGTGTAATCCGCAAAAAAACATTAGCAATTAAAGGATGCCTTCAAGAAAATGTCTGAAATGTTTTAGCAGGATATGCAATTTATTTTAATCCTACAACTTGTTTCAATATAACTTTTTTGGAAACATGCCTTTAATCCAGCATTGTAGAGATAGAGGCAGAGAGACAATATGATCAGAAATTCAGCCTTAAGAAGAGCTTGGGCTACTTAAGATTCAACCGCAGAAACGACAAAAAGACAGCATGTTTTCCCTTAGCTTCGAACTTGCAACCCTCCTGCTCCAGTTTCCTGAGAACTAGTATTTAGGAAGGTGTCACGAAGTCTGACTACATTTTGCTAACTTGTGATTTTGTGGCTATCACAGATATAAATTTTATACCCATTCATAAAAATAAAATTTGAATAATGGTTGCAGTCCATATGGGGCTGGAGAGATGGCTTAATGGAACTTGTTTGCAAAGCCTGATGGCCTAGGTTTAATTCCTCAGTACCTACATAAGCCCAGATGCACAAAATGATGCATGCATCTGGGATTAATTTATAATGCAGGAGGCCATGGTACACCCATCTCTCACTTTCTCTCCCCTTGCAAATAAATAATACATAAAATAAATTTAAAAGATTTTGAGGTTGTATGATTTAGCACAGTGGAGGACTTCTAATACAAGAATACAAAGGTGAAAGGTATAGTTGACTAAGATCAGAAAATATTCTGTCTGTTGAAATTGATTTGTCTAACAAAGTATGGGAAAAAACACATTATTCTCTATTAATAAGATTTCCATATGTTGATCTTACTTTTTTCTAATTAATGACTATCAACATATACATGTATCCATGTTCTCGATTTATGCTTTAAACAACAAATCAAAGGGCTCTCAAAACTTCTAATCTGAGATTGGTTCTCACAGTAAAGGTATTATTCACTTAGTGTTTATATCATATGTATTCCAGAAATTATTTTTAGAAAAATTTGAATGGAATTTACATTTTTACTGCAGCTTTTATAATAGTAATAACCATGAATATAAAAAAATAAATTTATTAATTAAGTATTTAATAATTAAATCAGTAATATATTCCTTTGGTCCAAGAAAATTCAATGACAAACATTTTACCAATTTTGTACAGGTGGGGCTCTGAAGGAAATTTGTAGCACTGCTCTTCATTTGCTAGGTCTAGATGATCTTAATGGTTGCTGAATTCAATTGTGTTTTATAGCAAGTAGGAAAATTCTCCTCCTTAGCCTGTAGCAAATTCTTTTCTAAGTATTAACAAAATGTTTCCAAAAGCCTTCCAAATCACTAAGGCTCAAATTCCTTCACCGTCACTATATGATTTACAGTATGAGTGTTATTTTAAGTTTCAACAGTTACAGGATTTCTTTCAGTCTAAAGTCAATGCTTTCTAAATCTGTTTGTTCCCAGCTAGTTCTATATGTCAACAACCACACCCAAAGCTCATTTCTAGAGACCGATATCAAATTTAATGTGTTTTGATATTTTCTAATCTCATGTGTTTTTCTCTACCAAATCTTGATCACTGGGTCCTGTGTGGAATAGATGATAAGGTAACAATCTTAATATGACATTTATTTCAAAATCAAGTCAGTTATTGAGTAATTTCACTAACATTTTATGTGTAATTTCTTATTTTTGACAGTAAATAAGTTGGATTTTAAAACTCTTAAACTTAATTTATATCATTCTCTATTATTGTATTTCTGTGTTTCAATTTTTGCTTGTTTTCTTAACTCATTTCTGTGTAGCACAATGATGAAGTGTCCAAGAGCCAAGGAGTAGAATCACAGCCTAAATGTGCCCATGTTCTACATTCCAAGTGCTTGCATATAACATTTTACCCTTATATGCATGAACACAGGCACAGAAATTTGTGCTAAGTCAAATAATTCAATGCTTTAAGATATGACATAAGGGCTGGAGATATGACTCAGTGGTTAAAGAACTTGTCTGCAAAGCCTAACAATCTGAGTTAAGCACCCTAGTACCCACGTAAAGGCAGGTGCTCAAAGTTGCACATTCACCTGGAGTTCCTTTGCAGTACACACATTCCGTCGACCTCTCTTTTCTCTCTCTCTACTTGCAAATAAATAAATCAAAATATTTTTAAATAAATAAAAATAAAGAAAAAAAATATGATTTTTAAAAGTTCATAAAAGTGCCCAAGGAACCATGGTTCTTTCTTACAGAGAAATAAAAATAGCTAAAAGAGGAAGCTTTTTTTGTCAGAAATTAAGAAATCTACCAGCTGCTGGAATAATTAATTCATTAAACATTACTAATGAAATCAGACAATTTTATAATAAAATAACTGACTAAAGTTAATGTGAATTTAAGACTGTCAGATGTACAAAATATAAAGACACACAAAAAACACTGGTATAATCATATCAAAAGTATGGGCTGGAGAGATCTCTTAGTGGTTAAAGTGCCTGCCTGCTAAGCCAAAGGACCCAGGCTCATTTCCCAGAACCCACATAAACCAGATGCACAAGATGGCCCATTGGTTTGTAGTTCATTTTCAGTGGCTAAGAAGCCCTGGCATGCTCATTCTCGTTCTCTCTCTCTCTCTCTCTCTGTCTAATATATAAATAAAATAAAATATTAAAAAGGAGCCCACCTGATAGTTTTCTCAGTGAGTAAAGTGGTTTTTATACAAGCATGTGGTCCCCAGCACATATATAAAAGCTAGACATGATGGATTAATCTATTATTCCAGTTCTGGAGAAAGAGAGACAGGATGCCAGATACTTGCTGGCAAGTTAGTGTAGCTAAACAGGTAAGCTCGATGTTCAGTGAGAAACCGTGTATCAAAAAAAAAAAAGAGAGGATGGAGAGCAACTGAGGAAGACACCTGATATAAATTATGGCATCCACACACATATGACTGCATCTGCAACCACATACATGCTTACACACACATATGTGCACATTTGAACATGAAAAAACATGCACACACCTCATATACAAAAAAGAAAACTACATAAAATTACAAAAGAAAGTCCTCTAAGCTAAATGAAAATTATAACTAGTACAAATATGCATCATACAAAATAGAACAAGGAATGGCCTCTATTTAGCTAATTTATATACATATATATGTGTATATATACATATATATGCGTATATATACATATATATGCACGTATATATACATATATATGTATGCATATATATATACACATATATATATGCACATATATATAAACAGCTTATGATATTTTGAAAGTAAGCAGGGATTATTTAGTCTATTATACTCTTCCTCTTAGTACTAATTACACACCCTCATATTTTATAAAGAACTTCATGTTAGAGATTAATGGCACATTTCAAAAGAATGTGCAGCTTTGCACACTTGCTATCCTGGTAAGCCAGCTTTTAGCATGGAAGTAATCCTAAAGCCTTGATCTCTGAATGAGTTTGATGAATTTAAATCTCCTAATTTAAAGATTATAAAAAGCTATTTTATAAGGATATATTTTTAGTCTCAATATTTTGATGGTTTGGATTTAATTTAATAGGCTAGGTAGTATTTGTTGTGTGTGTGTGATTTATATATGCACAGGCTACAGGACATGTGTAGAGGTCAAAGGGAAATGTTATGGTATTAATCTTCACCTTCTACAGTGTTTGTGACAAATCCTGTCATTGCTTACTTTTCTATTCACTAACCCAGCTTGTCTGTGAGCTTCTGGTGAATTCTCTCCTTGCCTCCCATCTGACGGCAAAAATACTGAGAATACAAAAGCCTGCAACTACTCCTAGCTTTTATGTAGCATCTAGGAATTTAACTCAGGTACTCAGGCTTTCGTGACAAGCACTTTTTCTATTGAGTGATCACCCTAGCCCTGATATACTTTTATAAGGTATTTAATAATAGCTATATAGAATTTTAAGATTGGAGTGCTGAAGAAATAGGTCAGTGATTACAGAACTTGCCTGCAACATCTAATGACCCAGATACAAGTTTCCAGTACCCACATGAAGCCAGATGCACAAAGTGCTGCATTCATCTGAGTTCCTTCACAGCAGCTAGAGGCCCTGGTGTACCCATGTTCATTCTCTCTGTCTCTCTCCCTCTTTCTCTCTCTGTGCAAATAGACAAAAATAATAAAAGTAAAAATAAAAGAAATATATATATATATATATATATAGTATAGCATTTTATATATATATTAGGATTACTTTAATTTGATGGTATGCTAGATATGCCCACTGATGAAATAGTGGTATTATGTTTATTGGGATAAGAAGCTACTCTAAGTACTGAGCTATAACATCCCAAAGCCCACCCCAAGAAACACACCTCTTTCAGCAAGGGTCCACCTTCCACGTTGCCACCATCTTGGGATTGAATATGATGCTTAGTGACAAATGTGAGGTTATGGGTGACATTACACATTTAAGCTACCACAGTCCTTTCCCTCCTTATTCTTTGCAGATGGTGTTTGTACTGAGAAACTTTCATATACAGCATACAGTATACTAGTGAAAAAAAAAATCTTTTTACCAGTCACCATTTCTCTTGTCTTTCTTTTTTTCTTCTTGTGTGTGGCATGCATATGTCATGTTCACATGTGTGTTCATATAGCGTAGAGGTTGATTTCAGTTTTCTTCAGTGCTCTCCACCTTACTTCTTTAGGCGAGGTCTTTCACTGAAACTTAAGCTAAAGGTTCAGTTAAACTAGCCAGCCAATAAATCCAAGGGATCTATCATCATTTCCCTAGCACTGTGATTACAGGTGTGAGCCAGACATTTTACATGTGTCTGGACATCAGAATTAGGTCCTCATGTTTTTGCAGCAAGCACTTTACAAAGTCACCTCCCTAGCCTACAACCATTTTGCTTTCTTTATTCCTGTTTTCTTAAAATAAAGATTGATCTTAATCATTTAATTATGTTTATACATAATTTGTGCATTTAATTTGAATTTTAAGTATCCCCCAACATCAATTTTGTGATTGCATTTTCAAAATGATATAGTTGGGCATCCTTGTTTAGTATTGGTCTACAAAGTCATTACATTTTGTACCATTGTTTCTTTGAATTATTTTACTCTTTTAAAAATATTATCTTTTGTTTAAATTTTACTTGACATATTGGTATATTGTTATATTTTGATATTTACAATACTAAATAATAAAATAAAGATGTAACTAAAAAAAAAAAAAAGAAGCTACTCCAAGGTAATATTTGAGGCCTATATTATATGAAGGAATTCATTCCTGGTACTGAAAACCTAGTCAAAAGCCTTTTTCTTGGAAAGCAATGGGCTGTTTGCAGGAAAGCTATCACTGTTTTTTGTCTGTTTGTTTGTTTTGGCTTACATAAGGATAAATTGTGCCCATAAATTTGCCATGTAATATATATTTTTTTGATCACACCTAAGTGGTGCTCTTAATTTTGGTAGTAGTAACTTTTTTTGCAGAGGTCATGACTACTGGGGTTATTCTAAACTCATCAAAATACTACAAACAAGTGACTGTAAAGTGCTCAGTGCTAAATGAGACATCTCTATTATGTCATTTAAGGATCAGGGAACATTCCAGAAGAGTGAGAGGAAAGAATAGAAAGCAGGGGCATCAGAAGAAGGGCTATGAAATACTGATTTCCTAGTCATGAAGTGCCCATTGTGTTCATGACCTCATGGTGGCTTCCATGAGCTACACTCCACAGTAGCCTCTGTTACCTACAAAAGACTTACACAGTATTGGGCCCATCAACACATTCCATATGTATGTTGGAGGAGGGAAAAACAAATAATCAAAATAGAAAAAAGACAGACAGATTTCTGTCAAAGTACTTGATGACCCACCATAGGTTAGTGGTAAGAACCCACTGCTGAAGACACCATAGGCAATTGCATATGCATATTGCATAAAATGGAATGGCATGGCTGGAAGCTAGAAGAGAGTCAGTCCCCAGACAGTCAGCATGTCTAGTGCCAAAAGGTGCTACATGGGCAACTGGGGGAAAATGACCAATATCTGTCCAAGCAACTCATGGCCCAACCTACTTAGCAGCAAATAACCTGTTGTGATGCCCACACAAGTACAATAGTGGCACACAGCCATGGTGGGGAACCACCTGCTCTTGATTTGGCTAACTGATCCTCTCAGCAGTATGGGACCCATAGCTGGAGCTGGGAAACAAGTCAGAACCATATCCAAACATAAGCCTGCTCTCCAATATCAAGCTACCATCAATCATGGGCTACAAGAGGGCCTACACCTTTTAAATTCTCTATTAAAAAAGTAAGGGTTACTTCATTTGTCCTGGGGCTAACTTACTCTCCATTGGAGAATCTGCTTCTCTTTTTCAGATAGATGTAGATCCTAAGGAGAGAGCCACCCCATCATACTTCAAAAAGGCCCCCAGCTAAAACTAAGAAAAATTGGTGAAACAAGCAAGGGTGCTGTTTTCCCGATGAACTGGATACCAGCACAAGGGGTTAGGAGACCAACACAGAGAAAAATCAACTCCTACCAAATCAGAGAGCCAGAGCCTCAGAGGCCCCCAACACCTCATCACTGGAGCAGACCAAAAATGAACCCAACATGGCTCATGGAAATTTTGCTGAAAAGGGGGCGGAAAGAATGTCAGAGCCACATGTTGGGTCATGATATGCAGAGACATTTATCCTACCCGTAACTGTGGGCTAACTCCACAATGCACGACCCATATACCTCAACAAGGAGGGGCCAATGGGGAGGGGGTAGGTCACGGATGAGCCTAATAATGGTACCAAACTGACTGTATTTGCTGAATGCAAAACTAATTAATAAAAAAAGAAGGACTAGTTGAAAAGAAGAATGTAGTCAATGGAAGGGGAATGGAGGAAGGGTGCAAAAGAAGGTATTGCATGAGGATAACGATGAAAATGTAATTGTCAGTAGAAAAGGGTTAAAAGGGGAAATGACCCATAATATACCGTCCAATTTGTGGCTATTTCTATTTTGTTTAGAAAGACTTAGACCTATCTCTCTCTTATTACTGTAGACTTCAGATATTGGTACTGGTGTTCTTGTATTTTCACAAAATGAGTTGACAGGAGTCCCAGTTTGTCAAATGCTCTGGATGTGTTTCAATATCAAAATTGTGTATCAAAAGGTGAAAAGAAACCACATATGTGAATTTGTATCACATAGCCTATTCAGAGCTAGCACAAAACTCTGTGTATGTGGAAAACTAAATATGTACTAATCACTCTAGTTCAGATCAATGCATTCATGTCAGCAGGTGAAAGCTTTCCCTTTTCCCAGTCTTTTCTAGCTTTGGTGAAGTAATTTAAATCAGTGGTAGAATAAGTGAAGTAAAATGAAGGACAGCTACATTATCTCCTAACTGTCTGTCAATGATAGAAGTGACATGGTACAGTATTCTTCACATTCTCAAGTATGCCTTCTATGACTTTCACATTTACACAAAGCTCCAAATGTTTTCTCAGTGTTTGGACACAGATTACACTTAAGCATATATCTCACTGGTTATGGTGAACCCAACTTTGGTTCAGAATGGTAGATTCTGTACCTACATTAGAAGTGGATATCCATTGCATTTAGGAAATAAATGGTTGAATTGTTCCATATTATTTCAATACCTGTATAATCATTATTTGGTGATTATTCTAAAGTTAATATGGAGCTGGGCGTGGTGGCACATGCCTTTAATCCCAGCACTTGGGAGGCAGAGGTAGGAGGATCGCTGTGAGTTCAAGGCCACCCTGAGACTACAGAGTTAATTCCAGGTCAGCCTGGACCAGAGTGAGACCCTACCTCAAAAACATGATTGTATATGTAAGAGACCCAAGAGACTCCATCCCAAAAATCCAAAAGGTGATTAACTCCTACAGCAAAGTAGCAGGATACAAAATCAATGCACAAAAATCTGTAGCATTTCTGTATGCAAATGACAAAGACACAGAAAAAGAAATAAAGGACATTTTCAATAGCAACAAAAAAGTAAAATACCTTGGAATAATGTTAACCAAGGAAGCAAAAGATCTATACAACGAAAATATAAAAACTCTCAAAAGAGAAATTGAGGAGGACTTGAAAATATGGAAAGACCTCCCATGCTCCTGGATAGGCAGAATTAACATTGTGAAGATGGCAATCCTACCAAGGGCACTATATATATTTAATGCAATTCCAATTAAAATCCCTACAGTGTTCTTCACAGAGATAGAAAAAATGATCTCAAATTTCATATGGAAAGGCAGAAGGCCTCGCATATCCAAACATATCCTCAGCAAAAGAAATACCTCTAGTGGCATCACCATACCTGATATAAAGCTATATTACAAAGCCATAGTAATAAAAACACCATGGTACTGGCATAAAAACAGGAGTATAGACCAATGGAATAGACTTGAGGACCCGGATTGTGGGCCAAGCAACTATAACTACTTGATATTCGACAAAGGCCCAAACAATATAGACTGGAAAAAAGATAGCATCTTCAACAAATGGTGCTGGACAAACTGGATAACCACATGCAGGAAACTAAAACTTGATCCACACATTTCACCATGCACTACACTCAAATCCAAATGGATCAAAGACCTCAACATAAGACCAGAAACTCGAATACTACTGGAAGAAAATTTAGGAAGTACTTTCCATGATATAGAACTGGAAAAAGACTTCCTGAACAAAACCCCAGTGGCTCAAGCTTTTAAACAGTCACTCAACCATTGGGATCATATGAAGCTGAAGAGTTTCTTTACAGACAAGCATATAAAAAGCAAAGCCAATAGGATACCCACAGATTGGGAGAAAACACTTGCAGGTTACCCAACTGATAGAGGCCTTATCCCTAGAACTTACAAAGAACTCAACAGTCTAAACAATAAGAAGACAAATACTCCACTCACAAAATGGAGCACAGAGTTGAACAGGCAATTTACAGAGGAAGATAAACAAATGGCAAACACACACTTAAGAAAATGTTCATCATCCCTAATCATCAGAGAAAGGCAAATTAAAACAACTATGAGATTCCACCTTACCCCAATAAGGATAGCCAACATCAAAAAGTCAAATGAAAATAAATGCTGGTGAGGATGTGGAGAAGCAGGGACACTTATTCACTGTTGGTGGGAATGCAGGATGGTACAACCACTTTGGAAAGCAATATGGAGACTCCTGAAAAAGCTGACTCTAGAGATACCAACAGACCCAGTTATACCTTTACTGGGCATCTACCCTAAAACCTTCAAACCAAAGGCCAGAGATATTTGCTCAACCATGTTTGTAGTGCCTCAATTCGTAATAGCTAAAAGCTGGAATCAACCCAGATGTCCATCATTAGAAGAATGGATAACAAAGATGTGGTATATCTACACAATGGAATTCTATACAGCAGTAAGAAAAAACGACACAAAGAAATTTAAGGAAAAATGGTTGAACCTGGAACAGATCATTCTCAGCAAATTTACCCAATCACAGAAAAAAAATCAACACATAGTCTCACTCATCTACAACACCTAACCTGAATCTATCCAAGATACCTTACATACCAGCAAGCACCTCATGGACTAGACAATAGGATGGATGGGAGGGCGGGGAGGGATTTGAATGTTGGAAAACAGTAATCTGGACCCAAACGGCAATGATACCATAAAATTCTACTTCCTAAAAGTCAGATCAAATGGCTGAACCTTCACTAGACTCTTACAGGAAACACGTGAAGCACAAGACACTGGAGAGGGTAGGATCAAGACTAACCTAAATCTTCTACAACTTTCCTCCCTCCCTTTCCCCCCCTCCCCTCTATCTCTCTCTTCTCTAACTCATGTATATTAGTTATGTTCTTCCTCAATTTCTTAGTGGACACTGACCTGTAGCCCCCACTTCCAGCTTGGGCCTACCATCCACAATGAGCTTTTGATCAGAGAAACCTACAAGGTTTCCCAAAACAATGACAGACTTCTGTCAGAGTACTTGATGACCCACAAAAGGCCAGTGGAAGGACCCTATTGCTGAAGACTCCATACGCAGCTGACACGTAAAATGGAATAACATGGCTGGAAGCCAGGATAGAGTCAGTCCCCAGACAGTCAGCGTGCCTAGTGCCAGAAGGTTCTACATAGGCGACTGGGGGAAATGACCAAGATCTGTCCAAGCAACTCATTGTTTAACCTAATTAGCAACAAATAACCTGAGGTGATGCCCACACAAGTGCAATAGTGATACACAGCCATGGTGAGGAACCAACTGCTCTTGATTTGGCTAACTGATCCACTCAGTGGTACTAGAGCCATAGCTGGAGCTGGGAAACAAGTCAGAACCATACCCAAACACAAGCCCACTCTACCATATCAAGCTACCCTCAATCACGGGGTATAAGAGGGCCTACACCTATCAAACTGTCTATCAAAAAAGTGTCATCTCAATTTTCTGGGTGCTAACTTACTCTCCGTTGGAAAATCTGCTTCTCTTTTTCAGATAGATGCAGATCCTAAGGAGAGAGCTGCCCCAACATACCTAAACAGGGGCCCATCTGAAACTAAGGACAACTGATGAAACAAGCAAGGGTGATATTTTCCTGTGAACTGGATACCAGCACAAAGGGGAAGGAGACCAACACTGAGAAAAATCAACTCCTACCAAATCAGAGAGCCAGAGCCTCAGATGCCCCCAACACCTCAGCACTGAAGCAGACCAAAAATTAACCCAACATGGCACAGGGAAATTTTGTGGAAGAGGGGGCAGAAAGAATGTCAAAGTCGTATGTTGGGTCATGATTTGCAGAGACATTTATCATACAAATAACTGGGGGCTAACTCCACAATGCGCGACCCATTTACATCAACAAGGAGGGTCCAATGGGAGGGCGTAGATCACAGATGAGCCTAATCAATGGTAACAAACTGCCTGTATTTACTGAAAAGAAAACTAATAAATTAAATTTAAAAATAAATTAATTAATTAAAATAAAATAAAATAATATAAAGTTAATATGGAGTGTCCTCAACGGATCTATAAGCCATATTTAGTTTTTGTCATTAAATTACATAAATAACCAGATATTTACTTGCCATTACTGCTTATAGTAATGCATTTACCACTAAATTGGTCTCCTTGTATATCATCATTGCTGTAATTCTATGTACTTTTATTTTTTATTTCTTTCTAAATTTTTTTTGTGTGTGTAAAAAAGAGAAAGCCTTGATTTTCTTAAGATTATACTGAACATTTTATTACTGCACACTTTAAACTTAGTTACACATACATTTTATAGATACTTATAATTCTGAAGTTTCACAGGTAAATTCACTTGTTATTATAAACTTTTGTAAAGAGGCTACTCCACTGCACAGACTTATAGAAAATGGAACAGAAGCAACAACATGAGGTACGACTATAGACAACAAAAAAAATGAAAAAAAAAAAACACTTTGGTACAATTCTTCATGTCATGAACATTTAATATATATTAACTCTTTTAATATGACATAGGCTTTTGCTATACGCACTTCTTTGGTCTGCAATGTACCAAAGAGGCAGTAGTCTTCAGGAGATTAAATATCCCTTCCTAAGTGTGCTGAAAGAAAGACGGTAAGCCTGGCTACAGAGCTTGTGGCTTTGGCCTATGCTTCTTCTCTAGGAGATGTGCCTGATGCACCATGTCTATGAATTTCTGTGGATTCAGCACACAGTGGAGTGACTAGATACTGTACCTATGCACTAGAAAAGGCACACAAATTTAAAGGAAGATGGGACCAGTGGTTGATACAGAGCAAATCTCCAGTATAGAATATATGTTGAATATTCTGTTAGTATATAGCAAGGTGTGTTTCACTTCAACTCAATAGTCAAGAAGTGAACAGATTTTATTACTTTCCCTGAGTTTTTTCTTTTCTTTTTTTACAATATAAACAAGTTTAATGTTATTTATTTACAATTTTTTATTTGCATTCTTTTTCTTTTCTTTCTTTTTTATCAATTAATTTGTACTCAGTGAATACAGTCAAGTTGCTACTATTGTTAGCCTCCTCCATGTCCTACCACCTGCCCCTGGTCCCTCCTTGTTGAGGTATGTGGGTCATGCATTGTGGAGTCAGCTCACAGTTATGGGTAAGAGGAAATGTCTTTGCATATCATGGCCCAACATGTGGCTCTGACATTTGTTCCTCCCCCTCTTATGCAAAATGAGACATATAAATAAAAAGAGAAATTAAGAAAGAGAGTAGGTGTACCATGGTCTTTAGTCACTGCAAATGAACTCCAGATGCACATACTACTTTGTGCATCTGGCTTTATGTGGGTGTTAGGGAATTAGACTTGGGTCATTATGCTTTACATGCAAGCACCTTGATTGATAAGACATCTCTTCAGCCCCAATTTACACATTTTAAAGTAAAAGCTAATCATAAACAAAGCCATGGGGACGCTGAGTTCCTTGCTCAGACAATGTGTGGGAGGGTTCAGCAGTGTGAAGTGAGTAGGCCAGACCCCTGTTTCTATGCTCCTCCCACCTCCCCAAGTCTGGTTGCCTGAATTAACAGTGTTTGGGCAGGTGCATTGGTCTGGAATAAGTAGGCCAGACCCCTGTTTCTGGGCTCCTCCCACCTCCCTGGTCTGGGTTCCTTGTGCAAGTCTGTGTGCTGGAGGGCATGGTACAAAGTAGGCCAGATCACTGTTCTCTTGCTACTCCCAGTCTCCTGGTCCTAGTAGGTCCCATTGTATTTATCTTGGGGAGGACAGGTCACTGGGTGAGCTACAGAATCAGGCCTTTTGCTCTGGTATCCTCACTGTCCACTGGGTACCAACATCCCTGTTTACCTGAGTCAGAGGATGCAAGGGCCAAAGGACACAAACTGGCTTCCTCCTCAATAAAATAAAAAGTCTTTCTAAGATGGGTAGACAACAATGCAAAAAGCCAATGAAAGGCAGAAAACTGAGAGATCTCCATCAAGGATGCCTAGTCCTACAATGGAAGCCTCCAATGAAATCATAGAAATCAACAGAAATTCATTCCCAAAATGCAAACACAATAACCAATAAGACCCTGGTTTAAAAAAAATGCTGAACTAGAAGCAAACCATTAAAGAACCAACAATCATATCAATGAAATTGAACAGAATTGTCTCCCAGAGCATTCAGATTTTGACATTAGGATGAATTTGATTGAAGAAAATGTTAAAACATACCAGAGAGATATGAATAAATTGAAGGCAAATCAAGATGGAGGACCTCACCAGCTGGTTGATTAAGCTTAGTGAAGACTTGATCAAATGCAAGAATAAACTCAAGAAAGCATCAAGAAAATCAGAATTCAAATTGAAATTTTACCTCAAAAAGGAGATGGACATGATACAAAATAACACAACAGAACCAAAAATAAAAGAGAAATTATAAAAACCTCTTGAGAACCCCTCACCAACAGAAATACTCATGAAGAAGACAAAACCTTATATCTGCTGTCTTAAAGAAACCCACCTCACCACTAAAGATAGATACCTCCTCAGGGAGAAAGGTTGGAAATTGACATTACCAGCAAATGGAATTTATTTTTTAAAGTGGGTTTTGCTATATGAATATCTGATAAAATAGACTTCAAACCAAAAGTATCCAAAAAGGACAAAGAAGGCCACTTCTTACACATCAAGGGAATGAACTAACATGAGCACTTCAAAATAATAAGTATAAATGTGACAAACACAGGTGCACCACAGTTTATAAAAACAAAAAAGAAATATAGTTGCAATAAGGAAAAAATACATAGCAGTACCATCATAATTAGAGACTTCAATACTCCAATATCATCAATAGACAGATTATCCAAGCAGAAAATCAACAGGGAAATAACAGACCTCAACCACACCACTGATAAACTAGACCAAATGGGAGGGGGTAGACCAAACAGATATCTCCAGAATTTTCCAACCCACCTCTACAGAATATACAATCTTCTCAGCAGCCCATGGAAAGTTCTCCAAAATTGAGCATATATTAGGCCATAAAGTCAGTAAAATTGATGTAACTTCCTGCATCATGTCACATAGGAAGTACTTTCCATGATATAGGAATGGAAAAAGACTTCCTGAACAAAACACCAGTGGCTCCCGATCTTAAAAAGTCACTCAACCAATGGGATTATATGAACCTGAAGAGTTTCTTTACAGACAAGCATATAATAAGCAAAGCCAATAGATTACCCACAGAATGGGAGAAAATATTTGCTGGTTATACAATGGATAGAGGCCTAATCTCTAGAATCTACAAAACAACTCAAAAATCTAAACAATAACAAGACAAACACCCCACTCATAAAATGGGGCAAAGAGATGAACAGGCAGTTCACAGAGGAAGAAATACAAATGGCAAACACACACTTAAGAAAATGTTCATCATCCCTAATCATCGGAGAAATGCAAATTAAAACAACTATGAGATTCCACCTTACCCCAATAGGATAGCCAACATCAAAAAATCAAATGAAAATAAATGCTGGCGAGGATGTGGAGAAGCAGGAACACTCACCCACTGTTGGTGGGAATGTAGGATGGTACAACCACTTTGGAAAGCAATATGGAGACTCCTGAAAAAGCTGATTCTAGAGATACCAACAGACCCAGTTATACCCTTACTGGGCATCTACCCTAAAACCTTCAAACCACAGGCCAGAGATATTTGCTCAACCATGTTTGTAGGGGCTCACTTCGTAATAGCTAAGAGCTGGAATCAACCCAGATGTCCATCACTAGAAGAATGGATAACTAAGATGTGGTATATCTACACAATGGAATTCTATACAGCAATAAGAAAAAAAAATGACACAAAGAAATTTGAGGAAAAATGGTTGAACCTGGAACAGATCATTCTCAGTGAACTTACCCAATCACAGGAAAAAAATCAACACATAGTCTCACTCATCTACAACACCTAACCTGAATCTACCCAAGATACTTTACATACCCAGCAAGCATCTCATGGACTAGACACTAGGATGGATGGGGAGGGAGGGGAGGGCATCAAAGGGGTGAGAAACACTAATCTGGCCCTAAACAGTAATGGTACCATAAAATTATACTTCCTAAAAGACAGACCAAATGGCTGAACCTTCACTAGACCTTTACAGGAAACACCTGAACCACAACACACTGGAGAGGGTAGGATCAAGTCTAACCTAAATCTTCTATATCTTCCCTCGCTCCCTCTCCCCCTCCCCCTCCTCTCACTTCTCTAACTCTTGTATATTAGTTATTTTTTCCCTCATTTTCTTAGTGGACACTGACCTATAACCCCCACTACCAGCATGGGGCTATCATCCACAATGAGTTTTTTTATTTTTTTTAAATATTTATTTATTTATTTGAGAGTGACAGACACAGAGAGAAAGACAGATAGAGGGAGAGCCTCTGCAAACGAACTCCAGACGCGTGCGCCCCCTTGTGCATCTGGCTAACGTGGGACCTGGGGAACCGAGCCTTGAACCGGGGTCCTTAGGCTTCACAGGCAAGCACTTAACTACTAAGCCATCTCTCCAGACCCACAATGAGTTTTTGACCAGAGAAACCTACAAGATTTCCTAA